>NC_081184.1:150821947-151151284 GCF_029867415.1 Vicia villosa | reverse complement strand
ACCGAGCTGCCTTCATCGACCAGGATCCGTCAGACGTCGAAATTTGCCATTCTAGCTCGGACGAGCAGGGGAATTGTGGCGTTCGGAGCTCCGCCGGGCAGTTCTTCTAGGTAGAAGGTGATTGGCTCTGATTTTCCCCGGAATTTTCGCAGTGTAGGGCCGAGGTCTGCGTTGGCGCTGAGCAATTCATCGAACTTCCTCTTCACTGAGCTGATGGTGAGGGAGCCTGGATCCCCACCGTTGGAGACGACCATGGCGAATGAGAATGTTTCCCATTTGCTGAATGTGGCAGACATCCCGACTGATGGTATGAAATCTTCTGGTCGGGTGACGGATAGGGCTACTTGCAGGGGCCTGTTATCCGGCGAGTTCCCCTCGTCAGAGTTTCTTTGGTCGTCCCTTTGGGAAGGTTCCCTTTTCTTTGTGTACCTCGAAAGGCGACCCTCCTTGATCAGTGTTTCAATGGCATCCTTGAGATGAATGCATTCCTCAGTCAGATGTCCGTGACTCTTGTGGTACTTGCAGTACTTTGATTTGTCGGTTCCTGGCCTCGCGGGGTTTGACTTCGGGGGCCTGATGTTCGACTTCTTGAAGTCGGTGTTTTGGCATTCGGCCAGGATCCTCTCCCGTAAGGCGTTAGAGGGGTGTAATCGTTGAAGCGACCAGAAGGTCCTCGGTGCTCTTTGATGTCGAGAGACCTGTCGTCTTTCCTCTTTTCATGCCCTCGCCTCGAGCCTGAGTGCTCATAGTTTGAACTGCGAGCGGCGTCATTACCTCGCGAGGCTTTGATGGCAGCAACCTCTCCTTCCTCGAATGCGATGAAAGCTTGAGCTTTGCGAAGGAGGGCGTTCATGGAGTGGACCTTCTCAATCTTGATGGCCTTCTTAAAGTCACTCCCGGGGAGGAGCCCCCGTTCCAGGAGGTACCTCTTCATGTAGTCTGTCGTCTGCACTTGGACGGCTTCTTTGTTGAACCTGTCGAGGTAATCTCTTAGAGGTTCGTTGGTGCCTTGGATTACCGCTTCAAGGTTCGCCTCCGATTTTGGTTGCCGTCGAGACGCCGTGAAGTGGCTTAGGAAAAGGTCTTTCAGTTCAGTCCAGGAGTGGATGGAGTCAGGAGGCAGATTCCTGTACCATGTCATCGCTCCTTTCCTTAAGGTGGTCGGAAAGATGCGGAACTTGATGGATCCCCGGACAACATGGTAGTCCATGACAGCTTCGATGCTCCTTATGTGGTCGTCGGGGTCGGTGGTTCCGTCGTACTGATCCAAGACGGGTGGTTTTTCCATACCCCGCGGAAGACGAACTCGCCGGATGTGCTCGGACAAAGGACTGCGGAAATCTTCTTCGTCGCTGGGTCCCGGGGAGTTTGAATGTCTGCCCCGCTTGGGTTTTGTGTGTGTTTTGCCCGAGATTCTGCGGTTGTCTTTTGGAGGAGAATGTTCGCGGGGTTTCAACACAACTTTGGAGGGGCCTCGGCGTTCCTGCTCGGGTGAGAGGCTCCTGGCTTCAGTGGTTTCAGGCTTCTGATTTTTCTGACTCTTTCGAGGTGGAGAGCGGGAGTAAGACCTCTGGCGACGGTTCCTCTTAGGCGGGGAACGAGACGAGGACGGGGAGCGCTTGCGATATCTCCTTGGAGGCGAGCGTGAAGAGGAAATGGAACGCGACCGATGGCGTCTCCGCGGAGGGGAACGATATTGTCGCTTCCTTTCCGGCTCGTGGATGCGGTTGCCCTGTTGGCGGATGAGACGGTTGGTTCTCTGCAGCTCTTTGAGTAGGAGGATGGCTGTAGGGTCAGCGCCCTCGGGGATGTTGATCTGCTCATCCTCGTCTTGGCTGTGAACTCTTCGCCTCTCAGAGGTGTGGGTGAACGAGGAGGCAGCATGTCCATCTCTAGCGTCGGTCTCGTTCTCGTTCTGGGGTCGATCAGGTTCAGTCTGGGGTCGAGTCTGCTCGTCTTCCCCGTTCTGAACGTGTCCCTCGGGAGGAACTTGTTCGACGTTCTGAACTTGCTGAAAAATGTGCACATGTTGGATGTTCTGAATCTGTTGCCTCCGGGGTTGCGAGGTCTCATGTCTCGGCCTTCTCTGACCGGCAAGAGCATGTTGTGGTCCTTCCTGCAGATGACGATTCGTCACCTCGCGGGTGGAATCTTCGATCAGCTGTTCCAGGAGGAAGGGATCAGGGTTTGGGATGTTGTTGTTGTTGGCCATGACGATCGTGAAAGGTAATGCTTTGATCTTTGTTAAAGAAGGGGGAGCAAGATTCCCACAGACGGCGCCACTGATCGTACCTGATCAGAAGAATCGTCAAGGCAGCGGAATCTGGCTTGGAGAGCAAGATGGGGGGGGGGGGGGGTACCTGCAAGGTTCTCCGATGCTTAAGTTAGTAGCTATCAGAGAATGAGGGTTGAGAGTGAAGAATGGAATACTTGACCCTCAAGTGAAAGAGAGTATTTATAGCCCCCAGCGCTGGCCAAGGTTCCCTAATTGGGCCAAATCCAACTGGAGGCCCACGTGCTAGGGAACTGCCAGAACGTCCCGTGCTAGGGCTGAGTCAGCAGGAGACTCACGTTCTGGATGAGCATAGCGTAGGGTTCGGAGATGGTTGACCGAATCCTTCGCTGAAGCGTGATGTGTGGTCTTTGCGCGTGGATAACTCTTGACGGTTACCCAGTAAATGGGCCCAAATGACTTAGGCCTGCTCGGCTAGTGAGAAGAGCTGGGCCTGCTCGGCCCAGTCCAGAACATATATATATATATATATATATATATATATATATATATATATATATATATGATATAATTTTAGTAATATGATTTTATATGATTTTGATAATTATATGGTAATATGTTCATTGGCATGTGTATGATTAAAATGTTAAATCATGAGATTTATTAGAATGATCAATGTTTGTTGATACAATTTCTTTATTCATATTATTTCTAAATATTGATATTTTAACAAGAGAATCAAAACATTGCAATCTATTAAAGAATATATCAATAGTCTAAAGTTGCTACATATTTTAAAGTTGTTATTATATAGTGCTTAGATATTTGTTAGTCCATCTTAGAGGCACACGAAAGTAAGCTCATATTTTAATAGAGTCGAGATTCGAATGAACTTTAATCATTTATATTTTGTTTTTGTGTGTTCTCTTTATATCTTGCTAAATATTTTCGTCATAGATAATTCACATGAATTATATTGGAGGTATTGAATATCTTTGTATTACACAACATAATTTGGACAGAAAATGTGTAATAGAAAAGCTACCGTCTTTTCCCTCGGGCTTGTACTACACTTATATCAGTACAATTTAATCACATGTCATTGTATACCAGTATTTTACAAATTATACTTAAATGTGTCGTTGGTAAAACCGGTTGGGTCATCTCAGATATAATATGATGCGAATAATTTGTATTGAAGAACCAAAAGTTTCTTCAATCCAAACAATTTTTGTGTGTTAATAAAGGAAACTAAAAATTTGAGAAATTGCGTTTTTATGACATTAATTGTTGCATCGACTAAAATATCATGCATATGTCTCTACTCACAACCAGAAGTTTGTGAAATTATTTTCTCAACTAATTAGACTAAGATCTTGTTTTCTGGATTTTTTAGAAATTCCTGTATAAGTATCACATATATTATTAAAATTGATATTGAATATCATATAATATATATTCATAAAAAGAAAATGGACCCGAAGATCCATTCTTTAGACGTCTAAAGTTAATTATATGGTTGATACTTATGAGATCATCAATTCTAAATTATATATTTGAAACACCCAAAGTATGATATTAAGATATTTATTCGCATTAAGCCAACAAGATACTATATCTTAGTCCTCCCTAATTTATTCTAATACTTCTCATCTAAGTGAATATTTGGATGTGTTGTGTATATTCCAATTGCTCCAATATAATACATTAAGATGAGTCATGAAAGAATATTGGAAAAGTATAATTAATATGAATCTCAATTTTGACGATATAATTTGAGAAAATAATCAAAAACTTGATTGCAGCCCTGTAGGCTGATTATCACTTGATAAATTAATTTTCCCAATATTAGGGGGAGGGCATAGGCAGCTGAAATCATGAACAAGAAGTTCAAATGAACAGATGAAATCATGAACAAAAAGTTCAAATGAACAATTTAAAAATAAATTGTTGTCTTGATCCTCGTACAAATCAATATGAACCAAAAGTTCAAAATATTATTCATTTGCAAAGTTTATGAAATAAATTATCAGCTGATAATACTCCACTCAAAGTGAATTCTCCTATTAGATAATATAATATTGCAAATGGGTTGTTGTTGCGCCTAAAGCGTGGTATGAAAGTCAGTTCCAATGTTAAAAGTCCTCTACTAAGAAAAGAAACTAAAGATGGCCCAAGTGAGGATATGAAAATGCTAAGAGCACTTTGACCTAATTTAATTTTCAGTTCCAGAAGAACAAATCAAGTACTTGAAATATGAAATAAAGAGATCTCGATAAATTATGTCATGGATGAAATGGAATGGAACCGAAATTGAGATAACCAAATAAAGTCAATATTGACAATGTCTTTGTATACAATATAACGCTAAAAGTGATCAATGATAACGAGGATCATGAGTCAAAGTCTATTAAATATTGTAGACTAAGTGAGAATTGGCCAAAATAAATATATTCAATTGAAGAAGAATTAAACTCACTGTACAAGTGACTCACTTTTGGACCTGTAGTCCGAACACCTCAAGGTGTGAAACTAATTGGATATAAATGAGTTTTTGTGAAAAAGAAAAATAAGAATGATATAAAGTTTTATTTAGTGCTCAATGATTTTCACAAAGACCTAAGATTGATTTTGATAAAACATATTCACCTGTAGTGGATTCAATCGATTTTTGATAATTAATTAGCCTTGTAACACATGAAGGACTTAATTTGAACATGATAGATGTAATGACATCTTATTTATATGGTTCACTTAATAGTGACATTTACGTGAAACTCTCTGAAAGGCTCAATATACCATAGACACGTAATTGTGGATCTCGAAAAAACTACTACATCAAATTGAATAAGTCTCTCTATAGGCTGAAAGAATCTAGATACATGTGGTATAATCGCCTCAGTGAATATTTACTAAATGATGAATATACTAATAACTCAATTTGTCCTTGTATTTTCATAAAATGATGTGGAAAAGGATTTGCAATAATAGTTTTCTATGTGGATGGCATAAAAATTATTGGAACTCCTGAAGAGCTTCCAAATGTATACATTTCTTAATTAAAAAGATTGAGACGAAGGACCTAGAAAAGACAAAATATGTCTAAGTTTGCAAATTGAGCATTTGGACAAAAGAATATTTGTACATCAAGAAGGCTATATAGAAAAGTGTTGAAATGATTCTGTATGGACAAATGTCACATGTTTCCTACTCCAATATGGTTGTTAGATCATTAGATGTGGAGAAAGATCTTTTTAGGCCTCGAGAAAAGGATAAAAATTGCTTGGTCCTGAAGTACCATATCTTAGTGCAATTGGAGTACTAATGCACCTTGCTAAATATACACATCATGATATATCATTTGCGGTCAATCTATAAGTAAGATAGAATTATTCACCTACACCAAGAAATTGGAAAGCGGTCAAACATATACTTCGTTATCTTAGATATGCAGGTTACTTGTCAGATTCTCACAATGGTATATCAGAAAGAAGTTATTTATTTACATGTGATGGTACAACTATTTCATGGAGATCTATGAAACAATGGCAACAAATTCATAAAATCCTACATAACTATTACCACTACATGAAGTCATTTCGAAGAAGACATTTTAAGCAACGACTACAAAGAATATCGTCTCATATGTAAATGTCTGCATGAGGGGGAGAAATACATATGTTTTGCACTCTTTTTTCCTTCACCGTGGTTTTGTCCCATTGGATTTTCCTGATAAGGTTTTTAACGAGGCAATTCACATTCAAAGGATATTGTACTTTTTTTCCTTCACTAGAATTTTTTCCACTGGGTTTTTTCTAGTAAGGTTTTAACGAGACATATCCTCAATGGACATCCAAAGGGGGGGGGGGGGGGGGGGGTGTTATGAATATTTATGTTAGTGGATGTCCATCCATCTCCTAGTTCTTCATCTTCCTATTCCATACTTAATATGTGTTTAATAGATGTAATTTTCTATCTCCCATGAGTCCTATAAATCCATATTACAACGTAAAACACATTTGAAATAAGATAAGATAATATTGCTCTCTTTCTTCTCTACCTCTCTTTGATCTCTCTATAGTTTTAATTTAGTTTCTAACGAAATTAATAAACTATATGTAGATATATAATAAGGTGGATATTAAAGTATTTGTAACATGTGTAAAAATTTTACGGAAATTTAGTTAGGATGAGTCCAATTCCATCCTTATTTATTCGTAAAATCTATGTATTGTAATTCATTACGCGGATGATATACCAAATATTTTGAAACGGTTATTTTTATACAATATTTGCACTTAACTACGTTATTTTAAAGGCTTGTTGCAGTTAATCATTGCACGGATACTATTTTTGTACTAAATTATAATTTCTGTTTTTATTTCCCCAAATAACTCTTTGCATTCACATACGGCCATTATTGGAATTATCTTACCACAATTTGTATAAAAAAAAGGTCATTATTGGTGTGATCGGAGGATGACGTTAGAAAGAAAGGGAATCCTACTAATCTGCATGATCTACCTGGTGCGCATATTATTAGTGGAAGTGGAAACATGACCACAACTATGATAACGATTTGCTTATTACGCAAAATTTATATAGAGTATATCATTACAAATTATTATTTATTTCATTTTATATTACGTGTTTTATTTAAAATGGGTTGCTTAAAAGGTATGTACCTCTTAACTACTCTAAGTTTGAATTTGGTTCAAGGTTGATGTGGTGAGGACTCACTTTTATATCATGAAGTGTCTAGCTGTCAAGAGAGGATGAGCCCTTATCATCAATTTGTGTACTGATGTGGTTTTTATCTATGTAACTTCTGTTTTGGAGTTTTTATTGCTCTGTGGTATTTGCAACAATACTCATAAATCGTACATATTCTTTGTGATATTAAGGAATAAAAGTTTTGCAAATTTTTCAAAAAAAATTTAACTAATCGACTATGTCGCTATGTATTAGCCTCTGGACATGTTGGCTAGACACATCGTGGATAGATTTCTCCTTTATTTAGAGACGTCCCTTGCACTTGTTGAATTAGAACGATTCATGCCATAATTGTTGGGGATGCTAGTCTATTCTTTTGTGGGTTGTTTGCCATTAGCCATTCCTGTTAAAAATGGTAAAGCTTAAGTTTGCCTGGAGTAAGGATCTACTCCATTTTCTAAAAAGAAATGGAGGGTCCATTACTATAGTCTTGTGTGCTTAAAGTTAAATAAATAATAAATACGTGTCATATGTCTTAGAGTTACGTGTAATATACACACAAAACTATAGTAAAGGAAAAGAAATGGAGTTTAAGAAATGGACTGATCCTTATTCGGTGGCCTATTAAAGGTTTGTTTTTAGGTCTGAGTTTAACGTTTTCGAAAATCTGATTGACCTTTTAGCCTACATAAAAGTCTATTTTATTTCAACATTTTCAAATAAACAATTTAACTAGAGTTAAAATAGATTAACAAATTAAAACATTATTTAGACTAAATATTTATTTGTATCGACTTATTCAACTTTACCTATTAACATATGTTTTGCGATACTATTTATTTGAGAGAACTTATGAAAACAACTTATGAAATTGTTCAAAAAAAATTCTTCTTATTTTCATAAGTCCTTCTAGACAACTAAACTTTATTTTTGTATTTTAATTTAAAATACAAACACCATGTAATAATAATAAAATTATTCATATATATATTTAAATAGGCTGACCTGATAGGCTTAAAAGACTTTATTTTGCGGCTCGTGGCCCAGCCTTTTAACTAAATAGACTTATCAAAAAGTCTGAGTCTTTTCTATTAAAAAAAGTCTGGTTTAGTCTGGACTTATGTACGCTAGGCCTTAGACCCCTGTTATTGGCCTGACCTATTTCCACCCCTATTTGTCATATCTTTCAGTTGACTGGTAAGGATGACCATGTTGATTTCCATTACATTCTCTTTATATTTTTCTCCTTGGTTGCATTGTAAGGTCTTATGTATCTTTCGCGCTTCACAAAGGTCGATGCATATTGTCACCGACTTGTCATGAACATTAAGAATTTCATTTTTAAATGGGTCGGATAGACCACCATGTCCAACTTTGATATGAAGGGTTTGTTTAGGATACAGTTGTAAATGCTTTATAAAAATACTAAGAATTTTCTGCCAACTGTCTTGATGTATCTTCTTTATCCTAGGTGACCATTAGCTCAATGTACCCCATGTATGAGTGATCGTGTTGTTGAAAGCTTGTAGGTCGGTTCCCTTATATGGTCACAACTTATCTCTTTTTAGTCCAAAGCTTTTCAAAGAGATCTGCATACATAATGTCACAAGAATTCCCCAGTAAATGAGGAATCTAGACACCTCAAAGTTGGATATGGTTGTTATTGTTAACAAAGAAAAATTTTCATTTAGAATTTTGCCTATTTTTTCACTATCTCAAAATTCTATAATAGGTGTCTCTAGTTTTCTTTCAGAATCTGCTTCCTCCTCCTTGCTAATCACCATCTCACTAGGAGGCAATTTTTCTTTTTACCGTGCATTCAGAGGAAATTCCTTAAGGGTTAAAATTAACCGGTTACACAACTTCTTTTAGAAAATTGTGCTCCCGTTTAGTAGAGCATTGAACCACATCATGATGGCTCCTTTAAAAATTAACATGAACAACTTGCATTTTATAACTTCTCAAGCATGTAATAATCCAACCTGATATATATGCTCGATATTTTCGTTTAGATCTCATTCTATCATAACTCTCTAGATTTAAAGGATTTTCAAAAAGGATTTTCAAAAGATCGATCCTGCTATCTAGTATTGGTCTTGAGTGAAGGTTAAAATATTATTTATTTCTACATTTTATTAAAAAAAAAAAGTTAATTACTATCTAAATGTATATAAATAAAAAGCATTTATTATATTTTTCAATATACTAATATTTATTATATCTCAAATCATATTGTGTGCGTGTGTGATCTAGCGGTGAAACGCTTGGGTCTTGAGAGTGTACTCTTCTCAAGAGTTCAGGTTCTAAACCCGCTAGATACAAATTGCTTTTTAAAAAAAAAAAAAACTCAAATCATATACTTATTTAAGCCAATGTATTTTATTAGCTCCCCACCAAAACCCGGCAGCCATGCCCATGCCCTCCATTTTCTTACATAATGCTTATAGGAAGGAGGAAAGAGCTAAAAAAACACATTTTTTTCAAATAAATTAATGCACTCAATAATTTTATTAAGTGTGCATTATTATTTCTAACTCTTGACTCAACTGGAAAAACTCAATATAGTATGATTAGGAGTCTATTTTTTAGTACTTGTATTTGCTTCGTCTTGGGAGTTGGGATATTAAGAAAAAATGCATTATGCTATAACACAATAATATGAGACGACAGAGAGAGTAATACTTATACTAAATTACTTCTATTTTTATGTACGGAGTTTTAAAAAAAAAAAAACACATACAAATTAATTTTATCCTATATAGAAAACTATAATTCAGAAATAATTTAATAATGACTTCAAAGGAAAGTGATTAATCTCGCATCAATTATAAGTTACTCTCTCCGTCTCACAATATGTGTCCTCTTTGCTATTTTTATTTGTCTCAAATTATTTGTCAATTTAGAATACCAATGTGATATTTATTATTTCTTTCCACTAACTTACCCTTATTCATTTATTTTAATTCATTTAAGTACTCCACTATCTATTATTAATAAGGTTATTTTAGTAAATGAGACTCATTTTATCATTGAAATCAACATAATTAATTATTTTTTTAAAAACTGTGAAAATTTCAAAGAGGACACCTATTGTGAGACGGATGAAGTAATTAATTGTTATAAGTATAAAAGATAAGGACTCTTAAATATAATGCTTTAAAGTTTGTTAATAGATGTGAGATTTTACTCACTTGAGATGTTATAGCATTGATGAATAAATTTTGCTCTCATTCTTCCCTCCTCCTCTACATATTAAAGGGATTTTTTTTAATAAGTAAACTTTGATTAATTCAAAAAAACCAATAACACAAGCGATCCACTGAAGATCCAGCAACTAGAGAAGAGTTCCAACAAACTAAAAAAACCAGAAACTAACAAAACAAAAACCTATAAATCCCCCTTCATCAGTATTGCTATACGACTCCTAATTTTCTTGTTATTCCATCCTCTATACACAATGCTATCTATAATGTTTTTTCCTATATTCGAGGTATCAATATCCAAGCCAAATTTTTGTTGTTTCTCATCTTCCAGAGTTCTTAAATGATTTCCGTTGCCGCCATTTTAAGCACCCGGGATCGGGGACTTTTACCTTTAGTATGCCGCGTTAGCCATTGAATCTCATTGTGCCATCCATTTGGGGTATGCCTCACTTGCAGCCAATTCAAAGTTTCCATCCAAACTTTCTTCATCTCGTCGCATTCAAAGAACAGGTGATGCGTCGATTCCTCTCTCGGGAAAAAACAACAATTCTTATTATTTATCATTCCAAACTTATAAAGTCAGTCTTTTGTTGCAAGCTTTTTACGGAAGACCAGCCATAATATGAAACACGCCCGCGGACGAGCGTTATTCCCAAACATAAGCTCTCTCCATTCACACTTTGCACCTAGGTCCTGTAACATTGTATAGGCTTTATTCATGCTGAAAGTAGCCCATCCCATGATGTCTTCTCTGTCAGCCATGGTTTTAACCTCATGCCTCAGGTTTAGAATAGCTTTCATGATCCATGTATCATTGGGTTTAGTAGCAATTTCCATCAACTTACCATTCTTCACATAGTACGCTTGTATCCATCGAGCCCACAGCGAGTCAACCTTCATACTTAAGTTCCATAAGAGCCAGATCAGATTCGCTCTATTCCATACCTCAATGTCAATGATATTTAAGCCACCATGACTTTTTGGTCTGCAAATTTTCTTCCACGCGACTGGCGCCTTTCTGCTATCTTCATATCCACCCGTCCATAAGAAGATACGACAAATAGTTTATATCTTGTGAATCACGCTCTTTGGAAAGGGGAAAACTCGTAACCACTAATTGGCCAAAGCGAAAGTTACACTTTTTATCAATTGTAATTTTCTTCCGTACGTTAAAAAACGGGTTGTCCAGTGCTTAAATTTGCCCACGATCCGGTCCACCAGAGGCATGTATTAACTGATAGCTAGCTTTTTTCCCGTCACTGGCACACCCAAATATTTGAAAGACAGTTGTCCTTCTTGAAAACCAGTAATCTGCATCATCTGTTTCTTGGTTTTGGACTGGATTCCTGCAGTGTAAAGCTTGCACTTATGGGGATTAACAACCATTCCTGTCACTCTAGAGAAGTGCTTGAATGTGTCCATTATCATTTCCACCGATATTCTGTCTCCTCTTGCAAACAAAAGTAGACCATCCGCGAAGCAAATATTATTAATTTTCAGCTTTTCACATTTAAGGTGATAGTTGAAATTGTTATCTTTCTGCATTTTGTGAAGGTACCTGTTTAAGCATTCCATTACAATTACAAAGAGTAAAGGGACATTTTTTAATAATAATCAATGTTAAAACAAAGTAATAGAGACTAAAATCAAAATAAAAAGTATTTGTAAAAATCAAATCAAATAAAAAATATTACATAAACAAAAACAAAAAATACATTTTGTTCCATCCTGGAACCATAAATAGTTGAAATAGGTGTTGAGGAATCATGAATCAGTTGTATTCATCTCTGATACATTGGCGCGAGTGTGGACCAGCAAGGTTAGCATTCCAACATTCAAGTCAATTTAAGATTTAAGAAGAATGTAATATAAAGTCGGGATCATGAAAATTTACCTTATATTTCATGTAAAGTGATGTCTATACCTTGTGTCATATGGAATGGATTTGCATTGATTTGGACCTTTGCAAATTATTCCTCTGCCCGACCAAGAATTGTTTCCCTAAGGGTTGTCGGGTGCTTAGGGAGTAGTTGAAGTCTTTAGCGGTCATGGCCGGCCTCCAAGGATGTCTTCTGATTCGAAATAGAAGTGAAACGCTTGGAGTTAGTTGGAAAAGTAGTGGGGAACAAACGCGTTAAATGCAATTCTATCATTGAAATGTTTCACTGCTTCTTTTTGACACGTGGACTTATGTGACTAGTTAGGGCATGACACTGCTTATAATGTACTCGAGTGCACTCGAGTTTGTTTGCATTTCCAAGAGAAAATTCAACCGTTGATTCCGTAATTTCTCTTCACAGATAATCTGGTTCATCCAATTATTTTTATCTATATATAAGAGCGCATGAGCACCGAAGAAACCTTTAACAATCTTTGACATTTAGGTTCATTCATAAGCATTTATTATTAGCAAACATATTCTCCTCTTCCTTCTTAAAAGCACTTATCAGAGTAATCGCAGTTCTTAGCTCAAACTTTTCACTTTTCTTTATTCATTTGCTTCCTTATCATTGCCTATCTAGGTACCCTTCTCAATTCACGCTTTTACCTTCATCATTATCTATTCTTTGGTCAAGATAAGTGATAGTCCTATTCACATTTAATGATTCTTAGAGTGATGTTTCTTCTGCTTCGAAAATTGGGGTATCTCCTGATTCACATTTCTCTTCCCTTATTCATGATGACATGGGCCACAAAGTTTATGTCCCTAGCCGATGATTTTGATTAGGAAAGGGTATGAGAACTCTTTCACTGAGGGAGTTTCTTCCCTTGACTCTTTCGAGGCTCTCTTGTTAGATGACAATAGTGAGCAGGGCCTTATAGTTGCTTTTATACTTATTCTCGCTTTGCCTGTTGTGGAACTTCAAGTTGCTAAGTTCTTGAGGGAACGCATTAAAGATTTCCTTCAGACAAACGCGAGCCCAGTAATGCTGAGATTAAGACCCACATGGAGCATAAATACATTACCGATGTAGCTTCTTGGGTCAAGCTTGATGAGCATTTTAAATTTGGCGAGTTGTTTCAAAGGGTATGATATTGGTGGAGCCAGTCGACGTGAGCAAGTGTGGCTAGGAGGCTACAAAAATGATGTAGACCTTATCCATTTTGAATACTGAAGCGACTATAAATGTCGCCAACATCATTATCGGTGACCTGATGGATTGGTCGGTCTATCATGTAGCTTTTTTGATGAGTGTCTGGTCTCATTTAATTAGTGTATGTTCACCAGTAAAGGGTTGTCGCTGCCCTTTTATGAATTTGAGGTGGCCTTCCTGAAACAGTTAAAGGTAGATTTCACTCAACTTTACCCAGAGGCTAGAGCTTACCTGAATGTATTCCAGTTTTGGGCTAAGCACAAGTCTTGGAAACCTTTCCCTCTTGCTGCTCTCCGACCTGTTCTACATCGTCCGCACCTCCTAGAACGACATTCGTGATCAATGGCTTATTACCTCTCACCAAATGATCCTTAGTTTAGCTCTTTCACCATCACTAGGGCAATTTTATAAGGTGTTTCGTATTGGTGAAGCCTTTTTCCATGGAGGCCCATCTTGGCTTCTTTATGATCCGGCCAACTCTTCCCGCTTATACAAAAGTAAAGTCCTAAAGTATTGGTCTTGGCTTGACTTTCGTTCTCCTATAAATTTTATTGCTTCAAATTAGGTCCCCTCTCTATTGAAGAGGTTACGATGAAGGATAATTTGCATTCCCTCTTTCAAGGACTTGGTTATGAAGAGGGGTTTGGCCCCAGTGAGGTGTCTTCTTCTCAACAGTAGAAGAAGCAAATTGATACTTATGTGATCGTGAATGCGACCGGTCGAACGAAGAAGAAAGAGTTTTTTGGTGAGGGCGAAGTCCCATAGTTATTTTTACATGTGTGATTGTATTTTGCATATAACATGAATAAATTGTAATTTCTCTACAATCTCGCTAATGTTCAAGGCATCAAAACCGGTTTTACAGGCATGGCCATTATGCCCCTCCTATGAATTATGCTCCTACCTCAGCTGCCGAGGCTTCCGCAGTTGCCTCCAGGGTTGATCAACTTATAAGTGTTGCAGCTACTTTATATGTGGAAGACCCGCCACAGTCTTCTGCTCTAGTGAAGAAGGGTCGGGATAAAGACCAATATTCCCCTCTTGAAGAGGGTTCTCCCAAATAGACCCGACTATCTGGGCACATAACTTCAGGACGATTTCCTCCCTTTCTTTGATTTTTTGTCATCCTTCCTTGTCGAATTCCTCGCACTCTTGAGGAAGCTACTACTTTTGTCTCTATAGAGGATTTGTCTTTCATTCAAAACCTTTTCCGAGGTAGAGAAGATGGAGATCCTTTATAAGGTCACCTTCCACATGTATCAGGCTTCTTCCTTGTTTTCTCTTGCCACTGCTAGAAGAGTGGATTTCTCGGATGTAGGTAATCCATACAAGGAAATGGACACTTGCAAGGGAAAGTGTGAAGCAAGATAACAAAAGTGCTCCACCTTTCATAAGGAACTTATTGACCTGCAGGAAAAGGTCAAGCTTATTGAGGCTTTACAAGAAGAGGCGAAGCTCCATGTTTCTCCTTCAAGTCTTCTTTCCTGAATTATCGAGTTGAAATCCTCCCTTGAGGCAGAAAAAAATAATATCATGAAACTTTCAATGTTGTTGCTGAGGTCGATCGGCGTGCGGAGGAGGCTCGAAAGACTCTTCAATAAGACTAACTTTGGGACTCTGAAGGCCCACAAATATGAGGTGGTTACGAATGATAAATTTTGGGATTCCTTTCAACGATTTATCCAGGCTATGCATGGGGTCCTTGATCAGACAG
Organism: Vicia villosa; assembly: GCF_029867415.1. Taxonomy (NCBI): domain Eukaryota; kingdom Viridiplantae; phylum Streptophyta; class Magnoliopsida; order Fabales; family Fabaceae; genus Vicia; species Vicia villosa. Next base: position 151,136,326 of record NC_081184.1, on the reverse strand, counting down.
TGAGTCAGGAGAAATGATTTTGTTCTGACATCTCTATTCTCGTCAAAGGAGTGGACCCTTTTAAGAAGACTCCAAAATAAGATTTTGGGGGTGATCAAGGAGCGTCGGCTCCAGGCGTTGAAGCTTGATTATTTCTCTTTTTTGCTTTATCTTTCTTTTCTATTGTAATATTTTTAGACTTTCGTGCTTTGGCCATGTCAACAATATTTATATAAATATATTTTTACCTTAGTGATTTGGAGTTTTATTTAAATTTGTGTATTGGATATGTATTTGGCTCCTCTTTCTTGTTTCCTTACGTTTCTAATTGGTTGCAAGTTGTTCTTGTGTCAAGACTTGGTCATTAACCATAAAAGTTAAAATGTGTTAGGTGTGAGAAACCTCACAGATTTTCTTTTAGGAGGGGTGCCTCATTGAGTCGAGGTGCTTGGTATGAGTTCTAAACTCTATAGTCTCAATAGGATTTTCTTCGTTATTAGATCTGATTAAGAAGAGTTATTATGCTTTCTCCATATCACATGAACCATCTCCAATCAAAGGTATGGTTCTTGGCCCTGCCACCTGGGTTGACCTGGTTCGGGGTGGACGTCTCTAAGATCCACTGCATATGCTCTTGGAGTGGCTAAGTCCTAAGAGGGGTGTGTCAGCTACGTTGAGAAGAGTACTCCTTAGGCACGAAGTCCGTCTTAAAAGAGTGACTTCCGCCATCTTACATGGAATTCACAAGATTATTTTTGGTCACAGTGTTTAACAACTATTATATTAATTATGAAAGTTGTGCAACAACTTTATAGAGTACTTAACTCATAAAGGAAATAGTAAGGATACAATGTTTTCCCTTTCTATCTTGCATTCTTTGGCTAATTGGGGAATTGGAAGAGAAGACCTTCTCTTTGTCCGTTCGATGGGGAAATGGTCTTCCTCAGATACCCTAGGAATCCTTAACCTACAAGTACCACTAGACGGTCGGCATCTTCGTTGAAATTGCCTATTGACGATCGTGGATACCCTGCTGCCACATGACTATCTCTGGGAATATCTCGGGATTGTACCATCTGGACACTAGGATGAAAGTATCTTTGCTTCCCTTTACTTTGGGTTAGATGCCCACCACGAGCTTTTAAGGCGTAACTGGCATTGTGCCGATAAAAGACGTGGGAGTTAGTCCCCAACTGTTTGATTGGATTCTTCCTGCACCGAGAGAATAACCACACAGAGGTGGGATTTCTTAAGGAATATTTGTTGAAACCTTCCTCGGTCCATATGGATTGAACATGGTTTCTTTCCTTTGCCACATTGTTTCCTTACAGGCCGGCAGATTCAGACGTAAAATTAAATCCGGGTGAAGATTGGAGCTATCTTCGGTGATACTTCACTCCAACATTACTTGGAGCTCTGGGTGTCCTTCCTCTGTGTATCCATCTCTCTAAGAGGTGCAATCGTCGTTGTTCTGGAGCGAGATATAGACTTATCAAAGACTAAAGGGTCTCTATTATCATATGCATTTGGTTGTGGTCGGCGGAGTGATCAGTGCATTTTAATGCATATTTTTCTACTATTGTACTTAGGAATTTCTCTAGTTTGTTTTATTAATTTTAATATTTTATTGAGCGCACTACAACATGTGACTCTCATCCGACCTAGCATTTCTTTTTGTGTGAACAAAGTATTCTAATTCATGTCAACACCTTTAGAGTCTCATTGGAGCTTAGTGATACGAATACTTCGGTATCTTAGTGGCACGATCACACGTGGATTATTGTTGTCACCTGCTTCTCATCCAAATCAATTGTCTTACAAGCTTATAACCATTCTAACTATGCCAGCGATCCAGACGATAAAAGATCTACATCGGGCTCATGCATATACTTTGGTTTACACGCACAAATCAAACATATAGAATTCGATATTCATTTTGATTGCGAGCAAATTGTTGCAGGGAAACTAAACATACAAAATGTCAGATTGTTGATATGCTAACTAAGCCTTTGTCCATTGTTTTGTTTCATGATTTTCGCGTCAAACTCAAGGTCATGATCTCTCATTCTCTGTGAATTTAAGGGAGAATATTGGAGATATATTAAGATAGTGGTAGTTTAGTTAATTAGGAGTTATAGTTAGTTGAGAAAAGTTGTTAGAGTTAGTTAGACAATGCAACTAATTATTACTATATATGTGTAAGTTCTTTCAATTGTATACGATGAAGAATAATGAACAATACTCTCTCAAAAACTTCACCCTTTCTATTATCATCATGGATATATTCTCCTAGTACTTAAGATCTCTTCTTATTAGAGTTATTTTATAAATATTCTTCTAATTACATAATAATCATAAGATATTTTAAATTTATTTTCAGATAAATCCATCAAATATATTTATAGGTGTGAAAGCATTGACTCTCCGTTGCATTACTCAACATCTCAAGCAAATCAGAAATGGATCCAACGTCAGCAATCACAACAAACAACATAAAAATACAAACCCTCTCTAATTTCCACAACAAAACTTCTACGATATAAAATGACACAAAGTTCAAATCATAAAATAATTCCTTTTATTCACCACCATTAATATATAAATATAAACATGTCGTGCCACTTATTTTATAATTTTCATCTTTCGTCTTTTCATGATAGAAGCTGACAATAAGAAGAGATTGAATTGGATAATTGTTTGCGTTGAGAATTTTCTTCTGTAATTTTTTATGGTGAGTCACCACCAAGTTGAAAATAAATAGAAAAAGCTTCACAATAATTCTCATATATTTTATATTTTATATTTTAAAAATTTATCTTCCGAGAAAATCGAGGAAGAACCAAGTACGAGAAAGAGGTAATCTAATCAAATCAATACAAAAACTTAACAGCTTTTGTACTATTGGATTACAACAACTTGCTTATGTTGTGTTGTGCTCTGTCTATGATTGATCGGTACTTTTTTCTTCTTCTTTGTTTTGTAATCTATTTTTTTGTTTTTTTTTTTTCGTTTTTTGAGAATGTTTGACTTTTGATTTGTGTATAGAGCATGGATTCTTCATCTTCCCAATTTGTTTCATCAAGAAACATTGGTGTATATGATCCTATGCATCAATTTAGTATATGGGAAGAACACTTCAAGACTAATGGTGATTTAAGTGCTTCCATGTCCTTAATTGAGGAGGCTAACATGAAGATAAATAATCAGGTTGAGTGCATGTTTATCAAATTTACGCTCTTTCTTTTGCATATGAAAAATAAAGACTAATTTTCACTACAATTTTTTTTATGTTGTTAAATATCTATAGTCAGAGGATGCTTCTTATGGAATTTTAGGAACATCTATCAAGTTTGAGCAAGAAGGTAACAAAATTACTAGTAAGGTAAGAAAGTGTTACTAATTTGACTATTTATTTGATTTTGTCAAAATTACAATAAAGTCTGATTTTTAAAAGTAACGTAAAAATTATAATTGATGTATCTGACCTTTATTGATTAGATATATCAGTTGTTTAGTGAATCTAAAAAGTGAATATTTTTTATTATTAGTGATCAGAACGTAGCTTCAACAAATTTCCTGTGTTACTATGAATCCAAACATATGCGGGGGACCTTTAGATACTTACTGCATGTGCAATGTTAAGTTTAACTTGTCTCTAAATGCATAATTTGAGAAAATAAAAATCTTCAATCACATTAGTTCATTTAAGAATAATGTGATCAAATTTTTTCGATTTTAGAGACCATTTTAAAATTTTGTTATTTAAGGAACCGATTTCAGGGACTATGTTGATGATTCGTCCTATTCTTTTTTCGTGTCTCGAACTTTGTAGAAACTGAGTGATATTGAAAAGCATTTTAGAACAATATTTTGGACTCATTTTGCACTGCAGATTAGGAGGTTCCCCCGCTTCCAAATTTTGGATGTCTGGCTTGCATTTTTTATGCTTATAAGGTGATGAAAACATGCAGATGCAAAGACGTCTCGCGCAAAATCGAGAGGCTGCCCGTAAGAGTCGTTTGAAGAAAAAGGTTTGGAGTTTTAAACTTCATACATTCAAAGATGTATGTACCAAGCAAACCAGCATTTGATTTTGTGACACATTTCGTTACAGGCTCATATTCAACAGTTAGAATCGTGTCGCTTGAAGCTGATGCAGGTAGAGCAAGAGCTAGATCTTACTAGACAACAGGTAATGTGAAGCTTAGTTAATTCATTCCTATAATTACTTGTTTTTCTCACCCTCTTTTTTAAATCAATCTCTTGATGCAACAAAAATGCAGGGATTGTATATAGGTGGTGGATTGGATTCTAATCATTCGGGTTTTGCTGGTTCTGCGAATTCAGGTTGGTTAGTTATTAAATCCTGTTTCTTGGAATTGGTTTGTCCCTACTAGCTTTAAGATATACTTAAAGCTATGTTTGGTAAAAATAGCTTATAGTTAATAGGTTAGCTTGTAGCTGATAACTTATTGATAGCTTATAACTGATGACTGATAGCTTTGAGTGTTTGGTAAATTAACGGTTACAGTAATTTTCTTTGTATTAAACTCATTTCTCAAAACTAGTTTTTGGACTCTAAATACGCCTAATTTACAGAAATAGCAACTTTTAAGACGAAGTACGAACACTGGGTGGAAGAACAAAACAGACAAGTTTTGGAATTAAAAAATGCTTTAAGTGCTCATATCAGTGACATAGAGATTGGGGAACTTGTAAATGGCATCATGAATCACTATTTCAAACTCTTTTGCATGAAGTCTGATGCTGCAAAAGTAGATGTTTTCTATGTTATCACCGGCATGTGGAAAACAACGGCTGAAGGGTTTTTCTTGTGGATTGGAGGTTTTCGTCCCTCTGAGCTTTTAAAGGTAATGCTTACTTTGATCAACTTAGGGTTATTTCTATTGTCATATTTCTGTTATGGCATAATGTATGTTTTGATGAGAATTTCAGGTTTTGGTCCCTTTGATTGAGCCATTGACAGAGGAACAACGGTTTGATGCGTATAATCTTGAGAAGTCATGCCAGCAAGCAGAAGATGCTCTTTCAAAAGGTATGGAAAAACTCCAGGGAATGCTTGTTGACACAGTTGCAGCAGGAAACTTCGTCGAAGGAATTTACATTCCAGAGATGGCTACTGCAATAGAGAGGTTGGAAGCTCTAGCTAGCTTTGTGAACCAGGTAATGTATATTATATACTTCAATTTGTAGGTTTGATTAGAGTAATAGAAATTTGAACTTAAGTCTAATATTGTCAAACAGGCTGATCATCTACGACAGGAAACCTTGCAGCAGATGTGTCGAATACTTACCATACGTCAAACTGCTCGATGGTTGCTTGCTTTGGGTGAATATTTTCAACGCCTAAGGAATTTGAGCAAACTTTGGACCGATCGATCTCGCAAACCTGCTTAGTAGTCTTCAAGTAAGAGATAGAATAAACTTGTAATTTTGACACCATGGTCATGATTATGACCCAACTTATCAAGTGTCTACATTCAAAACCATGTCCAATGGTTGTTGGCAAAAGGCTTTGCCTTATGAAGTTGTAAATATGACTTCCCATTTATGATATAGGTGATTATGGTGAGTCTATTGATATTCATAATGTAAAATGTGTATAACTTAATGGTAAAGCTAGGTGTTTTGAACATGAATCAAGTGTTTCTTCCTATACGAGTTTCTTCTTTAGCATGCTCTTGAAACCTCGACATTGTCATTTTGTTCTAAATGTGTTTTGAATTCGCTAAGAATGTAAAATATGATTATCGAGCTTAAAATTTGAGTCATTGATCTTTGACGAACTATCACAATTTAAATAAATCCGATGGGTTGATTATTTCATGATAGATATGAATGAGAAGTTGATCCATCTTTCAAATATGGATTTAACATTACTATGAAAAAGATTGCAGCCTTATGATGCCATAAAATTCAACATTATACACATTATTCCACATTCAAATCATAAATAGTGTACCAACTAAAAAAAGAAAAACCCTCCTCAAAACAGTTGAACATTTCATGAATTGCAGTAACACTTCGTGAACATATGTGTACAAATGACGTGGCTTTGTAGCATCATGGCTCCATTATCAAGGATTTTATTTGATGCTAGCAGATGCATCATCATTTCACAACTTTGATATGGAATAATCCAGGGCATCCACAAGAAAATCTGTAAGAAAACAGAATGATCAGTGGGATAATGTTTTTGCTAGATTAAAGGCTTCAATATAAAATCTGGGAATTGCATCTCAGAAAGAGGGCTAAGACGGAATTATACCTGCATCATCTTTAGTGAAACACATTGGTGGCTTAATCCTGAAAACATTTCCATGCAGTCCTCCTTTCCCAGCTAGAATACCGAGTTCTACAATCCATATGCAAGTAAATGGTTAGACTATTTATTTGGAACATATATTGAAAAAGACAGCTTCATAGGCATGATTAAATGATTATTGTCTTACCTCTAAGTTTTTCGAACAAGACAGCAGTTTCAGCCTTTGCAGGTGTTTTATTTTTTCGATCAGTAACAAGCTCTACCCCAACCATTAAGCCTCTTCCCCTCACATCACCAATGACTGTCACAGTATATAATAATAAGACATTTACATAGATAACTCGAAATTGCAACCATGTCATAAAAAACGATATTGAAAAATTAACCATTACGAAGATGTTATATTAAAAATTGACATACTGTCGTGTCGTTGCTGAAGTGATCTCAAACGCTCAAGCAAGTGAGAACCAACATCAGCGCAATGAGCCTGACGCTTCTCGTTATCAATAACCTTGAGCACTGCAAGACCCCCGGCAGAACATACAGGGTTCCCACCATAAGTGTTAAATTGAATCTTCTGGGCCATCACACTTGCTATTTCGGGAGTTGTAACTACAGCTCCTAATGGCAAACCGTTGCCAATACCCTAATACAGATTAACATGAGATACAATGGAGTAACGGTAAAAAATATGAAAGATAAAAAGCCGAACAAAATGCATTCTAATTCCATAACGAAAATATACCAAAAATAAAAAATTATACTGTAATTAAAAGACAGCAGAATAAAAAAATTTAAGATAAAACTTAAGGAAAATCATGAATGGAGCTTAAAAGATGTACATTCATACCAAGGTTTCAGGAACTAATTAATAAAAATATAAGATTTTCATGTATACCTTTGCCATTGTAACTATATCAGGAGTAACACCCTGTGTCTGAAATCCCCAATAATGGCTTCCCGTGCGACCAAACCCAGTTTGCACTTCATCTGCAATGCAGACACCACCAGCCTTGCGTACAATGTCATAGACTTTCTTTAAATACCCAGGTACCAGTTCAACTGCTCCTCCAACTCCCTAGAATAAGTCATGTTGAAAAAGTAATTAAAAAGGTAGGCTAATGTAATTACCATTTTAAATACTGAACATGATAAACTAAACATACCTGAATTGTTTCAGCTATAAATCCAGCAATTTTTCCTGAAGTGCCATAGTCAATATGGTCTTGGACATCTTTGGCATAACTATCAGCATCTGTGCCAAAGAGACCGCGGTATGGATCGGGGTTCATAACATGATGAATTTCACCCTGAAAAGTTCAAAATGATGTCAAGCATAATTACATTGTGCTATCTATAACAGAAAAGTGAATATTCACAACTTTATTACTAAATCAAACTATCTTAGAGTAAGCAGCTGCAAATTGAATTTATTGTTTGTTTGTTTCGGCATCAAAAAACCAAACAAAAACCAAACAACTAAAATGAACCATGTCTGAAACAGATTTGAAAGTTTTCAATACACATCAAATTTTAACTTTTCGTCAAATTCAAAAATGGAAAATGCATGAGCAATTTGATAAATTGAAGTATTATGATGAAACATGAAGAGAGCAACAAACCTCTGGTATTGGATATTTCCAAGTGTTAAGAGCAGTGAGACCCATTGTACTAGAACTTCCCCCATGATATGCATTCCTTAAAGAAATCATACCAAGACTACCAGTATACAATCTAGCCATCAGCATTGCCAATTCATTCGCTTCAGAACCAGAATTCACAAAATAAACAACCTACAATTCAAAAGATGCCAATTACCTTCATCATTAAATTAAACCTAACACATTACGAAATCGAAACACCATACAATATTCATATCATCATCATTATACTACAACACAATAAAACTGATATTAAGATAAGATTCACTTACTTTAAGATTTCCAGGCATTTTCGCTGCCAATGCTTCGGCGAAATCCCCTATAGCGTGATGTAGATAAATAGTGGTTGCATGCTGCAAAAGTTTACTCTGCTCAAAGATAGCATTCAGAATTTCAGGATGACAATGTCCACAAGAAACAGTAACTATCCCAGCAAAAGCATCGAGGTACCGCCTTCCACTCTCATCATACAGATATTGCATCTTCCCCTCCACAATATTCAACTACACACATTATTCAAATTCAAATTCCAATCAAACATCTATTCACATAAAAAAAATAATAATAAAGTAAATTAAATATATATAAAAAATATAGAGTGATGAGGATGATAATAGAAACTAACAGGTTTCTGATAGAAGTGAAACACGGAAGGACCGAGGAACTTTTTACGCTGAGCGAAAACTTGATCGGCGGTTGGTCCGGTATACGTATGAGGCTGGTGATTGAACGGCGGAATCTGCGGTGGAGTAGTGATGTTTTGCGTGGCGGTGGTAGCGGCGGCGGAGGAGAATCCGAGAGAAGAGAAAGCTCTGCATGCGGAAAAATCGGAACGGTTAGGCTTGGTTGATCGCTTGAGTAGTAACTGTAACGCAGCCATGGTTGTTGAGAGTGATGATTGGGTTCTCTATTGTTCTGATATGAATGAGTGAGTGAGTGAAGTGTAGAGAGAATTTATATTTATATTTATAATTATAATTGTATAATAAGAATGGAATGATTTAATAATTTAATAAATATAAATATATTTTTCCTAAAGTTGTTGGGATTTTGAGTCAGACACACTTGGCATGAAAAAGAGTGCATAATAATCTTATCATAATTTTCTAGCTTATTTAAGCTCAACATGATTCTAAGAGTACATTTTGTTTTGTTTGGATTTCGTGTATCTTCTGAGTATGGAAGGAATCTATTTTGTTATGTAATTCTGTGTACTGTATTCATCATATGAGGTGGAGCAAAATCAGCTTTTACGATGCGACGTTACTCGTGAATATGCAAATGGACCACTTCCAGAAATGTTCCGCATACTATATAAACTACATTTATTGTCCCTCTATTTTCGGTAGAAACTTTTATGACTTACTATTTTTCAAAATATGAATGTAGAAACTCATTAGTTTAGTTTTCAAATTAGCAATTACATTTTTTTTTGACTAAAAATGAGCAATTACATTTTAATGTTTATTCTATAAATATATAAATATATGAATATATATTTAATTTCTTTACTTTCATTATTTAAAAAATATTTATTACTTATAATTTTCACAGATTTCCTATTTTATTGGAAGGAATAAATTTTGATGTTTACTATGGAAATATATTTATTTAATTGCTATAGTTTAATGGCTTACAAAATATTTATTACTTGTTTTTCTTCACAATTTTTTTTGAAGGAAGGGATGAATTTTAATTTTTATTAAAGAAATATAATTATTTAATTCCTTTAGTTTAATGATTTACAAATTATTTATTACTAAGTTTTTTCATAAATTTTATTTTTTATTGGAAGGAATAAATTTTAATTTTAATTATAGAAATATATTTATTTCATTCCTTTAGTTTAATGATTTACAAATTATTTCTTACTTAATTTTTTTCACAAATATATTTTTTCTTTGGAAGGAATAAATTTTAATTTTAATTATAGAAATATATTTATTTAATTCCTTAGTTTAATGATTTACAAAATATTTATTATTTAGTTTTTTCATAAATTAATTTTTTATTGAAAGGACTTAAGTTATTGATGATTCGATGTGAAATATATATATATATATATATATATATATATATATATATATATATATATATATATATATATATATATATATATATATATATGGGGACGACTCAAGTGAGAACACTTGGTTATTATGAGAAATGAGAACAATGAATCACGACCATTAAATTTGATTTTAATGGACTGGATTGGTTTCTCTTTCTAGGATCCAGTCCATTAAATATTAAGGATCTTAGAAAGATAAATCAATCCAGTCCATTAAAATCAAATTTAATGGTCGTGATTCATTGTTCTCATTTCTCATAATAACCATGTGTTCTCACTTGAGTCGTCCCCTATATATATATATATATATATATATATATATATATATATATATATATATATATATATATATATATATATATATATATATATATATATATATATATATATATGAGGACGTATCATATGATAATGACATTTTTACGTGTGAATATGAGAATGAATCTGAACCATTAGATTTTAAAATAAATAGTAGAGATTATGTGTCAATCATTTTCTCTCTCCTGCATCATTTATTTTAATAATAGAAGAAAGGGAAAAAAAGATTCACACATAATATCCACCATTTAGTTTAAGGGTATTGCTAACCAGTGCTCTCAGGGCAATGGTTAAGCATTCTAAAAAAAAAGAAAATATTTTATAGAAAGTTCAATATTTCAATTTTCAAGACATTAAATAAGCAGATTGCCAAGATAAATTTACTATTTTTTAATGCTTAACCATTGCCCTGAGGGCACGGGTTAACATTTTCCTTATTTTAAAATCTTATGTTCAGATTTATTCTAACATTCTCATATAAAGAAAGCATTCTCATATATATATGGGGACGTATAAAATGACAACTTTGGCTATAATGAGAATTGAAAACTTTTAATAGTAACCATTATATTTTAAATACATATTATATAAATATCTTGCTCACTTAAACATTAATTAAATATTATAAAATATAAGGTAAATCTGAGTCATTAATTCAAATCCAATGATTACTATTAAAAGTTCTCCGTTCTCATTATAGCGAAAGTTCTCATTTTATACGTCCCCATATATATATATATATATATATATATATATATATATATATATATATATATATATATATATATATATATATATATATATATATATATATATATATATATATATATATATATATATATATATATATACACGCATTTGATTTGTAAAATAATATATATATATATATATATATATATATATATATATATATATATATATATATATATACACACACACACGCATTTGATTTGTAAAATAAAAAATATTGGACAAAACAATACTATACAACGTATAATAATACAAGACAATTTTCTATATTATATAGTAGGGGTTTTCGTGGATCGGTTTTAAGGCAAAAACTCATCCAATCCAAAAATAAATTTACTTGCGATTTGGTTCGGTTTTGGATGATATGTTAAAAAAAATCCAATCCAATCCATCCAATTTAATGCAGTTTAATTTGGATCAGTTTTTGGATATCCAAATTACAAATTATATTTTTATTAATATTATAAAAATACTAATAAATCATAGATTTGATATAATATATATCATATAGCATATTAAAAGTTAATATTATTAAATGAAAATGATCGATTATAGTTGAAATAAATGAAATAATAAAAATAAATAGATTAAACTAAACTAATAGATAAGATAAAAAAATTAATTATGTAACATATCATACTAATAAAAAATAAAAAATGTACAAAATACATATACATGCGGTTCGGTTTGGTTTGGATCGATTTTGAAAAATCAATCCAAAATTCGATCCGAACCGTGCGGTTCCCACAAAATGGCATCCAAACACATTCAATAAACTTCGGTTTTTTTGCGGTTTTTCAATTTTTTTGGATCAATTTGCGGTTTTTATTTGAATTGGTTTGGATTTGAACACCCCTATTACATAGTATGTGATGAGCAATGCATAATGCATTAGATAATTTGTTATCTATTTTGTGTGACATATGGTTTCCTCAATAGTCGTCCATAAATATATTTGAGGCCATAAATATATTTGAGGCCGTGCAAGATGGGCTACCAATCTCAAAATTTTCACAATTAAAGTGTATTAAATAAGGTTAAAAAATCTTTGTGAATGTTAAATTTTAATTAAAAAAATTTCTAATTATTTTTTTTTATTGAATCATGACTAACTTAGCCAAGATCTAAAAAAACTTAATAGCGCCTTGAAGTCACCCCTAATAATTTATCTGCGACAAATTTTTCTTTCTACACTCCTAATTTGAAGGTGATGTAGTCAGCAACATTATCATTTCACCATATAACATGAGTGTAGAATACACTACTAATTTGAAGATGATGTAGATAAGCAACATCATCATTTCACCAAATAGGATGCGAAATGAAGTTTTCTCGGAATGCATGCTCTCCACAAATGCATAAATAATGTTCAAGTTGATTCTTTGAAATGTGATTAACTAGAACCTTTCAACCACCCTTGCATCACAAGTGAGAGATATGTCTGAGCACATTCAGTCAATTTTTTCTGGATTGATAAGTATTTTTCCTCTTATCATATTGGCAAATTTTGAAAACCCCTTTAAATAAATAGATTTCCTCACTGACTTATAAAGAGCCTCTTGTTATCAAAATAAGTGACGTGACGAGTCTTTTTTTTTAATGATATGGACTACTAAGATGACATTTTTTTAAAGTCAATGTTGGATATTTATTTTTAATTTATTTAGCCTTTGAAATTTTAAAACATGAACAAAAAAATCAAAATTTGGTTTCAATTTTTAATGGTATGGTCTGTCAAGTTGACTTTTTTAAAATCCACGTTGGATTTTTATTTTTAATTCATTTAGGATTTAAAATTTTAAAACATGCAAAAAAAAATCAATATTTATTCTCAAATTTTAATGATATGGAGTATGTCAAATTGAGATTTTCTTTTTAATTTTGTTTATTCTTAATTGTACCTATGATCCTCTTATTTTATTTTATTTTTTAATTTTGATCCTTACATTTAAAAACGAAAATTTCTTTACCCACCTCCCTATGGGGGTCACCCCCAGCGAAAACCCAAAACTGCCCCTGCTTCGGAAATGAACTTCCGAAGTTATTTTTTTTTTTTGATTTGTTTTTTACTTCGGAAATGAATCTCCGAAAACACCACTTTTTTGGTATTTTCGGAGATGCATCTCCGAAGTCATAAAAAATTCAAAACCGTGAATATTTTCGGAAGTTCATTTCCGAAAATATTTCTGCATATACAAATTTCCCTCCTTCACTATTTCATCATTTTTCTCCAAAACTTCTCAAAACCCTCTCTAAAACCCAATCAATCTCCATCAATTTTTCGCCCTAAAATCAAGTTTCAAACCGTTGATCACGTTAAAGGGAGCATAGAAAGCTACAATTTCAGGTAAACATCTCTCATTTCATCCCCTATTTCACTACATTGATTCAACAAATTTATGCTGAAAACTGATATGGTTCGGAAGTTCATTTCCGAAATATATCACCTAATAAATTTCGGAAATGAACTTCCGAAATATGCCCTGGCAGTTAAAAAAAACAGTTTTGGCCAATTTTGCTAATTTTTGCATTTGTTAGGTATGGTGCATCCGAACAACATTGTGCAAGACGATGGAGTATTAAATCCGGAAATTGTCAACGTTAATAACGATCCGGTTATTGACGCTACTCCCATGATCAATGCGGTCGATGTTCGGTAACATTTTACAAATGATCGGAGTTTCGGTAGTCGAGAACAATTGATTGATTGGGTTCGGAAGGAAGCTAACAAACATGGATTTGGAATTGTTATTTTAAGGTCGGACAACGGAAATAGTAGGCGGAAAGCTTTCGTTGTTTTGAATTGCGAACGGGGTGGTAGATATGTACAATCAAACCGGGTGCTAAAACACGAGGACACGGGATCGAGAAAGTGCGGGTGTCCGTTTAAGTTGCGTGCCACTCGGAGGGTTGATGATTTGTGGCGGTTAACCGTAATTTGTGGAATGCATAATCATGCCTTGGATGTCAAGTTACACGGGCATCCAATGGCGTGTCGTTTGTCCCGCGAAGAGAGAAATGTGATATCGGACCTAACGATAGTCAAAGTGGCGCCTCGCAACATACTTGCCGATTTGAAGCGTAAGAAATCGGATAGCGTTTCAAATATCAAGCAAGTTTACAATGAACGGCACAATCTCAAGGTTTTGAATATGGGCCCTCGGTCGGAAATGCAACAACTTTTGAAACTTCTAGGCGATAACAATTATGTTTCAAGCTTCCGAACCTCCGAGGACAAAGTTACCGTGCGTGATATTTTTTGGACTCATCCCGAAAGTATCAAATTGTTCAACACATTTCCAACCGTTCTAGTCATGGATTCGACGTACAAGACAAACAAGTATAGGCTTCCTCTTCTAGAGATCGTCGGTGTGACCTCGACGGACAAGACTTATTCGGTGGGGTTTGCTTTTTTGGAGTGTGAAAAAGAAGAAAACTTTACGTGGGCCTTGGGAATTTGCAAGTCTTTGTTAGTTGATCAAGAGGTTATGCCAAACGTCATTGTCACCGATCGAGACAATGCTTTGATGAATGCGGTCGATACCGTCTTCCCGACATCGACCGCGTTACTTTGCCGGTATCACATAACTTGTAACGTGAGAAGCAAGTTGAAACCCGCGGTTGGGACAAAAGATAGGCCGGATGAAAACGGTAAAGTTGTCAAAGCCGGTGTTGTGGTTGAAAGGATAATGTCGGCATGGAAGGAAATTTTGGATGCACACTCCGAAGAGGTGTATACCGAGAAATTGGTACAATTTAGGTCTTTGTGTGGTTCCATTAGGATATTTTGTCATTACGTCGAATCCACCATTCTTGACAAAGTTAGAGAAAAAGTCGTGTGCGCTTGGACAAATCGAGTTAGACATCTTGGTTGCACCACGACTAACCGTGTTGAATCCGCACATGCGGTCTTCAAGAGGTGGTTGGGTGATAGCAAGGGAGATTTGTGTCGGGGATGGGACACCGTGAACCAAATGCTTGAAAATCAACACAATGAAATTAAACATCGTTCGGTCGGAGCAAGACGGTTATGGAACACCGGTATAAGGGCCAAATTCTATTCTCCCAATTGATTTACAACATATCTCGAACGGGTTTGAATTTTTTGTTTCATGAAGCTAAGCGGTCGGAGACCACGGGGCCCGAAAGTTCATTATGTGGGTGCACCATTAGAAAGACATACGGCCTTCCATGTGCTTGTATACTTGCAAAAAAGAAGAAGTTGAATTCACCAATACGCATGGATGAGGTAGCCGACCATTGGAAGAAGCTTCGTTTTGATGATTTTGACCCGCCGAAAGAAAATGACTCCAAAATCACCATCTCCGACGAGTTGGAAGTGATAATGGAGAAGTTTGCTAAAGCGGACGACACAACAAAAATGCACATAAAAGAACAATTGCGAAAGATCGCATTTCCGGAGACCACCGATTTGAAACCGCCATCTCAACCGGTTAAAACGAAAGGTGCACCGAAAAAGTCCAAAATTACACAAGATGACACGTCAACAAAACGATCTCCTTCCTACTTTGAACATGTTGATGCATCGTTCCCGGAAATTCATGAGACACCGAAGTCTAAGTGTAGTGGTAACAAAGGAGCCCGTATTTCGGAGCCACCTCGTACACCGCCGATCAAAAAATCACCAATTGTCTACATTGATGAGATGCCACTTTTTATGCACAAATATATCGATAACATCGTTGATGTTGGAGGCGACGACAATTGTGGATATCGGGCCGTTGCGGGTTTGCTCGGTAAAGGGGAAAATAATCACACTTTAGTCCGACGGGAACTCATTGCGGAGTTGACTTCGTATCGGGACATCTACGGCCGACTATATGAAAATCAAGAAAAGTTTGCAAAAATTCATGATGCACTTGTTCCATCACTTACCGGTATCGCTCCGGTTTCGAAGTGGATGTCATTCCCCGATATGGGTCATCTAATAGCAAGTGCGTATGATATGGTGTGTATCGATTTGACGAGGTTTGGACTAAGTGAGACTTTCTTTCCACTTCATAGTCGACCGCCGTTGGACACGTCGGGCCGCATCATATGCATCGGGTATCTACGATCGCGGCACTTCGTTCAAGTGTTTTTCAAACCGGGTTGTCCTATACCGGCTACTTCTTGTCAATGGACGGCACATCGTTCAAATGAGGCGGAGACTTGGCCGGATCCGTTCGTTTCGAGGATGGCGGAGTTTGAAGAAATGATGAGCAAAGAGCCCGAGCAAAATAGAGAGCGGTCGAAGAACGTGCCTATTTTGGACTTAGGATCCACCGATTGGTTCGGTGAATTTTAGTTCGTTCCGGATCGTTTTTGTTTGTAACGATCATTTTTTGTATGTATTGTTGTTTATCATGTAAAATCGGACCGATTCAATACATATATAATATAAGTATGTTTTATGTTGTCATTGCCTATTTTATGCCTATTTTGTATGCTTTTGGTATTGTTTACACAAAACAGAATGCAATGCACAAAATGCAAAATTCACCTCTGTTTCTGCATAATTCGGAAATGAACTTCCGAAATATACATGTCTGGAGCCTATTTTCGGAAGTTCATTTTCGAAATGTCCCCTGAGGCAGGATAAGGTTTGTTGGGCCATCAATGCTCCAATAAGTCTATAAATACTACACACTCTTCTTCATCCTCTTCACACCACAAAACACAAATGACACAAACCTACCCCCACCTAGCATTCGTCTACTTTGAAACCGTCTACCCGATCCCGTTCCAATTTTGCTTCTCGCGCGACACGCCGTCTGCGGAATTGATACCGTCGCTCAACACGCTTTTGCGCTATCCCGTGAATCGAAAGGTTGTCAAGCTCGAGTACCGCTCGCCATCGCTTAACGACGAGGGAGGCATTAAGTTCACACCTTTTGAGATCAAGAACGACGAAGATTTAGCGGTTATGTGGACAACGTTCGACCGATTTTCTTCGAAAGGCCCGATCGAGTTGGACGCCAAACTTCAAAGATCGGCGGACGACGTTATCAAAATGTTGACTCATCCCCACCTACCCGTGTTCAACAATATGTAACTTTAATTTTCAGTAATATTATCGTTGTAATCTTCACCCGATTAAATAAAGCGAATCGTTGTTGTTTTTCATTTTTCTTCTGTCCAGACATAAATTCGGAGGTTCATTTCCGAATTCCATCATGGGGGTGCGTTCGGAGATGAACTTCCGAAACACCACATTTTCTGATAATGTAACTTTATTTCGGAGATGCATCTCCGAAACCAATATTTTATATTAAAAAAAACACGTTTTCGGAAGTTCATTTCCGAAAACACCTTTTTTCCAAAAAAAAGTACCGTTTCGAAAATGAACTTCCGAAACAAGGGGTAATGTTGTAAATTCATCAGGGATGAGCAAGAAGGTTAGGAGGTGGGTGAAGAAATTTTCTTTAAAAACTTAGATTTTTGGTCTCTTAAACTTGTTTTTTCTGGGATTTTAGTCCTATTCTAATTTAAAATAAAATTTAATGACATAGTAATGTATACTTGATGATGTGTCACTGTCTATTTACAATAATTAATTCCTGTCATTTTTATTAAATTTTTATTTCAAAATTTTAAAAATTACTGTAAAACAAAAGTTTGACAAACATAGATTTCAAAACCCCAACCTTAGGTTATGGAGGCTAGCTCCTACCACTTGGCTACTACAATTTATTTACTAATTTTTGGCAGAAAAAATATATATAATTTCACTACATATCATTTTTCCAACATCCTTCATTCTTTCTCTCAACATGTTCCAACCCCGTTTGAGATTAATTTCTATGAAACTAATTTACTCTGAGACACCTATAATAATTATACACTTATGAAAAAATGATTCTTTTTGTATGATGATTTATACAAATTGTAAATGTTGATTATCATCTATCTGCTTTGTTATTTATTTTGGATGTCTTTGATTTTAATTGAATATTTTTTTATCTTAAATTTATTAGCTAATAAAGCTTATATATAAATAAAAGAGAAGCGGGTAATAAGTTGCATCGTCATTCTTATTTGAATGACAAAATCAATTCTCTTAAAAATTACATTCATAAATTTAGGAGATCCAACATTGCTATTCATGAATTTTTGAACTCATTATAAAATATCAATGGCTTCTAGTGCTAAGAAACCAAAAGTGTCAAAGACAAATAGTATAAAAGCATGTTGATTGTCGGAACACGTTTTCTCATGTTGACCACTTTACTTGAAGCAGCTTTGAGAGTTGTATGTCCCACAGTAAAACCACCACGCTTAACTATGGAGTTCTTATGGTTAGGCTACCGAAAAGAAAATTCATCTTGTTGGTATAGGTAGTACCTATCAATCCTTATAAGTCATCCTCCAACCATGCAGTTCTTTCCTTGCACAACCTCAGGATCCCTCTCATTCCGATGTGAATTTGACGATCACTCCTCGCCCTCTTCGTCCTCGGGAGTGTTTTATTTTCATGCCTCATGCACCGGTAATCACTCCCTCACTCGTTGGCCTCGGGTGTTACACATACAATACATTCCATTGTCTCTTAAAATATGATCCTGTAACATCCAAGATTGGACACTGGAAGCCAGAAAAGCATTTGAGGCAGCCTTTGCTGCCAAGTACAAACCCAAACCCCAAATTTAATGGGTAAGGAAGCCAACCTCCATTGAAGGTTCCCAAAGAAAGGAACTTCACCGACCACAATGTCTTCAACCGCCCTTCACAACTCTTTATCAAACCAAATAGTTGTTTCTTCCATATGATTAGTTTGACACATTCTTAGGTAAAAAAATCATTTGGCAATACCCATGCAGGATCGAAGTAGAAGAAAATCACTTTGAGGATCCCTTAGTTGTGGCAGAAGGTGTATTAGTTCAATCACCCTAGAAGCTCTTTTAATGGAAAACCCCTTAATAAAGATGTCATCTCGACTAACAGCCCGTTCAAACAACATCATCCCCAACATCAACTCCCAATATCTGATGGGAATAAATCCTCGCGAAGTTAACTACCATCGCATGAAGGCCAAAAAAATCTCAGTCTTACAAATATTCAATTCGAGACTTAATCCTGGACTTGTCTTCCAAATGATGCCAAAGGCTTTAGCCACCTCATGTGAATCCTCTATAATAGTCTCACCATCAAGATATCGAACATGAAGAAGAAGCTTACAATTGTCTCTAACTTGGTGAATGAGTGGGTGTAACACTAGAAAAAAAAAAGGAGCGACCCTAATGGCTCACCTTGTTGCACTCCAGTGGCTGACATAATATATCCATCACCAAAGTACAACCTTGCTGCTTGGCTACAGAGAAACTCAATCCACAAAAAAATATATGTGCATCTCACCCTCACCTCGTGCAATAGGTTTGATTGATCTACCACATTGAAAGCATTCGAGAAATCTACAGCGAGCACACCTATGGAACCATTTATGTGTCACTTGCTTAACACATGTTGTCACTATTTAAAATGGCCTTAGAACCACGCGATACCCCAACCCTCACTTGAAAAATAATTGAGATAACGTGCCACATATTTACAGACTCATTTCATAGTAACATTGGATACCACATTGAGCACATTGAGCACACAAACCATCTCTCTACAACATGACGCCCTATTGGAAAATGATTTGATGCACTTGAAGATAGTACCTACATCAACCATTAGGAGAGCTTCCAAAAACAAGGTGACGACATGGAGGGAGGTGGTATGTACCCTGTAGGAGTGTTTAGCCTCAAAAGCCTTCATTGTATGTCTATTATAGAGGGCCACTCTATATTGCCCTATCACCTTTACAGTCGTTGTGAAATAGCCATATGCAACCTTGGGGACACATTGCTTGACATTATAGCTCATCTTTTTTATTTTTCTACTCTATATGTACTCTCCCGCGACCCAAGTTACCTTGCTCAGAGCAGTCCAACACACTATCAACTAACTTGACAAGACCATCTGCATCTCTCAAAGTAAGTAAACATTTCAAAATGTGGTGTTGTTGCAAGTAAGATGGTAGCTAAGAGGTATATTCTTCACAATGAATATAGGTGTTGTAAGGACTCTCTCTCTAACAACTTTGCATCCAAAACAAGCTCCTCGTTTGCTTCAAGGTTATTCGAGTTAGTTCTGGATGGTTTAACAATACCCACAATGTGACTTCCGACTTCCACTGTCCCATGAGGGACGCGAACCAGTCCATCAAGATGATGACGAGCTCGACTCATGGCATGAATGCTCAATCATTCTAAATCGCATTTCGTATGACACTTTTCCACTCGTCACTACATAGGTCTAACATCTTAAGATGTGACACCAAACAAGAAATACCCTTGCTCTTATCTTTACCATGAGGACAACAATGGAACTCTCGAAATGGACAATATAAATCTTTCATTTGAGTAGAAACCATTTGACAATGTAAAATTGTTCTTCTCTCCTACTCAATACAAAAGGTGTATAGTTAACGATTTTTATCAAATATGTGGTGGGCGGCAGCGAAAGAGCATTTTTCCATGGTTGTCTTGTTGTCTTGATCTAACTCATTAAACCATAAAGTCCAACATCTCCATGTTTAAATAAAATCCACATGCAATATTGATTATTGAAGACATGATGGTGTTGCTTACTGATGTGATGAATGAAGGCTCGTTTGTATACAATTGACAACGATCATGTTAGCATCTTTGGCTTAACATGTTTTGAATATAAAATTTAGTTATGTTTACTGTGAACAATGTCGTGATACATATGTACTGGTTTTTCGCCACTGATATTTATGTCAATATTTGAAAGTACAATTTCATTTTAACATCTACTAGTACCAGTAAATGCTTAAAGTATAATGGCTTTATTATGTTGTCTAGTACTATGGCAATTTTATGAGTGTTCTTTTCATAAATTTCATTGACTTGTTAGGGACTACCATATTGCACTTGGATATACTGTACTTAAAATATGAGATAAAATGAGCTAAAATTTAATTAAACAAATGAACCTATGAGATGGTTGGACAATGGTAAGAGGAAGAAGATTGGACTAAGATTATTAGTTATTGAATCATTGGCTAATTCTATAGGTAATTTACTTCAAATTTACTTGTAAACCTTTATTATAGGGAAATTTTAAATATTTAAATATAAAAATGATTTAAAATAAATATTTATTTTAGAGAAATAAATAATATATTATTCAAAAAATATTTTTTATTTATGTAAAATATTACTTTTTATTAAAAAAATAATATACACCTTAGAAAATACCAAATTATGTAGATAAAATAGATATTTACAGACACTCGAACATTTCTCAATCACAAAGGAGTTTCATGTAGGGATGACAACGGGGCGGATCAGGGACAGTTATTACCTGCCCCAAATCCAAATTTGAATCCCTAAACAATTCACGTTTCCGTTCCAAATTCAAACGGGAATGAAGAATTAAAATCCAAATCCGACCCAAACGGGTTCGGGTATTCCCGCCCCACCACCGTCCATTTAGTGAAATCAATTTTTTTAATAAAAATACTCATTTTTTTCAAAATTAAATTACATTATAAATAATAAAATAAAACAGTTTCAAAAAATTCCATGCATACATTTCAAATATTTGAAATAATAAATACAAATCAAAATATCAGAACTTTGGCCACATAATTAATATTCTAAATTATAAAAAATAAATAATAATAATATACATAATGAAATAAACGGAGTGGGTTCGGGGGCGGGTACTAATGTCCACATTACCCGACTCATCCCCATTATGAAACCTAAACTCAAACTCAATCAATGCGGGTTTTTTCGGTCAACTTCATAGCAGATTCGGGTGAATACCCACGGATACAGGTTGCATTGCCATGCCTAGTTCTATGTTGCCAAAAATAGAGAAAAATCTAAGGCTATGTTTGGGAGTTTGGAGGGGAGGAAGGGGAAGGCTCCCGAAAACGAATTTTTTGAAAAATATAGAAAAATATTTGACATTTTAAAAAAATAATAATTTTGTTTAGAATGATAAAAGAGTCATTATCATTACAAAAATTTTAATTTTCAAAATAGTATAACAATCTAAGAGATATTTGGAAAATTTATGTAAGCCCTTCAAAACCCTCCAAAACACTTCAATTTAATTTTTGAATTTCCCCATTTAATAGAGATTTTGATGTTATGAATAAAATCAAATCCTCCAAAATTTTCGTACCCAAAATCTTTTTATTGTTTTCACCCATCAAATAAAAATCAAACAATTGTTATTTAAAGAATGTAATTTTTTACATTATTATATAAAATTTGACTTTGTCTGTTTTAGAATAATTTATTAAGTTTGGATGACTACAAATATTAGAATAATTTATATAGTTTGGATGACCACTACTAAGGATAATCCATTTTCTCAAATTCACCGCTTTTCATAATAAATTTATCCCTTTTCATATTTTTTCTAAAGAAAATACTTTGATTTATTAAAAGAAAAAAGCAATGAATACAAGTGATCCAAATCGGATCCACCAACTAAAAAAATCTTAAATACTATTACATCAACAAGAAAAAAAAATCAAACTTCCTCATAAGAATAGCTATATATTTCTTAAACCTCTTATTATTCCAACTTCTATAAATAATGGTATCTATAATTTATTTTTTATATTTATGGTTTCAACGTCATTATCAAAACTTTTATTATTTTCATCCTCCAAAGTTCATATATAGTTTCTGCAATTGTCATCTTAACCATAAGAGCTCGAGCACCTTTGCCTTTTGTTTGATGAAGCAACCAATTAATCTTTGTATGACAATCTCCAGGGATACGATAAACCTGTAACCATTCCATTCAACACTATTATCCAAATATTTTTCATATTGTCACACTCAAAGAACAAATTATTTATCGATTCCTTTTTTGTCCAAAAGCAACAATTCGTATTATCAATTATCCCAAACTTGAACAACCTATCTTTAGTTGTCAATCTTTCCTGTCATGTGAGCCACAAAATAAAACACACTCAGGGTATGACATTATTACCATAAAGCAGCTCCCTCCATTCCACCTTTTGTCCATTCTCTTGTATCTTCTTGTAAATTTTTCTCATATTGAATTTGTCTCATCTTTTGATTTCTTCCTAATCGTCCATCTTTTGAACCTCCTCTCTTTGGTTCAGAATAGTTTTCATAATCCATGTATTGTTAGGTTTGATATCAATCTCCACCTCCTCTCTGTGGTTCAAAATAGCTTTCATAATCAATGTATTGTTAGGTTTGATATAAATCTCCATCAGGTTCTTATGTTTCACAAAATAGACTTGTATCCATTAAACCCATAGAGAATCTGCTTTACCACACAAATTCCAAAGCATCTTGGTCAGGTTAGTTTTATTCCAAATCTCTATGTCTACAATATTCAATCCTCCATCACTCTTTGGTTTACACACTTTTTTCCACGCTACCTTTTCATAATTTTTGGTATAAATAGAATATCTTTTAAGTAAATTAATCTCTAGAGTAAAAAAGGATCGCAATAAGCGACAAAAATCTCCTTAAGAGATTTAACACTAATGCATATTTTTGGTTGAGTTGCTAAATTCAGCCCTTCTTAAAATTATTATATTTATGATTTTTTGTCTTGATAAAAAATATTAAATCTACGTCAAATTATTAACGGGGCGTTCAAGTCCGTCAAGTGGAAATGGGCATAAAAGTTTAGCCCGCCCCACTTATTTTTTAAATTATTTATTTTTCATTTTTTAATAGATTAGTAGGCTTTTTTTATCTTTCAATTAGAGTTTTTACTTATTTTTTAGAATAATTCTTTATAAATCATCTATTTAACAAATTTTATTTAAAAAATATTGCATATATTCACAAATAAATGTATAAAATAAAATCATCAAGAATTGAAATTACTGGAACTAACTAAAAAATAGCGGGCTTAAGGCAAACTGAGTTGAACGAATAGGCGGTGCAGAGTTTGGCGGGCAGGGAGTTTTGACGGAATAGTTTAAAATTTGTTTCAATCCCAATCCGTTGGCGGAACGAGTTTAATATATACACTGCGGGTCCAAAATCTCAATCTGTCCTGCCATTTCTTGGCTGGTTCGCGGCCCTACCCGACAGACCATGATCCATTTTATCATCCCTAAGTTAGAAGTAAAGTGACACTAGTTTTAATGCCAATATATATATATATATATATATATATATATATATATATATATATATATATATATATATATATATATATATATATATATATATATATATATATATATATATATATATATATATATATATATATATATATATATATATAATCGCAATCAATTTTTATGGCTCCTTAGACCTACTCTCATTTCAGCCATCTTCTATTCAGTAAATTGTATTTTTTTTTTAATATAATCACAATAATAAAAAATTATAAAGTAGTAGTAATTTTTTCTGATTAATATATAATATTATTGACAATCTTAATTAATATATTAGTTATTATTTTTTATTATAAAGATAATATATGTTTAAATATTAATTATAAATAAATAATTTTAAAATAAGTATAATTTATAAAAATATATAAATTACATATAAAAACATATTAAAAAATCATTAAAAAAACCTTTTATTAATTTTAAAAAATTATTTTATCATTAATACAAATCTATTTGTTGTATCCAAAAAAAGTAATTAATATATAAATTTTTCCTTCTTATGATAAAACTATATAATGATATTGATAAATAAATAGTTATATTAAATTCTATTATTTGAAAACACTGGTATAATATATATAACTATTTAAATTTTTAGAAAATTATTATAAAATTATATAACGATATAATGTAATATAATATATTTAATCATTCATAAATATTTTAAATATAATTTTACATTAAGAAGAAAAAAATATTAATTATTTGTGTGGATCCATCAACATATAATTATATTAATCATAAAGAAAACATTTATTTTTGTTTTAAGATTAAGAACAACTTGGATTTTTGGTAAATTTTTTAATATGTATTTTATAATAATTATATTAGTTATTAAAATTTTTATTTATAATTAATATTTAAATATGTATTATCTTTATAATAGAAAACAACATTAATTAAAATTGTCAATGTTATTATGTATTAGAAAAAAACTGATATCATTATATAAATTTCTATTATTATTATTTTATTAAAAAACAATCATACAACTTACTGAATAGAAGATAGCGATGTCCTGTATTAATGAAAAAAATTAACTTTTATAAGGTGGAGCCGTAAAAACTGATTGAAATTATAATTGATAGTAGTAAAATTTTTCTTTTTGTGTGTTCAAAGTTATAGAAAAAGATTCTTGAAAAAAATCATGGAATAAAGGTGCTAAAAAGGTAAAATAAAATACTTTTTTAATTTGATCTAAAATAGTCAGCAATATTTAAGTATGAATTATTTTAAGGAGAAAAACTTAGATATAATTTTTTTATGTGTGTACTTAAATATGATTTAGAAAGTGAAAATAACAAAAAAATTATATATATGCATGAGGAAATTATACCCTTGTCATATTTTCAAAATATTAGAAAATAGTAAAAATCACAAATAAAGAATTGTATCTAAGTTTTCTCTTTATTTTAAACTATTTCTTCTATTAAACTATATGAAAAAAGAAATTAAAATAAAATAAAGTATACAAATAATATTAATAATTTATTAATATTAAAAAGTGACTTATTGTATAGTAAAATATCTATAATATAAGAAAGTAACATGTTCTAGAAAATACCCAATTGTTATCTTAATCTAAATTAATAATGTAAGGGCAAAAAATGTCTTTTGTTGATTTTTCCAACTCACTTTTTCACTTTCCAACATTTCACTTTTCACATTTTACTTTTTACTTTTTCACTTTTCAACTCACTTTTCACTTTTCACATTTAACTTTTTACTTTTTAATACTTTATTATTATTATTATTATTTCTAATAAATTATTAATCAAAACATTTAAATAAATTATTTTTTAATAAAAAATTATTATGATCATTTTAAATGATTGTCAATTTATATTTAAAATAGTATTTAATTTTTAAAAATTAACTTTAATAATTAAATATTAATAACAAAGAAATATAATTTGAAATAATTTTTATTTTAAGATACAATACTTTTAAAGAAAATAATAATAATTTTAGTTTAAAAAATATTTCAATTAAAATGAATTTCATAATATACTTGAAAATGTGTGTTATTGGATAAAATAGAAAAGTGTGTGTAGTTATGATTAACTGATTCAAAATATTATTATATATCATTAATGATCTAAATATTATTATATATGAAAAATGCAATTTATGATCCAAATTTTTTTTATTCATAAAGTGTATACGACTATACGGGAAAAAAATTATTATTGATCTAAATATTTTTATATATGTAAAATTACAATTGATTCAGATATTTTGTAAATGATATCTAAACATAAATAATATTTGTATATGGGAAACATCTATTAATGGTATAAATATTTTAATATATGAAAAATTGTATTTATGATCCCAAAAAATTGTTTTAAAAAAAGGTATACGGGAAAAGTACTATTATTGATCTAAATATTTTTATATACGAAAATTTACAATTGATTAAGATATTTTTGTAAATGATACATAAACATACATAATATTTGTATATGGGAAAAATTTATTAATGATCTAAATATTTTTATATATGAAAAATTTTATTTGTAATCCAAAAAAATTTGATTAAAAAATAGTATACGGGAAAAATCTATTATTAATTTAAATATTTTTATATACGAAAAATTTACTGTTGATCCAAATATTTTTTTAAATGATACCTAAACATAAATAATATTTCTATACGGGAAAAAATCTATTATTGATATAAATATTTTTATGTTAAAAAATGCTATTTATGATCCAAAAAATTTGATTCAAATTTTGATTTTGATTTGAAATAAATATATTATTTAAACAAATGCGCGTATCAAACCAGAACCCCGTGCGTATGCACGTATTTGTTACTAGTTTTATCTACATAATTAAAAACAGAGAAAATAACTTGTAAGAGATTACTACTTGGGAGACACATGAGTTTAAACATACAATTTATGAAAAATATTTGCATAGAAACAAACATAACATTAACATGTAGTTTTACAAACAATCAATCATAATTTTTTATTAATTAAAAAATAAAAACAAAATTTTTGCTCTCCTTTATTATCATCACCATCCCATAATTCCAATTAAAAAAGAAATTAAAATTAAATAAATTTAAAATTTTGATTTAAAATAACAATTTCTTATTGGTCGTTTCTAAAAATATCAATATATGTGTTCCTATGCAATACCTTATTATTAAAAAAATATCTATAATCATGAAACAATTACAATTATACGGAACTATTAACTAGCTTCAAGCCAAAAGAATAATCCTTACAATGTCTAATATTAGGAAAAGAGGAAGCAACATCTTCAATAACATCTTCACTATCACAATAATGTGAAGGAGGATAATGATAACACGGCTCCGGTGTAAATTCACGTTCACAAATCTCCATGCTATTAGCAGGATTATAAAGAATCCATGGTTTCGAGTTTCCTAATCCCTTAGCAACATAGCCAAAAGTAGATTGATATGTAGTCACTAATTCATCAGATAAACTTAGTAAATACATATCAACCCAAGCCTTCATATTATGCTCATTATCATCAAATATTTGTTCCTCTTCACTACTTGGTTGATAAACCTCAATTACTTCTCCAGTAACGGTTGATTTATTCATATACATCATCTTCAAATTCTCACTATATTGCGGATATAATGATGCCACAAGAACAGCCTTTATTATTGTCTTGTTTTTGCCATTGGAAGACAATGAAGTATTTTTTGTATCAAATACTTTTGGAAGTAATTTATTATGTAATGTGCAATTCAGAATTCGATTCATGAAAAGTTCATGTGGAGTTGATTTAGTATTCAATACTCTTATTTGAAGTCCAATTCTTTCATTCGCTTTAGCAAGGTGTTGTTGGTAGAAACTAGTGATTAGTTTCCACGCTTTGTTTGAAGGGTGAAATAGGTAGCGTGCCAAATGATGGAAAATTGAAGTAATTTCTGGAAACATTTTGCTTAATTCTTTTTGAAAAATTGGTGTCATAAAAAAAGAAGGTACAAAATACTGACCTGCTTCCAAAAACAGTAGAGGAATTTTACTGAGGAGAAATTGACTGTGGTCACAATGAAAAAATCTCTCATCATGTGATGGACTATATCTTAAGTCCACGTGCATAGCTAATGGCAAATCTTCATTTAATGTATTGGAGAGTTCCATGTCTATAGTTCTTTGATATGATTGAATATTTTCTGCATTCCAAAAAGGTGAATCCTTCGATAACAACCAAGTTGAATTCAAAAATGGCTCACAAAATAAGCCCTCTTTGTCTTTTCCAAATTTTACGAGCATGACACGATCTGTTAGGAGCGCGTAAAGAAATGATGAAGCCATGCTAATTATTTGGTTACCTAAACCATTAGCGGGTACCCAAATAATGTATTTGCAAGTTGTTGAAGCACATGACGAACCATTATTATTCTTAGAGTTTGCAATAATTTCCATATCTCTATTGTAAGCTCTACTGTTTGGTCCACATTTTCTATGAATTTCTTCATATTTTCGTAATTTGGATATCAAATATGGAGAAGGTTTGTGTGGGGAAGATTTGTGGTAAAAATGAGATTGTAACCTACTTATGCATGATGCTTTATCAAATCCAGGAACTAAGAGTCCATCAAGCAATCTCTCTTTGTTATCATCAATGATCTCTTTTGACGAGGTTGGAGTAGAATTATTTGTTGAATGTGTCAACAAAATATTTTTAGAGCCCGTAGATTCTGTTTAGAATATCACAGTAAAGTTAGTAAATAGCAAAAGATGATTTTTGAATAAATAAATATAATGCGAAGAATATAGTTGCAAAAATTTTTTTTATGATAATTGATCGTTCCTTATATATTTACCTATTTATGTGGTACCAGAAAATATATATATATATATATATATATATATATATATATATATATATATATATATATATATATATATATATATATATATAAACTCATGTCAAATTCAATGAATATTGCTATTTATTATAGACTGAATTTATTATTACTTTAATTAAATTAATCGCTAATAGCAGTGAAATTGATTCTCAAATTAGCCCCCCTTAGAATCAAATACTAAATTTCTGACCAAAAAGAAAAGTAAATTATTTGACAACTTATGTACTAAAAGATATTTGGTGTTACTTACTTTTGAATTTGGTATCAATCTCACCTTTTGCTCCAACTTTTTCCTGTGTTACATTTTGTCTCAAACTAGACTCATTAGTTGTAGCATTTGGCCCTCCAGCTGTAATGTTCTTCTCAACCATATCCTTCATTGCAATGTCTTTTGAAAGCATCTCAAGTTGTTCAAAACTAGAGTTTTGGTACATTAAAGTAACCATGATAACTATAAAGAGAGCTATCACGAACACAATAAAAGACATTTTACGTCTCATTGAAATTGCTTTCCTCTTATCCTTCAAGGTTTGAAGTATTTCACTTGCCCTACGCAATTGTCAAGATTAAAGCACATAATTAAACTCCAAAATTAATAATTAAAAACAAACAAATCAGAAATATTTAATCAAAATAGTATTGTGAAAATCTTACCGAGAAATTTGATTTGGGGAGAGTGACAAGTAAAATAAATGGCAGTGGGCCTAAATCCTTATTTCTGTTTTTAACTCTAAAGTTCTCAAGATTGTCACACAGTACAATAACAAAAAAGATACATATTTATAATTGCTAAAACTCAACATATCCATAACAAAGTCCACCTTGTGTCACATTAATTATTATAATAAAAATATATTATTATCATCTTATACTCTTTTCTAAAATATTATAAATATTCTAAAATATCTCTTAAAATATTATAAATATATATCTTATAATATCTTTTAGAATATTATAAATATATATCTTATAATATCTTTTAGAATATTATAAATATTTTATAATATTTTTTTATATTAATTTATAATAACTCTAACATTAATGATCTACAAATCAAACGGACCAAATCTAATATTGGCGACGAGCTTGAATGTGACAATTTTTGAATTTATTGGTTTTCGAAAAATCTCAAAATAAATTTTCTTTCTCTTCATCACTTAAAATTTTAAGACATACTTTAACAAATAGTGCAATCTCAACTAAGATTTTACACCGTTAACTTTTTTAATGCACGGAATTTAATATTTAAAATCTAAATTTGAATGAAAAAAACCTAGAAACATTTGATAGCAAGTGCGATTTTACAAGCTAATAAATTATAACAAAAAAAAAATCTAAAATCAAGTTAAAGAGAAAAAGAAATACCTAGAGAAGAAATACCTCATGATTCTGCATAGAACCCTACAAAAACAATAATTTATTTTTTTCTAATATAAATACATGTAAATTGTATTTAAGAGATATTTATTTTCATATTTAACATTTTAAAACTTGAAAAAAAAGTGTGATTTTATTTGGCTTTAAATACTTATTAAATTTTATTAAATGTCAATTCAAAAATACCACAAATAAGATATTTATATATAAGTTTTATAAATATAATATATAAAAGTTAAAGCATAGTTTCTAGAATTATCGTATTTAAAAAAAATAATCTTAAAAATTATAAGTTATTTAAAAAATGTCTTAAGTCATAAACTTATATAAAACTCAAGAGCAATTGGTTGAGATGGTAAGGGGTCTCTTCTAACTTAATCAGAGGTCCTGAGTTCGGACTCTCTGGACTCTCTCTTATATATGCAGCTATTTTAAATCTCTTGAGAGAGAGTTACCTATTATGTTTTAGAAAGAAAAAAAAAACCACTTCTTTAATATTAATCAAATATTTTTTTCTATTATATATTTATTTTATTTTTTATTTTTTGGTTTATGTTAGTTTTTTTTAATTTATCTTTTTATATCACCCTAATAAGATAGCTTTATAAAATTACACATAATTTCTTTTTTCAATACATAATTAACTATATTTTTTAATTTATATTTAATAAAAAAAACTTATATTTTGAGAGCAAGAGACTAACTTTTAATTTTAATGTTCAATGAAAAGATAATAATTTTTTTTTTTTTTTACTTTCAATTATTTGAGAGATTTTTTTTTGTATATATGATATGCTTAAAATAATTTATATTTAATTTCTTTATTTGAGTCTAAATTTACTTCATATGAAAATAGAAATAATAAATGTTGCTTAGTATTCAAAAATATATTATATT
This sequence comes from Vicia villosa, assembly GCF_029867415.1. Taxonomy (NCBI): domain Eukaryota; kingdom Viridiplantae; phylum Streptophyta; class Magnoliopsida; order Fabales; family Fabaceae; genus Vicia; species Vicia villosa. The sequence goes on along the minus strand of NC_081184.1, from coordinate 151,104,919 downwards.
TTAAATAAAATTTGTTACTAATAAATATCAAAAATATATATTTTGAATAAATATATATAAGAATAAGTTAATAGAATATAATTTAGAATCATATTTTATTTATTTTAAAATGATGTATTATTTAGTTATTATTAAATTATAAATAAGAGAAGAAGAAATTTTTGAGGTATGAAATTTAAATTATTTCATACAAAAATTACATCATTTATTTTACATAAATTTTATTGAATTTATCCATCATTTATTTTAATAATGGAGGAGAGAGAAAAAAGAATGACACATAATCTTCATCATTTATAGGTATAATCTATATGATATTATATTTCAATTCGAAGGTTTATTTAAAAAAAAATTATTTGAAATATTAAATGTATGATTCTACAAGTTAATAAATTATAATAAGAAAAAAATCAAAAGTAAAGTTAAAGAGAAAAATAAATACTAGAAAAGAAAAAACTCATGGTTTTGCATAGAACTCTAAAAAACAACCTTGTGTAATTCTGATTCAATTTTTTTCCCTGATATAAATACATGTACATTGTATTTAAAAGGATATTTGTTTCTGTATTTAACATTTTAAAAGTTGAAAAAAAGTGTGATTTAATTTGACTTTGAATAATTATTACTTTTATTAAATTTCAATACATTAATACCACATATAAAAATTATTATATAAGTCTTATAAATATAATTTAAAAAATTAAATCATAGTTTCTAGAATTACTATATTTAAAAAATGTAATTTTAAATTATAAGTTCTTTTACAAATTGTTTTTTTGTCTCAAATCATAAATTATTTGTATAATATTGATGTATTATTTTTTATTATATTTTATCTTCTTTTCTTTAAGATTTAAATTTATCTTTTTTATGTCATTAATATAATATAAATTTTGTAATGTTACTCATAATTTCTTTTTTCAATATACATAGTTAACTATAATTTTTAATTTTTATTAAATGAAAAAAAAATTTAGAATTTAAGAGGAAGAGGCTAACTTTTAATTTTTATGTTCAATAAAAATATAATTATTTTTACTATTTTTACTTTTTCAATTATTTGTAAGTTTTTTTTATATATTTTAATATAAAAATATAATGTAGACTGATGGGTGCTAGCGGGTGTATTTGCTCTGTCACTCCCTAATATCAAAGGAAGATTGATTATTTTCTCTAGCTTTTCACATTCTTAAATTTGCTCCTTGCTCCCTAATTTCTATCTTAGGAAAAAAAAATTCTCCGGTTTTTCACATTCTAAAATTTCAACAAGTGAATTATAAATGGAGTTGTATTTGTAGGATTTTCATTTACAAAATAAATTTATGCAATATTAACTTTGGTGTTTAAGCAATGTTAACTTTGATCCTGTTTTTATTGATTCGGATGATCAGCAGGTATCTTTTAAAATTACTTACAGTGGTATTGAGTTTGATTTTTCTATTATATATGCTTCTACTAATTACATTATTAGGAGAAGTCTTTGGCATAAGCTTAGTAGTAATATGACTAACATTCCCGGGTCCTATATTGGTGATTTCAATGCCATTATAAGTGTTGAGGAATACAAAGGGCATCACACTCCCTCTAAGGTTCCCATCAATGATTTTTTTCACTGGTCTGATTCAAATAATCTCATTCATCTCCCCACCCTTGGCAATCTCTTCACTTGGTGTAATGGTAGAAGAGGTAGACAAAGAACTGAAAAAAGACTTGATAGAGTCATCTGTAACATTAGCCTTATGGATGTTTGTGGATCTGTTATTTGCCATACTCTGCCTAAGGTCAGATCAGATCATTATCCTTTACTATACACCATAAACCTTAATAAGGCCTCTTTTAAATCTCACTTTAAATTTCTTAAAATGTGGACTCTGAATGATGACTGCTATAAAATCATAGAGGAAGTGTGAAAAACTAGGATATATAGCTGCCCTATGTATGTGCTTGATAGAAAACTGAAACTTCTCAAAGCAAAACTCAAAGATTGGAATAAATAAACTTTTGGTAATGTCAACATAAAAGTTAAAAAAGCTGAACATGATCTCAAAGTTATTCAAGAGGATATAGCCTCTAATGGATATACTGACAGTTTCAGGAAGAGGAATCCAAAGCTCAATATAATCTTGAAATAGCCTTAAGTATGGAAGAAGAGTTTTGGAGAGAAAAATCTAGAATTAAGTGGCAAACACAGGGGGATAGAAACACAAATTTTTTTCACACCTATGCTAAGATTAGAAGGAAAACAAGCCTCATCAACTCTTTAGTTATTGATGATAATGTGGTTACTGATCACATCATCTCTTTAGTTATTGATGATAATGTGGTTACTTATCACAACATGCTGGAAAATCATTTAGTGGATCACTTCACTAAGCTGTTCAATAAGAATTTTGTTTTGCAGGAGAATGATTTGATTAGGGAGGTCATTCCTCAGTTGGTGAATGACTCTATTAATGATAACATGACCATGCTCCCTAGTGAGGAGGGAATTTTTAGAGTTGTTCATAATTTAAATGCTGATTCTGCCCCTGGTCCTGATGGATTTGGTGGTATCTTCTTCCATAAGTATTGGAGTATCATCAAAGTGGATGTCACTGCTGCATTCATTCAGTTTTTCACTCAAGGGTGGTTATTACCCAATTATAAAGCCAATACTCTTGTTATGATCCCTGAGAGCAAATATGCCAATAGCATTAGTCAATATAGGCCTATTGCTTTAGTTAATTTTAAATTTAAAATCATTTCTAAAATCTTGGCTGATAGAATTTCAACCATTCTCGCTTTTTTGATCTCTAAGGAGCAGAAAGGCTTTGTGGCTGGCAGAAATATCAGGGATGGTATATGCCTCACCTCAGAAGCTATTAACATCCTTAACAACAAAAGCTACAGTGGTAATGTAGCCCTTAAAATAGACATTGCAAAAGCCTTTGATACCATTAATTGGGACTTTCTCATTCAAACTCTTGTCTTCTTTGGTATTAATGAAAAATTCTGTAACTGGATTAAAACTAATTTAAACTCTGCCTGCATGTCCATAGGGTTTAATGGCAATCAGATTGCATATTTCAAATGCACTAATGGTGTGAGGCAGGGGGACCCTCTGTCTCCTCTCTTATTCTGCATAGCAGAGGATGTCTTGAGTCGTGGCATAACTAACCTTGTGCACACACACCAAATTAATCTTATAAGAGCTAACAAATCATGTATGATCCCTTCTCACACTCTTTTTGTTGATGACATAATGATCTTTTGCAGGGGTGATACCAAATCTATAAAGGCTATTTGTGATCTTCTTAAAGATTATGGGAATTATTCTGGCCAATTCTGCAACTGCACCAAATCATTGATATATGCTGGTGGGATGAGTTTGGCTAGGCACAACTTCTTGGATGAGACCATTGGCTCCACCAAAGCTAACCCTCCTTTCATATACCTTGGAGTCCCTATTTTTGTGGGAAGGACTGAAGCAAGTTACTTCCAACACATTGCTGATAACATAAGGATCAAGCTTGCAAACTAGAAGGCAAAAGTTCTTTCTATGGCAAGCAGGGTACAACTGGTGAAAACAACTATTATGAGTATGCTTATTCACTGCCTATCCATCTATCACTGGCCTGTAAGCATTGTTAATATGATTGGAAAATGTATGAGGAACTTCATATGGAGTGGCAACATTGATAAGAAAAAGTCAGTCACTGTGGCCTGGAAGATTTATTGCAAAAATAAACATGAAGGTGGCTTGGGAATTCTGTCTCTGAAGGACTGCAACACTGCTACTAACCTACATTTATGCTGGAAGTTTCTTAATGACACTCAATGCTAGTCTAATGTGTTAAAGGCTAGATTTTTGAGAAATGGTAGAATTATTAAATATGCTATCGAATCCTCGATTTGGCATGGGATTAAGGAGACATATGGAACTGTGATGGATAGTTGTATGTGGAGTATTGGTTGTGGTAGGAGGGTGAATTTCTGGATAGACAACTGGTTAGGGGAGCCTTTAGTTAACACATTCCATATTCATGAGAAGTATCACTTTGCTCTAACTTCAAAGGTTAGTGATTGGTGGATCAGAAATGCCTGGTCTATTAAGGATAACATCCAACTCGCCTTACCAAACTTACTTCCTCTTATTACTAGAGTGTCCATACCTGATGCTGAGATTGATGACTGTTTTGTTTGGAAGAATGCAAAGGAAGGTCAACTAACTTTAAAGGAGGCCTACAATACTATAGCAAAGCCAAGGCCCCTTTGAAAATGGAGATCTTTTCCTTGGGATATTGATACTCCTGCTCATTCAATGATTGTGTGGAGATTTATTCATAATAAACTGCCGAAAGATGATAATATAAGATTTAGAGGATTCTCATTTCCTTCTCTTTGTATCCTCTGTAAAAATTTCAGTGAATCCTCTTCCCATTTGTTCTTCGATTGCAGCTTTGCTAGAAATATTTGGCTTTGGTTTGCTGGCACTTTTCAAGTTAATCTGATGATATATAATTTGGAGGATTGTTGGAAGATCCTTGAGCAGCCTTGGTGTCCTCAAGCTAACGTAGGGGTTCAGGCAAGCATAGCTTGCATATTTCATCAAATATGGTCTACTAGGAACAAAAGTATATTTGAAGACAAAGCTGCAAACTGGAAATCCTGTGTGGGGATGGTAACTGCTCAAGCCAAGTTAGTTGGGGATAATTCCTGCAGGGTTACAAATTCTGCCTTGTCCAATTTTTTTCTTCTCAAGAAGTTTGGAATCAAACTAAACCCCAAGAAAATTGTTCAAACTTTGGAGATGCTATGGTCTCCTCCTTTAAATGGTTGGATGAAATGCAATATTGATGGTGTGGTGTCTGGTATTCCAAAATTAGATGCGTGTGGTGGAATTTTTCGCGATCACAATGCCAATCATGTCTTTAGTTTTTGTGACTTCATAGGCTCGGAGGCGCCTGAAGTTGCAGAGCTTATTGCTGCTATTTTGGCTATTGAAGAAGCGAAGAGGAGGAAGATTACTAAACTTTGGTTAGAAACGGAATGTATGTTTGTCGTGAATGCTTTAAAGAACCGTTCAATGGGCCTTGGAAACTTTGATCTCATTGGCTAGTGTGTTGGGACTACTCGATCAAAATTGACTTTATGATAACACATATATAGAGAAACCAATTTTTGTGGTGATTCCTTGGCTAATCTTGGTTTAAAATACAAGTCTTATAGAATTTTTAATTTTGTTCATGAAGATATCTCTAGAGATTTCTTGCTAGACAAGTTGGGTACCCCAAAGCTTAAAGTTTGTCTTTAAGGGGTCTTGCCTTGGTCTCCCTGTGTACCTTGTATTTCTCTATTTGATTTATAATATCTTCTTTTCTTGCTAAAAAAAATGCACAACAAAATTTACAATTAAATTTATAAAAAATTTTAAATTAAAATTTGAACAAAATGTAAAAACTTTTGTGATTAAATAATTTTATTTTTAGATCCCGTGTGATGTACAAGTTTGATTTAGTATTTCTAATTTGAGTAAATGATTATTTGTAAATCAATATAATTATTCTCATAACAATATATATTTTTTATATTATTTTGGAAAAAGGAAAATTATATAGTTTGTTTAATATGAAAAATGTAGCGTAAAATTTGGTTAATTTTAGTAGTTGATTATAAAAATGCTATGCACTATTAATATCCAAAATTAAAAGATAATTTAAACGATAACATTAAATATTTTGATATTAAGAAAATTTATTAAAATCACAATTTAATTAACTTAAATTGAAAAAAATGTTATAATTATATATTTGCAAAAACATTATAGACCATTTAGATAGTTAGAATTTATAATCATATACATTTCAACCAAAACCTGATATAAATTTGGCTATGGTTCCAAAACAAGTTTTAAATTAGTTACTTTCTCAAAATTATTTTTAAACCAATTATTTATAAACCTAGATGAAAACCCATTTTTTATATTCGAAAATTTTTGTTATTTTTTTTAAACAATTATTAATATTGTTAAATAAAACTTATTTTTTAGACCATTTTTTCAATTATTAATATCTATCAAAATTTGATTTATATATATATATATATATATATATATATATATATATATATATATATATATATAAGTGTATTTTTTTTGGAACTGACATGATTTAGTGTAGTTTTTTCGTTGCTATAGTTTGATATGAAAGACATTTGTTTGTTCTGTAAATGAAAACAAATTATTCTGTAATTAATCGTGTGTCTTATCTATCAAAATTCACTCTTTTTTTTATCAAACGTTAAAGTTTAAATAAAAACATTGAATATTATAAATCTTTTCCAAATTTTTTATATTATATATATATATATATATATATATATATATATATATATATATATATATATATATATATATATATATATATATATATATATATATATATATATATATATATATATATATATATATATATATATATGGATCTATTTTTATTGTAATGTAAAATAATCAATTAGTTCCTCTTTAAACGAATGTTTCTGAATAACAAAAAAGTCTTATTTTATCTTATTTTTATAATTTATATCTAAATAAACAAATGTTGTTAGTTTTGGTGTATTGATTTATTCTCATCCTCGTTTTAGAGATCAAAATTTTTACTTTACAAATTTTTTATTTATTACTATTCATTTTTCTTAATATATAAATTAAAAAAATGATTTTTTATAATTTTTTTTTAATATTTCATTATGACATTTTTTCTTATAATAAATATTACTTAAATTTAAAGTTATCTTAAATATTTTTTCACAAAAATCATTTCTAGAATATAGTTTTTTTTTAAATTTATATAATTTTGACTGTGTTAAAATCTTTAAAAACCATTTCTAATACATTTAACAATTAGATCTTAAATATCTCATCAAGAGTAGGGGTGGGAATAGGTCAAGTCGGCCCTAAGGGACCTATAGCCTAGCTTACTTAGGGTCAGCTCAAGCCAGACCTATTTAATAAAGAGATTAGGTTTATGTTTTTTTAAAGGCTAAATTACAGTTTTGGTCCCCCTATTTTGTCTGATTCACGAATTTAGTCCCCTTATTTTAAATTCAAACAATTTTGGTCCCCCTATTTTATATTTAAACAGTTTTAGTCCCCCTCTCATATTTTTTCAAAGAAAATCGATGAGATTTTTAATTTTTTAACTTATATTTTTATCTACAAAATTTAATAATAAGTTTATATGTGATGATTTGTCATATTTTGCAAGTAATTTGTCATTTAAAAATTGAAAATATCGTTAATTTTAAGTGAAAAAGTATGAAAGGGGGACCAAAATTGTTTAAATCTAAAATAGGGGGATCAAAATTGTTTAAATTTAAAATAGGGGGACCAATTTCGTGAATCCGAGAAAATAGAGGGACCAAAATTGTAATTAAGCCTTTTTTTAAAGTCTATTTTATTAAATAGGTTAGGCTTAGGCTATTAAAAAAAGTCTATGAAGCCTTATAGGTCGGCCTATATTTTCATATATATTAGAGATATGCTAAATAGATAGGCCCATGTATGAATATATATTAGAAAAAACGCTAAATAGGCTAACCTATGTATGCATATATAAATTCTGAAATAAGAATTATTGATATTAATAATTAAATTTAATTAACACTTAAGATTTATTAATTCTATAATAAGAGTATATAATTGAATTTTTCTCAATTATACTCAATATTACAAATCGGATAACTTGACTACAAGTTATCCGATGAAGAAAAATTACAAATCGGATAACTAGACTGCAAGTTATCCAGTGAAGAAAAATTACAAACCGGATAACTTGACTACAAGTTATCCGGTGAAAAAAAATTACAAACCGGATAACTTGATTGCAAGTTATCCGATGAATTTTGGTAGGGGTGTGAAATGATAAATATTAAATAATAAAATTATTTTTATTAATTAAAAGGATAAAATTGGAATATTTTAAAAAATGTAGGGGTAGATGGATAATGGTAGGGGTATGAGGTATAATTTTCTTTCATATATATTAGAGATATGCTAAATAGATAGGCCCATGTATGAATATATATTAGAAAAAACGCTAAATAGGCTAACCTATGTATGCATATATATATATATATATATATATATATATATATATATATATATATATATATATATATATATATATATATATATATATATAGGAGGGTTATATTGACTCCAAGAGTAAGTGTTCAACACTTACTCCAAATCATAACCATTGATTATCATTAATCCAATGGTTTTAATTAAAGTTTTATATAAAAAAAATATTTCCAAAAATAATTAGATTAAATGATCAATTAAAACCGTTAGATTAATGAAAATCAATGGTTATGATTTGGAGTAAGTGTTGAACACTTACTCTTGGAGTCAATATAACCCTCCTTATATATATATATATATATATATATATATATATATATATATATATATATATATATATATATATATAAAATTGTGAAATAAGAATTATTGATATTAATAATTAAATTTAATTAACACTTAAGATTTATTAATTCTATAATAAGAGTATATAATTGAATTTTTCTCAATTATACTCAATATTTAAAAAATTTATAACAGGAGAATCTTTCCAAAAATATTTCTTATTTTCCATAATTATTAGATTATCACAATAGGAGAATATTTTTGAAAATATTATGCTTAATATCTAAATATCATCAAAATATTTTTCTATTCTCACTATAATTTTGACTTCTAAACTATTGATTTTAATTTGATCTATAATATAGTTTGATTAAAAAAACTAATATTATTAATAATATATATTTTTTTGTTATAATGAGCGCCGAAGCTCGAAAACAAACGAAACTACCCGCTGACAAGCCTAGTAAACGAGGCACCCTTGGCATCCTCCTCAAGCAATCTCACTACACTATGGAGCAACATCAAACCTTCATATAGACCCCAAAGCTCCACCATAAAAGCATTATAGCTGGCCAGGAACTTCGCAAAACAAACAACCATATCACCTTTCTCAGTCCTAACAATTCCTCCACAAACTTCGCAAAACAAACAACCATATCACCTTTCTCAGTCCTAACAATTCCTCCACAATCGGAAGTACTGTCATTCTTGTTGGCTCCATCCACATTCAGTTTCACCAACCTCTCTTAGGTGGAGTCCAAGAAATTCGTAATTTAGAGTTGATATAATCTTATTCATTATTTTATACTTTAGAGTTGATATAATGTTAATTATTATATACTTTAGAGGTGATATAATGTTATTTATTATTTTATTTTGAATATACTATGACCATAGTCTTTAATTTTTTTATTTATTTGTACTTTAGAACTTATATGATTTTATTCATTACATAATTATAAATATAACATATCATTGATTTATCACTTATATTTTTGTTAAATTAAAAATATTTAATAATATAATATTATTTTATAAAATTATTACTTATATTTTAATTTGATTAATTAATTTATTTGCAACTTAATTTTTTTTTGGCAGGCTCTACTTGTGTGAATATTTTAAATAAAACACATTATTTATTTATTACTGGTATTTTATTTGATTAAAAATATTGAAGAAAGTGAAATGATTACTTATATTTTAATTTGGTTGATCCCTATTTTTTATGATGAAATGACACAGTAAAATTTTGATTCAGAGTCAATTTTTTAGAAAATTGAGTTTCTTACGCTAGACCGTGTAAAGGCCAGGAACACAAGGTCTAGAACGCGAGGATATAATTCTTATGACTCTAATATTGGTTAAAATCGATAGAGAGCCTTCGATAATGGCGCCAATTTTAATGAAAACTGTTGCACCAAGAAAAAAACCAATTCCAAATGGATCCATCATATTGATAGGTGAGACCAAAGTTGTCAAACTCACGAATCTACTCAGACTTGTAAAAGGACTGTAGACTCGACTCGCAAACTCGTACTAGTCTATGGAAAATTAAAAATGAATTTTAAAAATCTATAAGTGGCACCTACATGACACACATATATTTTTATTCCTGTAAATACCTTATATATGACACAAATATATATATAATAGAATACCAATTAAATCAAAATTTACATTTCATACTCCATAACAAATTTCTTAACAAAAAAACTCGATAATAAAACAAACAAAATAGCAAAGTATGTAGTTAAAGACTTAAAGTACTAATTTCTTCTTAATTGGCTATTACATAAAACAAAATAAAAATCATTAAACATATATGCTAATGGCTTTAAAAATTCAAAGCTCCAGTAAAACCATCACCACCAATATCAATGTGCTTCACAAAAATCACAATGATTGCAATCACAATATTCACAACTTCATTTACAGCCGCAGTTTAAATTATGGCTCTGGTCAAACTTTTCTAGCCTTATGTCAAAACTTAATCTAAATTGAGGAATTTTTATGTTTGTATCATCAAATTCACCCACTCACCCTAGCTTTTTACAACACTTGGTATGTAGATTCTTTATAATTATCATCAATAATTAATTAATTAATTAATTAGTAAAAATTGTAGCAAATTTTCATTATTTCAAAACCGTGAGCAATGCATTTCATCATAAATCGTAAATCACAATTTTGTCAAAACTATAGCAATATATTATTTCAAAACATACAAAAACGTTTTCTTCTATAAATAATAAATTTTCTAAACTATTTTGTCATGTCAAATTGATAGATAGGGATTCGGATCAGCGAACCTGATTGAATAAAGGCACATCACCTTTACACAAGAGAACACACGAGAGAAACATTTAAGCGAAACAAACAAGAAAATACTTACACATTGAAGGATTGATTTAGGAAAACAAACACGAACAAAGAAAGAGACAAAATAAATGCGCGCCATTAATGAAGAGAGAAAGAAATCAGAGACTAGGAGAGAGATTTTCTAATTCTCGTACAAGCAAAAATATATAAAAAGGGGTTTTTTTCAATAATATAAAATCTTTGAGGGGAATTTGGGCCTTTTTTGGGTTTTTTCAAAAAAACTTATAGACTCGTGAGTCTACACGAGTTTGTGTGAGTCTACCCGAGTCTATCAAAAAACGATTCTATGCGCGAGTCAACTTATTTTTGCTTCTTAGACTCGTAAACTCGTACGAGTTTACGAGTCTATCCGCGAGTTTGACAACCATAGGTGAGACTATATGTACATCTTTGCTATAGACCATGTTTTAGCAAAATTCTACTAATCTTAAAACCATGGTTCTAACAATAACTTTTACTACTTTGATATAAGTTGTGCACTTGCAGCCTATCACACTCCATCTCAGAGTTTATGTAGTGAGTGGGTTCTATCTCCGCCACAAGATTCATGTGTAGGGGAATTATTGTCACAATGACCTGTAGAAGACTATGTAATAGTGGTGAAATCCAAGTGTGGGGAGGATGAAAATAAAGGTGTAGCGGTGGAACTGAGACGTGAAGTAAACGAATTTGGTTCTATGGTGAGGGAACTGAATGAGTTTCCTAAATTAACTGGGTGTGGCTCCAGTCACTCATATATAGAAAAGACAGTTATTGTTGTCATCAGGTTGCCCGCGTGAAGCGTAGGTAGTTCGTTGTAGAATGCGCATAGTCGTTGAGTATCAACCGTTTTGATGGAATGGAGGATGTCCTTCCATTTGAATGACACACTTTAAATGAATTGAACCTACGAATTGTGTTAGTCTTTATGAGTTGTTTTTCACCCCGAAAATATTTTATCTTCATAAATCTCTAGCCAACGAAATAAATGGTTTAGAAAATAAAAAATGGTGTAACATTTTGTATTGGTAACCAAGTTAGATTGATTTTTTCACTAGATGTTAATCAATTGGTTAATTTTGTCTTTTATCATAGAGACTAAATTAACAAATTTTATCTAAAGCTAATTAAAAGTTTATTTTAAAAAATAAATAAATCGATAAATCCAAAAATTACAAAATGAACCATGTACAAAATATGGCGGCGACACATGTAACAGTCATAACTGTGTCTTATAATGTTCCTAAATATATCCGAAAAACATGGTGAAAAGGTTTCTCCCTCTTCCATTCTCTTTTTCCTCTCCAGAAAAACCAATGTACCATATTTTTCTATGAACACCCACAAACATTCTCGCAGTAAGTTTCTTCATTTTATATTTAGAGAATCTCTTTTCATTCCAAATTTTCATCTTTCATGATTGTGTTTTAAATCATTTTTTTCATTATCATTGTTATGAACAATAATGGTTTATAACAACATAGTTTGTTCAAACCTTAAAAGTAACATATTTGATGTATAAAAAATTCATTTCAAGGTTTTCTTGTGTGTGATTTTATAATCCTTTATTATATAAGGATTATTTTTTTTCTTCATTCATTATAATTGTATGAATTTCATATTCTACTAGAACTTATGCATTGAATGAATTTCATATGACAAAATTGGTAGACATATCTAGTGTTTCTGACAGATCTCTATGTTATTTTCTTCACAATGTTTGACTCTGGTTACAAGTCACAATATATTGGAGGTCAGAAAGAGAAATTTGTGAGGTATTTCAATCTTCCATTTTTGTAACATTATCAATATGATTAGATTAGTATTTTTTTTCGTTTTTGTATTAACGACTCTAGTAATCTGGAGTTAGGTTACGAGGTAAGTAAAGTCTGACCAATAATTATTTTAGTGGGACTTGATTTCGCTTTCATTTTTTTGAAATTTCACTGTAGTTATAAGGTTTGCAAAATCTAAGTTGTTAAGTCTAATATATAGTGGATGATGTAGGTTGGATGATTTGGATTCCAATTCGTCGAAGCAATCTAGCTCAAGTGGGATGAAGAAATTAAGATTTAATATAAATTCTTTGCCGATTCCGGGTCGCGGGAAAAAAAACACGTCGAAATCATTTCGGTTTGGAGTGAAGAGGGGATCAGATGGACTAAAACATATTGGAAGATCAATCAAAAGTGGAGTCACTTGGTCAGTTTTTCCGGAAGATCTTAAAGTTTCGCAGAAAAAAGTATTTGATCCTCAAGATAAGAATCTTCTGTATTGGAACAAGTTTTTCGAGATTCTATGCATTCTTTCAATAGCTTGTGATCCATTCTTTTTTTACCTTCCTTATTTCAACCACAAATCGTTTTGCTTAGCAATAGATAACAAGCTCGCGAGTTTTATTATTACATTGAGAACAATATGTGATTGCATTTATCTCATTCGCATAAGTTTTCAATTTCGCACCGCCTTCATTGCACCTTCATCTCGAGTATTTGGAAGAGGCGAACTTGTCATAGATCCTGGATTGATCGCGAAACGATATTTACAACGCTACTTCATTTTTGACTTCTTGTCTGTACTGCCATTCCCACAGGTTTGAGATACTTACTACTTGTGATCTAATAATCCAATAAGATTTGGAGTTTTTAGCTCAAACATGTTGATTTTTTTCGTAGGTTATCGTATGGAAATATCTTTATACTACAAGACGTATAGAAGTATTGGATACAAAGACATCGCTTCTGAGAGCTGTCATCATGCAATACTTACCGAGATTTGTACGATTTATACCGTTGGCTTCAGAAGTTAAAAAGACGGCCGGTGTTTTCTCTGAAAATGCATTGCTTGGTGCTATGTACTATTTGATTTGGTATATGCTTGCTAGCCATGTAAGTCCGTCTTGTAAAACAAGTTTCGATTTACTGAGATTTGAAGTAAGATGTTTGCTTTTCTGACTATGATTTTGTAGATTACTGGTTCTGTCTGGTACTTACTAGCCATAGAACGTAACGACACGTGTTGGAAGAATGCTTGTAAGGAGGTTCCAGGATGTAACTCGCATTTTTTGTATTGTGGAAGTACGAGTAAGCATATACGAGGGTACAATCAATGGAGAAATGTCAGTGAATCTGTTCTTAAAAGTAAATGCTTTGTTGAAGATGGTAACTCAGCTTTTAATTATGGAATCTTCTCTCAAGCTATAGAGTCTGATATTGTTGCTTCCATACAAGTCTTCCCTAAATTTTGTTACTGTCTATGGTGGGGACTTCAGAATTTGAGGTATATTCCTTGTTTGATTCTTTTGAACTATGCTAGTGCATTGGCCGGTGCGATGCATACATCTCGTTTAGCATGCTACTGCATGCTCCAGCTCGGTTCGAACCTGAAGCATTTACAATCCTAATCAACTGTTTTTCTTTTCACAGTACACTTGGTCAGGGGCTTCTTACTAGTACTTACCCCGGGGAGGTTATGTTTTCGATAGTAATAGCTATTATGGGGCTTGTTCTTTTTGCTCTTCTCATCGGAAACATGCAGGTAAGCGAAAAAGTATTCACTGTAAACTATGATTTATAGCATCTTGATTAATATAGTACTTTAATCTTTGTGTTATAATGTAATTGGATAGACCTACCTTAACTCTATGTCGGTTCGTCTGGAGGAAATGAGGATCAAAAGGCGTGATTCCGAGCAGTGGATGCATCATCGCTTGCTTCCTTCGGAGCTAAGGGAAAGAGTGAGACGATACGACCAATACAAGTGGTTGAACACGCGTGGAGTAGATGAAGAAAACTTGGTTCAGAGTCTTCCAAAAGATCTCAGAAGAGATATCAAACGTCATCTTTGTTTGAATTTGGTCCGAAGGGTGAGTACTGAGTGAGCAAACTAGCTTGTGCTTTTTGAGATAACTCTTTATAATTTGTAACACAAAAGTTTTCTAAGGCTTCATTTTTTCTGATAAATATTCTATTATATATATTGTTTAGGTTCCTCTCTTTGCTAACATGGACGAACGCTTGCTTGATGCAATATGCGAGCGATTGAAACCGAGTTTATATACAGAAGCAACCTACATAGTTAGGGAAGGCGATCCAGTTGACGAGATGTTGTTCATCATTCGTGGTCGTCTAGAGAGTGTTACTACGGATGGTGGAAGAAGCGGCTTTTTCAACAGAGGAGTTTTGAAGGAAGGTGATTTCTGTGGTGAAGAGTTGTTAACATGGGCATTGGATCCAAAATCTGCTGCTAACTTGCCATCATCAACTAGAACAGTGAAAGCTATGAGTGAAGTAGAGGCATTTGCTTTAGAAGCGGAGGAGTTAAAGTTTGTCGCATCACAATTTAGACACATACATAGTAGACAGGTTCAACATACCTTCCGTTTCTACTCGCAACAATGGAGAACATGGGCTGCAATCTACATTCAAGCTGCATGGAGGAAGCATTTAAAGAGAAGGCGAAGGAAAGAGGAAGAAGAATACTATGAAGGAATCGATGAATCCACAAAGGCTTTGGTTCCACAAGCCCAAAATTTGTCAAAATTTGGAATTAATACAACAGTCTTTGCTTCTCGCTTTGCTGCTAATCTTCGTGGTTTTAGACGACGAATTCCAAGTTCTAGAGACCTGTTGAGTATCCCGAAACCCCCAGAACCTGACTTTAGTGCTCTCGAGAATGAAGAGTGATCAAGTTATGTTTTGCTTACGAGAACCAATTGTGTTATTATACAATTACATTGCTGCTAGTGTCTTTCATAGCAATATTACACACAAAATCTTGTTACAATTGAGTTTGTAAAGTTTTTGTATTTCTTAGGCAAAAAACATTACATGACTTAGTAGACAATGCCTTCTTTCTCTGCATGTGAGCATTATATGACCACTGCTGTGGTATTAGTATTAATAGGTAGAAATAACTAAGATAAGTGTGTGGTGCATGCATGCATAGTATGTATAGATAGCTGTAGCAGGGTACTGGCGGAACACAACTCCACTGTAATTGACAATATAAGGTGCTATTGTAACTGTCTAGAAAATAGAAAAAGTACAGTCAATGCCTTTTAATTATTTGAGAAAATGATTAATATCTAGAAACTATCCATTGAAGAAGGGGTACCTTAGAATAATCTCTGATCCTAATGTAGAAGAGTGGAGTGAATTGAGAAAGAAAGCAGTAGTGCAAATTTTATCAACAAAGGCCATCAAAGTTGATTTATTGAACTAAAATCAGAGTCATCCATCCATCCAATGTTGGATTCAAATATTGATCAAATGGCTTCTAGCTAGTGCATGGAATTCAAATATTGATCGAATGAATTTTTTTTCTAATCGGTTACATTTTGAAAATTAATCGTATATAAGTTTTCAATATATAGTTGTTGTATATAATCTGTGTGCATTCAACTTGCCTTGGGTATCAAGATCGCGTCAATCTAATCGGTTAGCATTATTCTCCGATTGATTAAATTGAGTCAAAAGTTCTTTTATGGCTTTTTGACTACTCTCATCCTGTACTATACAATTTATATGTTTTTCAAAATATTAATAAATATTACTCTCTACGTCTCATATTATAAGCAAATTTTATTTTGTAGGTTCATTGAATAATTAATATATCCGATCTACCTATAGATTAGGTACATTAATTATTCAATGAAACTAAAAAGTGAAATTTACTTGAGACGGAGGGAGTATTTTATACTACTAGTTTTTAAACTTTGTTGCAAAATGAATTTCGTTTAAAATTTTTGCACACAGTTTAAAGAATATAATAATATTATCATAATAGCAAATTTGTATAATCAAAATTAAGATGTTTGGCAACAATTTAAAGTTTCTTGTATAAGTACTGATAAACAAATATTTCAAGTCCCTAAAAGTACTACTCAAATGCTTTTTTTTTAAAACAAATATTTCCACCAAATAATTTTGGTAATAATACATTACAAAATCAGCCTTGGAATTGCATCAAGATGATCATTGCACCTGAATAATCAACATCATCATTGATAAAGACTTCATTTGTAAGACATATATTTACTCATCACCTTTCAGCAGCAAGACCACACTTTTGGCTTTGTTAATCAACTAGTGATTATTAGTTTTGGTAGCTGTTAGGTCTGAAGCATTCTCTTCATAGAACATAGCAACCAAAAGACAAAGATTGCTCTGTGCAGAAGAAAATACCTTACACCTGTGAACAAAAATTGAACCCAGAGACAAAGGATAGGCCGATGAACTCTCGGCGTGAATTGCCAACTATGTTTCTAGTTGAGTTTTCACAATTTTTTGGGGACTATTTGAATCAGTTCCAGCATTTTTAGATCCCAACTTTACCCTCGAAGAACCAATAGCACCCAAAGCATCTAAGAAGAACCTCTTATTAGGGATAACACCATCTTTACTCATTTGCTTTAGCAATTTATCTAGAAGCACCTTTGTGTTTGCTTTAGTGTATGCCTTATAAAGAAGCTTATAAGTTGATGCATCTGGAACTACTTTTATACTCCTCGCCCTCGCAAACAATGAATCTGCTTCTTGTGGCAAACCATTTAAGCAGTAAACATCAAGCATATAATTTAAAGTAGAAACTTTTATCGGTACATTTGATTCAATCAGTTCATCGAACAATTCCACAGCTTTGGAGACACAACCACATAAGCCATACATATATATAAGACTCTCGTGCGTAACAAAACTCGGTGTATAACCCATGTCGGTCATATTTTGGAAAACATTCTCGGCTTTATCCTTTAGCCGTGCCTTTCCATAGCTCAAAATCATAGAGTTGAATGTAGGCAGTGTTGGCTTCTCCTTGGAACGCAATAAACTCTTAAACACTTGTTCCATCTTATCAAATTGCTGCTTTTTCCCATACGCATCAATAAGCAAATTATAGGTAATCAAGTCAAGCTTAACCTGATTACTCTTCATCTGAGCAAGCACCGATTCCATATCTCGGATCATCCCGTTCTTCCCATATCCATCCATCACACCATTGAAAGTGTAAATGTCCGGTGAAACAGGACTCTCGTCAAGATCTTTGAACAAAGAGTTCACCTGATCCACATTCCGAGCCTGAGCAAAAGCTCTCAAAAGAATATTGTACGTAACAATATTAGGCTTACATCGCTCCGTTCCTTTCATCTTCTCAAAGTACCCAAGAGCTTTGTCCAAGGCCTTGGATTTGTCCCGTGAATGAAGGTGGGCAGAAATAAGTGAATTATACACAGAAGTATCCGGGCGACAGCCGGTGTTCCTCATCTCCGAGAAAAGCCACATTGCCAGCCTGATTTGCCCTTTCTTTCCCATAACTGATATGAGTTTCGAGTAAACCCCGTTATCCGCAATATACCATCTTTGTTTCTGCATCCATCTGAAAACCTGAATTTCAAAACATCACTACTCTTAATTCGCATATATAGCCTATGAAGCATAGACACAGAAAACATGACACCAACACTGACACGAAGAGATTGCAGTAACATAATAAACAACACTATAATATATTGAATATAAAATATGTAATATTGCAACAAAAGTGAAATAAAAGAACAAAGGATACAGAGAAAGGAAAGGAACCTCAAGGCATTGAAGCCATTTATCGTGTTTTCCTAATTCTTCAAAGAGCAAGAAACAATGTTCGGTTCTGACAACCTTGACGTACTTGTTCAATGTTTTGAGCAATGGTTCTTTGTCGGTTATCTTCCGAGTGAGCAAACGAACCAGTTCTTGGGTTTCGGATTGGTCTGTCGTTTGCTTCCTAATCGGACGGGTTGGGTTGGAGACGCAGGAAATTCGGGTGAGTAGGGTTACGCGTTGAGGATTAGTGGTTGGAAATGGATGATGATAATATGAAGAAGAAGGAGTAGAGAAATAAATGGCAGACATGGCAATTGGGAAGGGTTGTTGCAGAGAGTGATAGTGAGATAGCATAGAAGCTTACTGCAGAAGAGAGAATGTGTTGTCGGTTGACCCATCATTGAATGCAAAGATGGGCTTGTGGGTCTCTTTAAGAGGATTAAATTTTGACGAATCTATATGGCACCCCTAAATTAAACATATCACCTCCCAAAATTTTAATATTCTAAGTTTATCTTTGATGAAATATAAACAATTTTCGGACGGGATTTTCGATACACTCCTATAAAAAGTATTGGAAATTTCGAAATATTTAGTACAAAATACAGGAAATTTCCGGTAGAAAGTATCAAAAATTTCAAATTTTCTAGTAGAATGTACCTAAAATTTCGAAATTTCTAATACAAAATACAGGAAATTTCGAAATTTCGGGTACATTCGAAATTTTCGGTATCGTCCAAGAATTTTTTCAAAATTTCAGGTATATTTTTTTAATTTTCGATAAAAACTCATGGAAATTTAAAAAAATCCAATATTTTTTCGAAATTTTCGGTACACCCTAAATTTCTAGTAGAAACGTATATTTTGTTAAAATTATTGACTTTAGTCAAGATTATAATAATAAAAACATATCCCCTAAAAAGTGACATGTTTAATTTGGGGTTGTCATGTAGATTCCTCTTAAATTTTGTACTTCCATGTTTATACTCCCACAAAACCAAAACCCCCCTAACATTTGATATTTTAAATATTATAAACATTTAACACATTAAAAATTTATTTGAATATGTTATCTTAAATTGATGCTAAGGGGAATTATTTGTTAAATGTGTTTTGATGTCTTGTTGTATAGTGAATTTTATGAAATTTTGAGTTTCTCATAAAATTCTACCATTATATATTGGGTTAAAATTAATTTTCATGCATAAAATATCAATTTGATTAAAGTCAATCTTAATTGAATCGAGTCATGATGTTATTAAATCGACTCAAATATTTTTGTGCATATGAATTGACTCATGCACAACGGGTGATCATGTTGAGGTTTGGAAGGGGCAATTAGGGGTGGTAAAGTATGTCCGGCTTGTTGGGCATGCCTGTTTTTCAGTACTTTAGTGTGGGGGGGGGGGGGGGGGGGGGGGGACTAAGGGTTTAGGCCTGCAACCTCTAATGTTCTCGTCCCGCCTAGTTCTTTTGCGGACTTTTGCAGGCACAGACATTTACATAAATTTTTATATTTTTAGGTTTAAAAGGTGTGTTGGGTTCCAAGTGTTAAAGTCCCACGTCGACTAGGAATGGAGGAAATGTTGGATTTATAAGAAATGTCACTTATACCTCCATTTCCTTAAGATTTTGGGTGGATATGTGACATCAAGGTCTCTTGGATATCCCCGACATTTGGCATATTGACACTTTCAGGCCTTACTCCCCGGACTCTCAAACAATTGGTATCAAAGCCTGGTTGGCTCGGCGGGGAAGATTGTTGGATTTCAAGTGTGAAAGTGCTAAAGTCACACATTGACTAGGAATGCAGGAAATGTTGGGTTTATAAGATAGTTAACTCATACCTCTGTTGCCTTAAGTTTTTAGTGGATATGTGGTGTCAAGGTCTCTTTGAATCCCCAATGTTTGGGCCATTGACACTTCTGGGTCTTGCTCCCCGGTCTCCCCAACAATTATTTGTTGGAACAATTAGGATTTTCAAGAAGAAGAAGAAGAAGAGAGGGATACATACATATATATATATATATATATATATATATATATATATATATATATATATATATATATATATATGGGGACGACTCAAGTGAGAGCACTTGGTTATTATGAGAAATGAGAACAATGAATCACAACCATTAGATTTAGATTTGTTGATTTTAATGGACAGGATATGTTTCTCTTTCTATGTTGATTTAAAATAAATAATAAGAATCATAGAAAGAGAAACAAATCATGTCCATTAAAATCAACAAATCTAAATTTAATGGTTGTGATTCATTGTTCTCATTTCTCATAATAACCAAGTGCTCTCACTTGAGTCGTCCCCTATATATATATATATATATATATATATATATATATATATATATATATATATATATATATATATATATATATATATATATATATATATATATATATATATATATATATATATATATATATATATATATATATATAGCGAGAGAGAGAGAGAAGAGAAAAGAGGAAAAACTGTATTATGAAAAAGAGAAATGGTATTGTCAATGTTATGTTAATTTACATTATAAAATGCCTATTTATAGCTAACCAAAACACACAATTCATAACTTGCAGTATTTGACTCTATCGAATACATACTTATACTTTGACAACTACATGATATACTCGACTCCGTCGAATACAACTAACTTCTACTTAGCTTACTTCGACTATGTTGTCTACAATTACTTAAACTAGGTCGAGTACAACTATGTCAAATATAGCTTTCCTACTAAAACAATGAATTACATCTACTAACGCACTTCATTATTCATGTTTTCGAGGCTTCTTATCCCAATGCTTCTCTTCAGCTCATCAAACTTGAGTTTCTTCAGGAGCTTGGTGACTATGTTAGCTAGTTGCCAATATGTCTTTCAATTCTCAAGTTCAAAATTTGCTTTATTTACTTGATCCCTAAGAAAACGATACATTCTCTCTATGTGCTTACTTTGACCATGACACAAAGGATGATTTTCTAGATCGATAGTTGACTTATTATCTACAATCAACTTCATCTTCCTTGGTTCCATGATCTTGAGCTCTTCAAATAATATCTTTATCCATAATGCTTAACACGCATCATAGGATGCATCCACATACTCACCTTCACAAGATGACAAAGCCACAATTCTTTGCTTTCTTGAGATCCATGAGGTTGGTGCTTCACCAATCATGAATAGGTAGACTACAATACTTTTCTTTTCATCTTGATCTTCATTGAAATCTGAATCATTGCACCCATGTACCTTTGCATATGTGTTGGTACTCTTCTGCCTTATCAATTGTACCTTTTTTTTTAAACAAAAATACCACAATGCCACAAGTTGAAAAAAATTTCTCAATATGCCACTTTTTTTTTGTTTTGGAAGTGCTTTTTTTTCTCTAGTTTGGGTTCGGCCAGGGGTTGGCCGACCCTTAACTAAGACTTTTTTTTTAATTATTAATTGATTTAATTGATTTTTTAATATTAATAATTATTTTTTATTCTATTAACTGACTAAAATATATTATTTAATTATTAAATAAATTTAATAAAAAAATAAATGAAATAATATTTTTTTAAATAAATTAATTAATAAGATATTTTATTAAATTATTTTAATAATTAAATAATACGGTAGGTGCATCTATTGACCGATCCGTTGAAACAAATATACGAATAAGACATAAGTTGGATGAGCGAATGAAGAAGATTCGTGAATGTGTATGTTCTGCCAAAACATGTCAAGCACACGCAAAGAGTAATTGACACATGTACTATGCATAAAATTAGATTATTAGCTATGTTGATGAGTTATTTCCGTAATTCCTTGTAAAAAAAAAATATATAAATATATGCGCTCGGTCATCCATTGGCCGAACATACACATTCATGCATCTTCTTCATTCGCTCGTCCAATTTATGTCTTACTTGTATATTCGTTTCAACGGATTGGCTAATAGATGCACCTACCGTATTATTTAATTATTAAAATAATTTAATAAAATATCTTATTAATTAATTTATTTAAAAAATATTATTCCATTTATTTATTTTATTATTAAATTTATTTAATATTTAATAATATATTTTAATCATTTAGTAGATTAGAAAAATAATTATTAATATTAAAAAATTAATTAATAATTCAAAAACATAAAAACAAAAAAAACAAAAAAAAGTCCTAGTTAAGGGTCGGCCAACCCCTGACCGAACCCAAACTAGAGAAAAAAAAACATTTTTTCAGCCAATCCTTAGCCGAACCAAAGCAAAAAAGGTGGCACATTGGGAAATTTTTTTCAACTTCTGGCATTGTGGTATTTTTGTTTCAAAAAGGTGGCATATAGATAAAAAAAATCGAGATACTCTTCCTACCATATCCTCTAACTAGTTCCTGCGCAGTCATAATATTGTCATGGATTATTCTACCTGGTATAAAGGTTGATTGACTATTATTAATCACATAAGTAATGATATGAGGATTTTCGATATTATCTTGTAAAAGGTGCTGCAACTTGATATAGGTCTCGTGTCTCTAATGGTCTTAGCTTTAGGGGGCTTAGCGATTAATGTTACCAGAGAATTCATGGATTGCTTTAATAACATCAACTTTGACAATTTGCCAGGCAGATTTAAAGAACATGGAGTTGTATCCATCAATACCTGGAGCTTTTGTACTCCTTATGCTGTTCAGAGCAATCCATATTTCCTTTTCCTCCACAGGTCGAATCAGATGCAGCAGGCCTTACTCCCTTGTGATAGTTATATATTTTCTCACTGCAACAATATTTATCCCTGTGATAATATCGATTAATTAATTGATACACTATTACTTTTTAACTTTAAATATATTAGATGAGACACTATTTTTTAGTTTACATCATAGACTTTATTATTTTTTTAATTTTAACACTTGATTCTTTTTATCTATATCCATCTTCTTCCCTGTTTTTCATCTTCATCACCGTCTTCATCCAATTTCCAGAAAAATTCCAAGAAAAAATAAAATTCCAAAAAAAAAATCATCTAAAGCTACCATTCATCAATTCAATGTACTGAAATTTGAGTTTCTATCTACTCATTCATCTATATCATCTCATTCTCATCCAATTTTTTCCTTGAACTATTTATTTAAAATTCGTTAACTTTTACCATAATACTATGTCAAACTGACATCATCAAAGTTGAAACGTTTGCTATAGAACATTTAATGTTAAGTACATTTTATGTAGGGATGACAAGTAGACCCAAATTCGAGTTGACTGGATTTGGGTTCGGGTGCCACCTGATATGTTGGGTGCGGGTTTAGGTAGTGTGAAACTCGCACCCGAAACTCGAAATCACACACACACACACATATATATATATATATATATATATATATATATATATATATATATATATATATATATATATAATATTGTGGAAAGTTGTAGGAAAAATATGTTTTGTGTATTTTGTTACGGGATTGAGTTTGGGTGAAAAAACACGAAATCCAACGGGTGTGGGCGTGAGTGTTATTTTTCCACCCCAACAGTATTTGGGTTTGGGTTTGGGTGCTGATTTCGGGTGCGAGTTTGGATAGTGTGAAACCCGCACCCGACCCGTTGCCATCCTATGTTCCATTCTGCATTTTTCGGTGGGTAGTTAAAAAAGCTTTCAAATATATTATTCAACTTAACTATAGATCAACCAAATATGACATATGACTTGGTATCTCAGAATTCATATGCTTATGTGGGTTTAATTCTCGAAGTGGAAAGTGATTTTGGGAATCAATTGGGTTGAATTTATTTGGTAGAGAATGGAAAGTATTTTAGTGGAGTTTGGAACATTGAATTGTGAGAATGAAAATTGCAGAAGTTACTACACTGTTGTTGATATGAAGAGGATGAGAATAAAAAGATTAGGGAATTTAGTTTAAGATTCTTACCAGAACAACAAAAACCTATATCTTTCTACATTGACTTCAACTTTGTATGATTTGTTGGTTTTTGGAATTTAGATTTGGATTTGTTGCTTTTTGAAATTTTAGTTTTTCTTGAAATTTTTCTGGAATATAGATTAAGATGAATGAATATGGCGATGACGATGAAAAAGGAGGAAGAAGATGAGTATGGTTAAAAAAAATATTATATGTTGATAGTGTATCGTTATTTAATTATGATATTATGTAAATAATTAAAAAGAAATATAGTAATTTAAAATCTTCAAATAGTAATCATGAAATAAAAAATATAACAACAAAATATTTGTTAATGTGATAACACATGAGTCTTAATGTTATAACACTTAGATAATATCAAATACAAATGTAAAATTTTAGATAAAAATACAAAATTTGAAATGATTTACTTTTTAAAAATAAACAGTAAACATATAGATTTAATTATATTAAATAATCATACACAAAGAAGAAAAAAATATAATTGTAAAATGGAGAAAAAATTAATATTTAAAAATAAAAATTTTGTCTCTTAAATTAAAATAATGATTGATTAAACTAAAATAAATATTATCTTGTTAGTGACCCGTGAGATAAATACATTTTTAATATTATTAAAATTAAAAAGTACATTATACTATCATGCAATTGATATAGTATAAAATTATTTAAAAACGAATAAATTTGAAATGAATTACTTAATTATTAAATAATTACACAAAGAAAAAAATTGACCCATGAGACGGAAAGAGAATAAAAAAAATTTTAACAATTGAAAAAATAAATAAAATATTTATTATGTTGTTAGTGACCCGTAAAATATAGTCTAATAACATGTAAATTTATTTAATATAAAATATATTTAAAAACTTGTAAATTTAAAACAATTGATTTAATTATAAATGAATAATAATCATTAAAATTCAATTATACTAAATAACCATATAAAAAAAGAACACGTGAGTTGGAAAAAAAATAAAATCTAACAAATACAAATGTAAAATTTTAAATATAAATGTAAAATTTGAAACGAAAGAAAGAGAAAAAAAATTAAATCTGCTTGGTGCTTCTCAATAAGATGGTTTCTTAAAGATGCACCAAGTGAGGAAGAGAAGATTAGCATTGGACCAATGAGAGAAAGAGAAAAAAATTAAATTGGACTAATGAGAAACTAATAGTTGACTCATGGTAATTGAAAAGTAGAAAAAGTGGTATGTTATATTGTTAATTACATAATTGCCCTTTTTTATTTGGAAATGATTTTGGAGTGAAGGGGAATTTAGTCTCTTTGGTCAATCGAATAATAATAGTAAGATAGTAGATAGACCTTTAAAATCCAAAGATGTAAAATTTGTTAAAAGATCAAATTGTTAAAATTTTAAAAGTAATAAAGTCTATGGTGGACACTTAACAATAACAATAGTGTCTCATCCAATATATTTATATTTAAAAATTAATGGAATGGACTAAATGGACTAACGAAATAGTTTTTGAGGGACTAAAACATAATGTTTATCAGATAAGGAGCAAAGTAAAATTTTAAATTAAGTCAAGGACCAAAAGATGCATTAAGCCTTATTTTTATAAACAGAAATATAAATATTATTATAAATGAAAAAAATATATTATTGATATAAATACTTTTATAAATGCACAATCGAGTTCTAAACGCTTATAATGTATATTATTTTTACAAATATTTAAAAATTATATATATATATATATATATATATATATATATATATATATATATATATATATATATATATATATATATATATATATATATATATTGTTTAGATTTAAATATATTGGATTGGTGGTTGTTTTTATGAACACCTTGGAAAAAAAACTCTATTCACTCTATTGTATTTAGAATTTCTCTTCCAAGAAATAACCTCTCTCAATATACAACAACAACAATACACAATAACAAAATAATACACAATACATAAAATTATTTTTCTATAAATAATACCCAATACATAACAACAAAATATCAAAAGCAATAAAATGAGTATCGACTGGATCTGATTCCGACTGTCTTAGATTTAATCTCCTCCAAATAATGTACAAATTTGAAATCAAAATCACATATCCAAAAATCATATAGTTAAATCAAAAGCTATTTTAATTTCGTTGAAATAAGCATAGAATAGTGAAAAAATTGAACAAGATTAATAGAAAAAAGAACTTGAAGTGGAGGAATTGACAACAAAAATGGAGATTGGCAGTGAAGAAGCAGTGGAAAAGAAGAGGAAAACAGAGGATGAAAAAGAAATGAAGACGGAGAGAGAAATGAAATGAGCTTGTGAGAAACACATCTGAAAATACATAAACACGTCAACAACGTGAATTTAATGTCTCAACCTAGCGAAATGAAATTCACGTCGTCAATCTTTCAACCATCAATTCCTTCGTCACTCAACTTTCTCTCTTAAATTTTTTGGTTTTCGAATTTAAGGTTGCGACGTAAATATCACACCACAACTGAAATTTTGAAAATTATACCTTTTCCTCCATGTGCAAGCTGTTGGGGGAGTTTTACACTAGAGAGCATTGATACAAGGTGTTGGACTAGGTTTTGGGAGAACTCACTTATTCACCCAAAACTTCAAAGGGATAGGTGAATGGGTTTTCACAATTATAAATGCTCAAGTCACCACATTCATATCTAATGTGAGACTATTTTTCAACTTACTCACACTTGCATTATTATTCCAACACTTCCCCTCAAGTGTGAGTCCATAATGCTCTCCCACTTACATTTGTATCGTATCGCTGTTACCTCTTCTTGAACATTTCGATACAATTTAGTCGGTCCCTCTCGAACCAAAGCTCATGATATCATTTGTTAGAGGAATTTTTTACTAGGGTGCATTGATTACATAGTGTAGAACTAGAAACTTTTATGAGAGACACTCTTTTTATTAATTAAAATAGATAGCACGTCGCAACACACTTTTTTTACCACATATTTTTCACGTCACTAAATCACGTGACTGGAGACAATATTTTTTGTAATGTAGACATCAAACTTAATAGTGTTGAACGTGAAATTATATTGAAGAAAAAAATTATAATTTCATATTAGTAATAGATAGAGATTAAAAATGATTTATAAAGAGTATCTTACAAACTTATTTTATAGGAATTAGTTATATCCGACCAAATCCATTTGTATTTCTTTTTTTTAAAAAAAGTGAAAGAAAATAGATGAAGGAAAAAAGAAATGGTGATTAAGATGGAGAAAATAATTAAAAGAGATATAGATAAAAAAAAATAACGTGAAAGAGAGACTAGAGAAATTTTGAGAGAGTACAGAATTCAATTATTATAGCTACTTGTCCAAAATGTGTTTGTTGCTTGTACTATGTCAGCAGATAACGCTGTTTTAATTGCCAATCACGTTGATATTACTCTCTACAGCTCAGTGTGGATCATATTCATTTCCTTTTCCAAAAGTCAACTAAACATTATCATCAAAATAAAAAATAAAAAAAATTATTTTATTTTATCTTAAATACAAAGCAAGTTTTTTGTCAATGCAAAAGTAGCGGTCACTACTTAGATTATATAAATCTTGGTACTTGGCACCATAGAAATATAGCTCTCTCTATACAGAAGCAATTTTCAACTTGCCCTAAATAGTTATCATGATTTTCATTTATTTAGCTATTTTTCTACTTTCTCTTGCTTTCCTATGGCTATGGGGAACCAACAAAAATACAAATAAACTTCCACCAGGTCCCAAAGGGTTACCAATTTTGGGTAGCCTTCTCAAATTAGGACCAAACCCTCATCGTGATCTTCATCAACTATCTCAAAAATATGGACCCATCATGCACTTAAGGTTAGGCTTAAAACCTACCATAGTTGTTTCTTCACCTCAAGCAGCTGAACTTTTTCTCAAAACTCATGATATTGTGTTTGCTAGTAGAC
The DNA here is from genome assembly GCF_029867415.1 of Vicia villosa. Lineage (NCBI taxonomy): Eukaryota > Viridiplantae > Streptophyta > Magnoliopsida > Fabales > Fabaceae > Vicia > Vicia villosa. The sequence continues at coordinate 151,076,681 of NC_081184.1, read as the reverse complement.
CACCAACCGAGGCAATAAAACACATCTTTTGGGGACAAAGGAACATGAGTTTTGGTGAATATGGTTCTTATTGGCGCAACATGAGAAAAATGTGCACTTTAGAATTATTGAGCCATACAAAAATCAACTCTTTTAGGCCCATGAGGGAACAAGAGCTTGACCTATTGATAAAGTTTCTAAGAGAAAAATCTAATGATGGAACAAAAGTTGATTTAAGTGCTAAGATTTCTTCACTTGCTGCTGATATGAGTTGTAGAATGGTTTTGGGAAAAAAGTTTATGGATAAGGAGTTGGATGAGAAAGGGTTTATGGCTTTGATCCAAGAGGGAATGCAATTAACAGCTACTCCTAATATTGGTGATTATATTCCTTACATTGGAAAACTTGATTTGCAGGGGCTAACTAAAAGTACGAAGGCAATCGGAAAATTTTTTGATGATTTTTTTGACAAAATAATTGATGAACATATTCAATTTGACAACAAAGATGATAAGAGTAAAGATTTTGTAGATGTTATGTTGGGTTTTGTTGGTGTTGAAGAATCTGAATACCGTATTGAACGGTCCAATATCAAAGCCATTATGCTGGTAAGAAGATTTATTTTTGGCTCTTATATGTTATTTTTGGTCATATTATTAACTTTTTGCATGTTTATTTTTAAAGGATATGTTAGCGGGTTCAATGGATACTTCTGCAACAGCAATTGAGTGGGTAATTTCGGAGTTACTAAAGAATCCAAGAGTGATGGAAAAAGTGCAAAATGAGTTAAAAACTATAGTGGGTACGAAGAGGAAAGTGGAAGAATCAGATTTGGACAAGTTAGAGTATTTGGACATGGTTATTAAAGAAAGCCTTAGGCTCCATCCAGTGGCCCCTCTACTAATACCGCACCAATCATCGGAAGATTGCATGGTTGAAGAATTTTTCATACCTAAAAAGTCACGTGTGATTGTGAATGCATGGTCTATTATGAGAGATCCAAAAGCTTGGACTGATCCAGAAAAGTTTTGGCCAGAGAGATTTGAAGGAAGAAACATAGATATTAAAGGGCGTGATTTTCATTTCATACCATTTGGTTCTGGTAGAAGGGGCTGCCCTGGATTGCAATTAGGTCTAACTATGATTCGTTTGGTGGTGGCACAACTTGTGCATTGCTTTGATTGGAAATTGCCAAATCATGTGTTATCAAGTGATTTGGACATGAAAGAAGAGTTTGGCCTTACTATGCCAAGAGCCAATCATTTAATTGTTATTCCTGTTTATCGTCTTTGTAGTGATAATGATTAGATTACATTCTATTTTCATAAACATATAATTAAAGCGCTTATAATATAAACATTTATCTTTTTTTTAATCGTATATGTGTTGATGTATAAGTTATTTGAATAAAAATATTGATTGTGTGTAATCTATAAGTTATTTTTATTAGCTATTGATGAAGGGTTTGGTTTTACTTAATGGTATTTTATATAATAGAGAATGGTACATGTTTTAAAATCAAAATCCATTGTAAATGTCTTTTTTATTAAATCTTCCAACTATAATCTTAATATGTATGGAAGAACTTTGCTCACGAAGTCACACAATTTAACAAAATAATTATAAAATATTTCTAATATGACTCTGATACCAATGATAGAAATTTAATCGAATCGATAGATATAAATTATATTATATTATTTAATCAATGAATTATCAAAAATAATAAGAACGGTGTACCTTGTAAAATTTGAAAGACAACCATCTGAAGAGTACTGAATATGAGAGGATTAATATCTTTTCTAGGTTTTCTGAGTATGGTATTCGTTTATTTGTGCAACGTTTAAATAAATAAAGCGTAGAGCATCTCATTGGACTTAACCGAATAGTCCAATGAACCATAATTTATATTAATAATAATTTCTAATAATTGATTATTGTTAATCAATAATTAATTAATTAGGGTAATGCTAACTTGTGCCCCAAGGGCACATGTTTAGAAATCTATAAATGGAATGTTTGTGTTGGATATAGAAAATTTGTTTTTGAAAATTGTGCATTGATTTGATTAAAAGTTCATAGTTAATTTATTTATTTACTTTTTCAACACAAACATTCCATTTATATTTCTTAACGTGTGCCCTTGGGGCACAAGTTAGCATTACCCAATTAATTAATTAAATAATTAATTCAACAATTTCAACTCTCTTTAATTTTTTTTCTTTACCCTCCTTAACTTTTATCAATTACTTCTATTCTTTTTGTTTTGTATTAAAATTTATTATTATTTTAATAATTATACATTCAAAATTAATTTTGATAAAAAATATTCAATCAACATTAATCGATAATAATTGCTTCTATATTATTTTATTTAAACATAAATCAATTCTATTAAACTCAATTATATTAAAATTAAATTTATCAAATTCAATAATTTTGTCCACAGCTAATTTAAACACTCCAAACACATGCAAAGTGTTTTCAAATTTTGAAGGGCTTGTTCTCTTTCACATGGCATGTGCTCATTGCCTATTTCTTGCTTGGTTGGTGGGGAGCATGTTGGATCAGAGGGTGAGAAAACTTTGAAATGTTGCAATGAAATTTGCTACTGATTTGACAAAAGTTTGGTGCATACAATTGATTTGGTAGAAATTTGATGTGCAATTTTAAGAAAATTTCTTCACCCACCTCCTAACCTTCTTGTCCACCCCTGGTGAATTTACCACACTACCCCTTGTTTCGGAAGTTCATTTCCGAAAAGGTACTTTTTTTTTTGTTAAAAAATGTGTTTTCGGAAATGTATCTCCGAAAACGTGTTTTTTTTAATATAAAATATTGATTTCGGAGATACATCTCCGAAATAAAGTTACTTTTCAGAAAATGTGGTGTTTTCGGAAGTTCATCTCCGAACGCACCCCCTTGGAGGAATTCGGAAATGAACTTCCCAAATATTCCAAGACCAAATTGGTCTTGGAATGTTTCGGATATACACTTCCGAACTAATTAATAATTATTAAAAAAATTAAAATCAAGGTGAATCAATACAATTAATAGGTATAAAATCAAGCTGAATCAATAAAATGAAGGTGAATCAATAAAATCAAAGTGAATCAAAACATCCTAAACTATTTGAAAGTTAAAAATTATTTTACTAACTTTTATAAATCAAAAACATTTTAATTCCATAAATAAATTTTGAATTATATAGAATTAAATATAAAATTTATTCATTAAATAAAATTAAGACAAAATCTTTTTTTAATATTTTTAAACTAAATAAAAAATTATCTCATTTTTAATTATGAATCAGAATAGAAATATATAAATATATAATAATAATTATTAATTTTGTAAGTGAAATATATAAATATATAATATATAAATATATAATAATTATTATATAAATATATAAATATATAATAATTATTATAAATTAAAACACTTATTTTTTTAATTTTTATAATTATTATATAAATATATAAATATATTTATAATTAATATATAATAATTATTATATAAATATATAATAATTTTTTATAAACATATAATAATTATTATAATTATTATATAAATATATAAATTAAAACACTCATTTTTTTAATTTTTTTTGTAAATACATAATGATTATTATAAATATATAAATATATAAATAAAAAATTATAACTCATTTTGTAAGTGAAATTATTTTAATTTTTTTAATTAAAATTATTTTAAATTTTAAAATATGAATCAGAATAGAAATATATAATAATTATTATTCATAACTAATAAATTATATCAAAATATATAATTATTATTTATTACTCATAAATTATATCAAATTTATAATATATAAATTAATTCATATCCTAAAATTAATTTTTGGAATTTTTAGATTTTTTTTGTTTTTTCGGAGATGCATCTCCGAATTAATCAAAATTCCAATTTTTGGGATTTTTTCGGAAATGCACTTCCGAAGTCTGAAAAAATTTAGAAAAAAGAAATTTCGGAAATGCATTTCTGAAGCAGGGGTAAAATGGGATTTTCGCTGGGGTGACCCCCATAGGGAGGTGGGTAAAGAAAAAATCAATTTTAAACCTCAGAGTAAATGTGCGTTTTTAAGTTATGTATATAATGTCATGTAATGTATTAGGTTAAAATTTAATCAAAATTTAATTGGAGACTAAAATCTCCCATTTGATAAAATTGGAGTGAATATTTAAAAAGAAAATATCTTGGAGGATTAAAATCCCACCTTTCATAAATTTGAGTCAAATATTTTAGAATAAAAATTTAGGAGGATTAAAATCGCACATTTAAAAACTTAGAGATTTTTACTTGCAAAGTTGCAGCCCTTTCATACTTAGTATTCCTAATAATTCGTATGGTATCAAAATATGACCTTTTCATTATTTACTCCATTTCAAAATAAGATTTGATAAAAAAAATGCATTCTTATATTAGTAAAATTAAAAAAATCCGAGTACATTTAAAAAATCCGATAGTTTATGAAATAAAATTTTGCATTTTTACCTTTTTAAAAAATCATCATGAGTTTTTACTAAATTTTTTTAAAAATTGATATATTTTTAATGATTTTTTAAAAATTCAATAGTTCATATCTGAGTAAACCTATGAAAACACAAATTTAACACTACCGGATTTTGTAAGAAATTTCACATGTTTTGTATTTCTTTGGAGAATTGGAGATTTAAAAAATCCAGATGTTCATATTTGATAGGCAAAAAAAATGTCAGTATTATTGAATTTTTCGAAACAAATCAACATATTTTATAGTTTTCCGACATATATGAAAAAATCAGTAAAAAATTAATTTTTTTTTCTAAAAATATGATTTTATATAAGATTCTTTTAAAAAAATCTAGTATAAAAAGTATGATTTTATACCCTTTTTTACAAATATCCAGTACAAAATCATAGATATGTAAAACAAAAATTTATAAGGTTTTTTCTTTACCCACCTCCCTATGGGGTCACCCCCTGCGAAAACCGCAGTTTACCCCTGCTTCGGAAATGAACTTCCGAAGTATTTTTTTTTAAAAATTTTCTCAGACTTCGGAAGTTCATCTCCAAAAACACCAAATGGGGGGTGTTTTCGAAGATGAACTTCCGAAAACACCTTTTTTCAGATTTTGGGGGGTTTCGAAAATGAACTTCCGAATTATGCAGAAACTGTGTTTTTTTTTTATGATTTTGGAAACAGCCTCGTATTTTTAATTAAAGAAAGACGGCAAATAAAATAAGCGATATATAAACAGAAAAGACTAATATACTAATATGATAAGAATAGTGATATATACAAACTGATCCGATCCAAATCCAAATAATAATAGTGTACGAAAGATACAATCCGAAAACAAAAAAAATAAACCCGACCACTACTGGGTATGCCTAACCCTCTCACCCTGGGCCCTCCTCTGCCGCCTGTATGCCGCCGCACGGCCCGCATCAGTGACGATCATCTCCATCACGGCGACTGCCTCTGGACCGCCCTGATGAACGACACATCGATCCAACGCGTCCCGCCCAAGCATCTCTATCCGCTGGCAGATCGGCAGGAGATCAATGACGTGGTCATCCTCGGCCTGCTGATTCTCCAAGATCTCCTCGTGTGTTGGCCTAGGAGCGCCTGTGTCAGTCCTGGGTGACCCGAATGCGAAGATACTCCTCCAGTACCACATGATGCTCCCAATCCTCAAACATAGCAGTGAGCTGCACTCTGGTCATTGTGTCGGGAGCAGCCTCAAAGGGTGACCTGGGTATCATCTGCACAAATCCGAACTGCCGCATGCACCGCTCAGGGAGATACCGGACCATGATGGTAGTCCCGCATGCCAACCAGTCAGAATATAGAGATATGTCGTCAAAGGGGACAATCTGAGTGTAGTCGCTGAACGGCCTCCAGGTGACGTCATCGTGCATCGTGCGGTCCAAGTACCCACGATATGGTCCCACCGCATTGTTCCCCCTCTGGAGAACGTATCTGGCGGCCCTGGGCATGGCGTCAACGTACGCAGGATCGATATGGAAGCCGTGGATGCGGGAGAAGTAGGAGATGATCCAGCACTGAAACATAAATAAATACGAAACATAAGTAAATACGAAACACAAATACGAAACATAAATAAATATGGAACATTTAAAATGAAACGTACCGTGAGTAGTGTGCAGGATCCGGTCAACTGCCTCGTCCTCCAGTTGGAGGCCTCATTCAGCTTCTGGTATAGGTATGCCAGAGTAGCTGCCCCCCACTTCCACTGGTGAATGGTGGTCAAGTCCATGAAGTAGCGGAGGTAGGTCACGTCGACGTACCTCGCACTCTTGTCCACAAAGATCACAACGCCTACCACATGCATGTACCAGCACCAGAGAGCGCAGCCACGGTGATAATGTGTAAATAGCTCGTCACCCGCATCCTCAGCCTCGGCCGCCGCCACCAGGTGGTGCTCGAAGTAGCGGCTCAGTGTGGTGAACCGGATATGAGGCCCAGATGTTGTGGCGCACTCAAAGTCAGCAACTTCGGGCTCCATACCCAAATAGAGCGCCATCCACTCAGTGGCTTCGACCCTCTGGATCTGGGAGTGGGTCAACAGTGGCCCCCTGATCGGCAGGTGGAGAAGACACTGCACATCATGCAAGGTGATCGTCATCTCCCCAACCGGCAAGTGGAAAGAAGACGTCTCCTTGTGCCACCGCTCCACAAAAGCCCCCTGCATGCCGTGGCTGATGGTGGTGTACCCCGTCATGCAGAGCCCACTGAGCCCTGAAGCTCTCACAGCGTCGTTAAACCACTTGGCAGTCGATTTAAACAGACTGAAAATATTTCGGGCATGGTTCACCATTTTCAACGGCTCTCTCTCCTGTTACAAAAAAACAAATAAAAAAGTATGTTAAATAGACGGTTAATAAAATATTGAATAAACGTCTAAATTATAAACGGTTAAATAATGTAGTCGGGCAAATTATAAAAAATACCTCTCCCTCCCAGATCCGCCGAGCGACGTGATCGCGGTAGGATATTAGCACTGAAGTGTCACTGGGCCCTCCCGGGAAGCCCTCCTCCTGCTTATCCTCCTCCCCGAGTGGAGGGTCAACATCCGGTACATCCTCCGCCTCGTGGTATGATACTGCCACCTCCGGTACCTCCTCCTCCTCCTCCTCTTGCTGGCGGGAAGAAGATACCCGAGCCAGACGACTCCTCGATCCAGATGTAGAGGTACCCTCGTCCATCTCCACGGGAACTCGCACACGTCGTCCCCGGCCCTGCCCCCGTCCCCATGTCGACACCAGCTGTGCCGCCCGCTCGCGTATAGCCGACGCAGTCTGGGTCTCTCTACCCTGTCTGATGCGTGCTAGGTTGTCTGACATGTTCCTGAAAACAATTGAAATCGATTAATATGCGAGACAACATAAAGAACTAAAAAAAATTACACTTCTGATACAATTTGGAAGTTCATTTCCGAAACTGGGAATGGAGGTGTTTTCGGAAATGAACTTCCGAAACACCCCTGCGAAGAACTTCTCTGCAACCTCCAATGGCAGACCCCAAAATCCTAAAACATAACTAATTTTATTCATTCTAAACAACCTAAATAGCAGTTTAGAGTTTGACAAATCGATCTAAACAACCTAAACAACCCTAATAGAGATATAATAATGGATCTAAAAATTGAAAAAAATGCACTAAACTTACCACTAATAGAGTTTGGGATGATTTAGATTGAGATTGGAAGAAGATGTTGGCAATCTCTGATACTTCACACTTGCTTTTTGCAGAAATTTTGAAGAGAGGTTGAGTTTATTAGAATAGGATTAGGGTTAAATGAATGGGGGAGGGGGCTGTTTTGCTTAATCTGCAAAACGTCCAGTATTTCGGAAATGAACTTCCGAAATGCTGTTTTCGGAAATGAACTTCCGAAATTAGACAAATTTTGAAAAAAAAAAGGCGCTTTCGGAGATGCATCTCCGAAAACACCTTTTTCTTGCATTTCGGAAATGCATTTTCGAAGTCAGGGATAGTTTGGATTTTTCATCAGAGGTGGGCTAGAAGGTTGGGAGGTCTATAAAAAAATTATCAATTTATAATTTCACACTTGTTTTTAAAAACAGAATAAAAAGTAGGGTTAATGAACTTTTTGGTCCCTCTAAATATTGCAGATTTTGTTTTTAGTCCCTCCAAAATTTTCCTTTAAGAAATCGTCCCTTCAAAATTTTTCGTCTAAACTATTGGTCCCTAACGTCAAATTTGCTAGAGATTAGCTACGACTTTAGCCACCGATTAGCTGCGAAATTTGACGTTAGGGACCAATAGTTCAGAAGAAAAATTTTGAAGGGACGATTTCTTGAAGGAAAATTTTGGAGGGACTAAAAATGAAATTTGAAATATTTAAAGGGACGAAAAAGTTCATTAACCGTAAAAAGTATCTATTTTATATTTGTTTTTTAAAAATCCAATAAAAACTCAAACTTCCATAAGGTACATGAGATTTGGGGTTTAAGTGTGGGGTTACATGAAAAAAAATCTCAAAAACTTTGAGAGGTACATTTAAATCTAAAAAAATCTAACTTTGAGAGGTACATATTAAATCCAAAAGATCTTGTAATCTAGTGGACTAATCGATAAATTGCCGTCTAGCATAATTAGTACTTGTCCAAAATAATATCTTCTCATCAAAAAAAAAAAAATCTTGTTGTGTGCAGGCCGAGTCATTTAACTTTACTACATACATCAAATGCCAATGAGACTACATCATTCTCTACAACACTCCAATTCTTCTATTTCATCATTATCATTTTTTCGACTTCCACAAGTCCCGTTAATATTATTCTAACTAAATACTTTGAATACTAAGCAAGTGTTTTGTCAAAACACAAAAGTTGCTTTCATTACTTTGATTATATAAACCCATCTTTGGGACTTATGGGACTTAGTACTAGATATACAAGAACTCCTTTTGCAAAAGCATTTTCAACATAGCTATCATGATTTTGATTTATTTAGCATCTTTTATACTTTCTCTTGCTTTTCTATGGCTATGGAGAACCAAGAAAAATACAAATAAACTTCCACCAGGTCCAAAAGGGTTACCAATTTTGGGTAGCCTTCTCAAATTAGGACCAAACCCTCATCGCGATCTTCACAAATTGTCACAACAATATGGACCTATCATGCACTTAAGGTTAGGTTTAGTACCAACCATAGTTGTTTCTTCACCTCAAGCAGCTGAACTTTTTCTCAAAACTCATGATCTTGTTTTCGCTAGTAGACCACCAACCGAGGCCTCGAAATACATTTCTTGGGAACAAAGGAACTTGAGTTTTGGCGAATATGGTTCGTATTGGCGCAACATGAGAAAAATGTGCACGTTAGAATTGTTGAGCCATACAAAAACCAACTCTTTTAGACCCATGAGGGAGCAAGAGCTTGACCTATTGATAAAGTTTCTAAGAGAAAAATCTAATGATGGAACAAAAGTTGATTTAAGTGCTAAGATTTCTTCACTTGCGGCTGATATGAGTTGTAGAATGGTTTTGGGGAAAAAGTATGCGGATAAAGATTTGGATGAGAAAGGGTTTAAGGCTGTGATGCAAGAGGGAATGCATTTAGCAGCTACTCCTAATCTTGGTGATTATATTCCTTACATTGGACAACTTGATTTACAAGGATTGTCTAAACGTATGAAGGCAATTGGAAAAATCTTTGATGATTTTTTTGAGAAAATTATTGATGAGCATATTCAATTTGGCAATAGAGATGATAAGACCAAGGATTTTGTAGATGTCATGTTGGAGTTTGTTGGTACCGAAGAATCAGAATATCGTATTGAACGACCTAATATCAAAGCCATTATGTTGGTAATATTACGAATATTTTTTTTCATTTGTAGAAGTTGGTTTTTTTTAATTAGATGTCACAATGATAAATTATTACATGTTTATTTGCATAGGATATGTTGGCGGGTTCAATGGATACTTCGGCTACAGCGATTGAGTGGGCGATTTCGGAACTACTAAAGAATCCAAATGTGATGAAAAAATTGCAAAAAGAGTTGGAAATTGTTATAGGTTTGAAGAGAAAAGTGAATGAATCGGATTTAAATAAGTTGGAGTATTTAGATATGGTTATAAAAGAAAGCCTTAGACTTCATCCAGTGGCACCACTTTTAATACCACACCAATCTATAGAAGATTGCACGGTTGAAGATTTTTTCATACCTAAAAAATCAAGAATCATTGTAAATGCATGGTCAATTATGCGAGACCCGAAAGCTTGGCCCGACCCGAATAACTTTTATCCCGAGAGATTTGAAGGAAGCAATGTAGATGTTCGAGGGCATGATTTTCAGCTTTTACCATTTGGTTCCGGTCGAAGAGGTTGTCCGGGATTGCAATTAGGTTTAACTGTGATTCGATTGGTGGTGGCGCAACTTGTGCATTGCTTTGATTGGAAATTGCTCGATAACATGTTACCAAGTGATTTGGACATGACAGAAGAGTTTGGACTTACAATGCCAAGAGCCAATCATTTGATGGCCATTCCTATTTATCGTCTTTGTAGTGATGGTGATTAGGCCAAAAGGAAAATGTAGTTGAAGTTTTTATTTGTGTTGGAATATGATTTGCTAAAGATATTTAAGAACTGTCTTTTTCATAGTTTGGAATTATGCTTCTATAAATAAAGAGATTTCCTTTTTACAATATACGTTACATTTTATTGATCCTATCAATGATTTGTTCTTTTTCATATTATTTCGTTTGTTTATTTTGATTAGTTTAGAAATTGTTTTTTTATGGTCACAAGGCAATTGTATCAATGTGGCTCCTAGTAATTACTTGAATCTTATCGTCAGAGAGATTTATTAAAATCTTATCTTATCTTCAAAGCTCAGAGTCAAGTCTATTTTTTGGATCGGAGAAATGTGGTAAGAGAACAAAATTTATTGTTTTATTATTGGAAAAAAAATGGCACATGTAAATTTTCTTTAGTGGAGGGCGAGAAGAAATTATTGGTTTTTGTTTGGTTCAAAGATGTCATGCGGCTCGTAAAGGGATAATAGCTATTTTGTCCCCTCCCATATGGGCGAGGTTTGAAAAACGCCCCTGTAAAAAAAAAAGTTTGGATTCGCCCCCTAACATAGGAAGATTCCCCTGTTTTGCCCCTTCAAGAAATTTAATCATCAAAATTAATGACGTGACAACTATATTTATTATTTTTTTATTTTTTAAAATTATTTTTAATGACGTGTCAGGCTTAGTTAGAATTTTTTTATTATTTTTTATAACTTTTAATGACGTGGCAGACTTACTTGGAATTTTTTATTTTTTAAATTATTTTTAATGACGTGGCAGCTTAGTGTGAACTTTTATTTATTTTTTATTTATTTTAATTCCATGTGGCATGTTTTATTATTATTTTATTGTTTAGTTGTTAAAATGTCAAATATTAAAGCAAAAATTTTGTCTCCCATGGGTATTGTTTTATTATTATTTTATTGTTTAGTTGTTAAAATGTCAAATATTAAAGCAAAAATTTGGCCTCCCATGGGTATTGAACCCATGTCTTAGTAATGGCAAGGGGGCACCATCAACCACTAGGCCATTTACTTTTCTAGTCATATTCTTACATTAAGTTGTATTTATCTACTTTACTTTTGTCAAATATTAGTTACTTTTGTTGTTCTATTTTACTTTTGTAAAATATTAACGTTAACTATATTTATCTACTAAAATATTTTTTAATAAATTAGTTAATATATCAGTTAATTAAATTATAAAATATATCAATTAAAATATAATAATTATATTATAGTTATTAGTTAATATTAGTTAACATTATTATTAATTAATACTGTTATAATTAATATTTATTTTATTGTTAAAATTAATTAAATTATAAAATATAAATTAATTTAGTTTTAATTTAAATTATTTTAATTTGGTTTTAATTAGGTTTATTTTTAATTACATAAACAAATTTAATTTAGTCATGTTTTATAAACTAATTTAAAAAATACTGAACCAAATTAATTTAGTTATATTTTATAAGCTATGTTTTAAAATATACTGTTAGTCATATTTTATAGGCTATGTTTTAAAAAAATAATGTAGCTTTTAAACTAATTTATTAACGTTATTTTTAATTAATAATTTAAATATTTAAAGTTATTTAAATATTAACGTTTTTAAATATCAATGATATTTAATATTTTTTAAATATTTATGTACAATATTTTAAATATTAACGGTAAATATGCAATTCATGTAATATATTAATGTTAATATATTAGTTAATAAAACATTATTAGTTAATAATAATAATAATAATAAAACATATATTAAAAATTCATAACCTAAATAAATATATTAACGTTAATATATTGATTAATAAAACATTACCATTGATTAACAATAATATTAAAACATAAGGACCTAAATAAATACCTAATAAACATGTTTTCAGAAATTATTATAATATATATACTTTAATGCAAGATTAGAACAACAAAGGTAAATTAGCCTAGTGGTTTGTGTTTCCCCCTTGCAATTACTAGGTTATGGCTTCAATACCCATGGAAGACAAAATTTTAATTTTAATATTAAATAATAATAAAACATCTTGTAAAAAAAAAACATGCCACATGGAATTAAAATAAGTAAAAAATAATAAAAACTCCAACTAAGCCTGCCACGTCATTAAAATTAATTTTAAAAAATAAAAAATTTCAATTAAGTCTGCCACGTCATTAAAAATTATATTTCCAACTAAGTCTGCCACGTCATTAAAAATAATTTTAAAAAATAAAAAAAATGGTTGCCACGTCATTAATTTTGATGATTAAATTTCTTGAAGGGGCAAAACAGGGGAATCTTCATATGTTAGGGGGCGAATCCAAACTTTTTTTTTACAGGGGCATTTTTCAAACCTCGCCCATATGGCAGGGGGCAAAATAGCTATTATCCCGGCTCGTAAATATGATGGCCCGGTTTTCATGCAATACTGTGGAGAGGGGAGAAATTATGAGTGTAAGACCATCTCTAATGGTAGTTTCTTCTATTGAGTTCTCCACCTGTACCATTAATTTAATAATTAAATATTTAAAAAATTTGTCATGTCATAATAGAGTTGCATTGCAATGCAACAACTAAAAGATTGTAGTACCCAATCAAATCAAGTTATGAGGTAAAGTTGTGGGACCCATATCAAATTTTTATTAAAGTTAAAATTAAATAAATTCTTTTAATATGATATGGCTTAGTGGGTCTCATAAAGAACTCAAATGTAAGTTGCATCATTGGAGATGCTCTAAGAATGACCTCTTGTACATATGTACATATGGTGGGCCAACTTTTATGCAATCTTCACTCTTGTGAGAATAAAAACACAGATCGGAATAGGAGAATTGTTTAATACATCCTATGTATTTGAAAAATACCTCACAAAAATTTAAAATTGTTTTTTTAGATTTTATAAATGCATCTTCGAACGCATATTTATCTTTAACTAAAACGTTAAAATTGAGGCATACTACCAAATATATTTTCCAAAATTTAATCCATAGATGCATCTCGGTATTTACACCAGACAGAATCTGGAGATGCATCTCCATAACCAGACCAAACAGTAAATTTTAAGTTTGTTTTAATGATGCTTAGATGAATTAGGCAAAAGGTATACTATGATGAATTAGATAATACAACTGATATGCGGAAAATGGCATATATAAAATAAATCAAGAGTACATGACGAAGTTGAATAAGTCAAAATAAAATACAATCGAAAATAAATTCAGAGCATAAATACTATATACTACTGCGTACGACAAACTCGAACTCGGCCCCGGGACTCCTTGTTCCTATGTTGCCTCATGTACTGCACTGCTTCCTGAGTCTAAGTCATCATGTCATCTACAACGTCCTTCACCTCAGATCTATCCGAAAAGAGTCTTTTATCAATACATGTATGCTCAATCCCCATGATACTGGGACATATAGGCAACACATCAACAGCCAGATATGCCTTAGCATGCTCCTCCTCTAGTATCTCCTGATAAACTGGCCTTGGTGGATCTCCTAGAGCATCATGTACCATATAAGGATGTAACACCCTACAAACCACCGGATGTAACCGTCTACGTAGCTCCAATTGCTCTCAACTATGGTACTTCGTGCCTCCTCCGATACTAGATGATTAAGATAATCATCAAACATAACATCCATATCTCTGTGTCATAGTGGGAAGAACAGACACAAAATCATCTTTGGGAATATATTGCATGTAGCCGAACTGACGCATGACGTGCTCAGGCAAATGAGAAAACGTCGAACGTAAACCGCAAGTCAACCATCCCGAGTATAAGACTATGTCGTCAAAGGGACGTGTCTCACGGTGATCAACGTAAGAATGGAAGTGTATATCATCTGCTTTCAAGCAACTAAGATACACTTTGAACAACTATCTCGAATGATTCCCTCGAATAGGGTCGAATGCAGAAGAACATGGCATATCCTCAATATAAGTTAGTAAACATGACCAACCGGAGATGTGTGGGAAGTGCTGAAGGATCCAAGCCTAAAAAAAGTTGGAACACATGAATCATTAGTTAGTAACAGCATTGCAATAGTGTAATGAAAATAACAGACAAACACTAAAAGACCAAGAAATATTACCGTCAATAGACTGATGTTTCCTGTCCCCTATTTCCTCTTTCACATACAGCTTTTGGATAATTTAGAATACAAGTAGACCAAGAAAACGCCATTCCCATGGACAAATATACCCCCATTACCATGAAGTGTAATAATTTTACTTGCTTTTTATTTTTTCCTTTAATTAGTTAGTTCCTAATCGAATTAATTAACAACTTGACATCTTAAAATCAATCTTTTCAAAAGAACAAAAAACGCTTGATCCAATGTCAAATCGACTTTTTTTCAAATAAATTCAATCAAACACAACGCAAGTGCTTGATCCAATGTCAAGTTATTCAATCAAACTCCTTTCAGGAATCAACTTCAAACGCTTGGAAGTATTACTCCGGGTTTAACGGTTTCCAAGCGGTGAAGGAAAAGAATGCCATTCATTGGTTTCCTCATTTTTTAGCTCGGGTTTAAATGAACTAAAAGTAAAAATTATAAACAGGAAAATAAATACATTCTTCGGAGAGAATGGAACTCTTGGGATTGAAATTCATCTACCTATCAAATACTTAAACCTACTGATCAATTATACTCAACCTAAATTACTCATCAACATCATCACGTATCGCTCACAACAGAGGTTATGTTTAACAGAGAGTTGAGATATCATCCTTATTGTTTCCTTATGGATGTCTCACACAACTAAATAACACATAGAATTAAGAGTCGACACTCACGGTGAATATTAAGCCTAAATTTATGTCTAGAGTTTAGAACTTAACATATATTCATCGAAGAATAAGATCAGAGAAGTATATGTCTATAACAACTCAAATCCCAGCAATAAAGCAAAAACAAGGATAAACATTGATAAAGATTTATTAAAGAGATTTTATACAATGTCATGATCAGTACATATACATATAAGACAAATAAACTACATACAATCCTCGACAAATGAAAAATACAAAGATGAGAGAGAAGAGAAACAAACACAAATGTCGATTTCTCTAACAAAAATGCACATCCCACTCCAAATTATCAAGATGAATCATTCAATGTTGATTTCCTAAGCCTAATCTACCTAAGAAAGAAATTAATGGAGTTGGGACACAAAAACCCCTAAAACCATACCCTAAAACTAATGCTGGAAAAGGAAATATAAACACAAAATTTCACAGCCGCGCTAAGCGAGCTCACCGCACTTAGCAGGCTGCCACTCAAAAATTGACCCCCTCTGGAAAATATCTAGATTTGTTAAGGTACCCGCGCTTAGCGGGCTTAGTGCGCTAAGCGGGCTTACAAATCCAGCTCTGCCATTGGAATTGAAACTGGTAGCACGCTAGGACTTGGGCTAAGTGGGCTCTGCAGAATTTTTGCTTCTTTATTGCTCCAAAACTGCATTCTTGAAACCTTGTCTTCGACACTTTATTGCTCGAGGCTCCAATATGCATCAATACCTATAAAATAAATTAAAAACGGTCAAACGGTACATAAATGAATTGAAAACTCAAATAAACGTATTATGTACAAATATAACAAAAATGTACTTATTCACACACAAGTTGAGGAAAAAGAGTCGATAAGTGCCTCAAAACTATATACAAAAATAACTATAATTTGACACTTATCAAACTCTCCCCAACTTAAACTTGTTTTTCCTCAAACAAAAATCAATCAACTCAAATAATTAAAAGTAATCAACCAAAGAATCGTGAATCAACAAGTTTCAAAAATTAAAAACAAACGTATGGTTCAACATTAAATGTACAAACAAAGTAAAACTTACCATTATCCTACAACGACAACATGTAACCGAAACAAATCCTAAGTACAAAAATCATACCAAACATTCTAAAACAATACAAGCTCAATCATGAATCACGCCTAGTAAAAATTCACCGAGGGGTG
Organism: Vicia villosa; assembly: GCF_029867415.1. Taxonomy (NCBI): domain Eukaryota; kingdom Viridiplantae; phylum Streptophyta; class Magnoliopsida; order Fabales; family Fabaceae; genus Vicia; species Vicia villosa. Next base: position 151,060,151 of record NC_081184.1, on the reverse strand, counting down.
AAAAAACACACCAAAGTGAGGGACTTTGACACTAATCCAACAATATTGCAAACAGAGACTAAATTGTGCATTCATCTAAAACTCATACTAAAAATACAAAGGCAAGAATCACAAGGGCTTTAAAGCTAATAGAAATAAAAACTTGCCTAAACCTAAGAGAGTGATCAACCCATAAATTTTCAAATAACAAAATCCCAATCAAACTGTTTCTACTTTCCCACATTATCACATCAAACATAATACTTATTAATTTAATTATTTGATTCTTTTTTTCTTTTTTTTAAACTTTTCTCTTTTTTCTTTCTTTTTCATGGTGAAATAACGAACCGTATTAATATATAAATAGAATAAATGTAATACATAGATGCATTATAAAAAAAACTATAATCACTTCCTAGACAATTGTTCTCAATGTCTGAACCGACCCGCATATATGCCGATTCTCATGCTTTTGCATCATTAGAACAATTCTTCCTCCAACGATCAGTAAAAAGAGGCAGGTGGACAATCGAGTCTCAACTTTACCTGATCCCAATGATTATTGTTGACAAAACCAACAGCAATTATTGTATGTCGACTCGTGTATGGGGGTGGAGCTATGAGAAGCGGGAAAAATGTTATGTTGATTCTCATGGAAAGAGAAACATATACAACATTATATCTAGAAGCAATAGGATAACTCATGTCTGAAATCGACATCCATTTATCCTTACTCTGAACACCCAAGTGTTTTACGAGTAATGAATTCCTAACATAAGAGACAGTATCATAGAACAACTTGGAAAACAATTCTTCATATTGATGGATTTGAGTATCCAAATGCATCCAAACATCATAAGATTCCCATCCTAGTGCAGATGAAATACAAAAGAAACCACAGTTTCCATCTGGTTCAACATCAATAATGTCATTGATGTATGGATAAAAGAAAGCAGGAAACTGTGACAAGTACTCTCCTTTTGCAGAATTGATAGAAGGTTGCTTAACAATCGGCATGGTTGACGATTGACTCCCACTTGGTTGTGTGCATGATCTCTTTGTAGTCTGAATCTCCTGCGAAGCATCAGCATATTCCCACTGACTTGGATCACGATGTACATCACTTTCCTCACCTTTTCTACTCTTCTTAACTCCTCTCTTTGGCTTGTATTTCACTGGACACATTAAAGTTGTGGATGGATAGGCTAGATCACGAACTTTTTTATTCAACGCCCTTTGACCCACAATATCCAGAGTACTGAATTGTCTCTTCAACTCTTTGCACTCCTCATCTAAATCCCACTTGCTCTCGTCAGGACTCACATCATGTTTTGAAATTTGCAATTTCGTCCAAAACACATGAATAGTTTCCAAAGGTATAGGTATGCCTAGAATCTGGTAACCGGCGAGCTGACACGCAAACGATAACCCATGTGGTGTTCTAATGTAACAACCACACCTCTCCTTGCTTGCACCAACAAATTTGACTTTTTCTAGTTCTTTTCCAATGAGTTGTATACACTGTCTTCAAACAAAATTGTGCAATTTAGAATAGAGTGGGGTGTTATACCGATGCTCAATGTTGACGATACTTTTTTGAAACGACACTCTTATGGAACCTAGCTTCAACTTCAACATTGTGTTCACAGCATCCTAGCTTGCACATAAATCACCATGACCTGTAGTTAACATGTTATTCAGTCTCCAATGTGCAAACTCCACCCTAGAAATCATGAACACATTAAATAAACAACTCACAAATTAACATAAATATATTTCCTTTTAGAAGAATGTATATGTTTGTTGTTGTGTTCCCTAAATGAGTGACTCTGTTAGTCCATGCAGCAACAAATCTTTCTTTATATGGTGTTAACCATGTTTCTTTCACATACTTGAAAAATGATGGAATATCACCACATACACTCTCGAAGTGGTTCAGATGTACATCAAATTCGTCTTCTGTATTTGAATACATCATGTTGTTCCATTGATCCATGACATGTTCTTGTCTTTCTGATTTCACATACTCTTTACATTTCATGCTAACATTTTTTAAAATATGAAACGTACACAACAAATGAGATGCATTTGGATACACATAATCAATAGCATTCATTAATGTAAGTTCCCGGTCCATCACCATGACATTCGGTAGCAATTTCTCATGATATAACAACTCTTTAAGCTTCTGTAATGCCCATGTGAAGCTCTCCTCCCTTTCATGTTCCAAATATGCAAAAGCAACTGAAAACGTCAATTTTGTTGATTTAACACCAACAATCTCAAGCAGTGGTAGCCGGTACCTACACGATTAAAAAACGCATTCAGCAACCAGCTTACTCAATATGTTTTTAAGATGGGAGAAATTAAAATTAAAATTCTTACCTATTTGTTTTGTACGTGCAATATAAAATCAACACCAGAGGAAACATATTCAACAACTTGACAGAGTCAGGGTGTATCTAGAAGATATCAGCCACAATATCTGAATTCTCCTTATTTCTAGAACAACACATGTATTTCTCTTGGTGAATAAGGCTCAATAACATTTGCATTTCTGTCATTGCACCTCTCTTGCCCAGTCTGTATGTTCCTTATATATGGGTAATACTCGTGATATTTTCTGGGTCTTTGTCTTTCAAAGCAGACACAATGTACGTTGGTGCCATATTGTACTTCGTCATGTCATTCACAAACTTTCTTTCATCATCTTTTAGACGGCCTCATGACCTACCAAACCCTTATCTAGTCTATGATTGTGCATTCCACATGTAACCATCACCTTCCAACCAATACCACTCAGAACAGATCTCAACCTAAATGGGCATCTAACCTTCATAGTATAATTGCCATCAGATCCCACATTTTTCTTTTTGTAATTTCCTCCTCTGTCACAACCCATAATCAATTTATCCTTCCTCCCTCGCAGTCCATTAGCATAATCAGGTCGGATTGTAACAACAGCAATACCATGAGTTTTTTCAATTGGCTGTGCTCATTCTAAAATCTTATCTCGTGATTCAAAAATCTGACAATCACAAAAACATATAATTAGATAACTTCATCAATTTATAAAAAAAAAATTGTGTATGAAGTCGAGTAAATATATCATATATGTGATGAAGTACTGCGTAAGGTCAGTACATGAATTCGTAGAAGAAGCTGAAGCTGCCGATTCAGGACCGCAAAGATATAAAACTCCATCTGCCATATCGAAAATTTCAGGTTCTAAAGAAATTTTCGATACACACCGAAAATTCCAAATATCTGGTATTGGTTTTCTACGGAAATTCGTGAATTTTTCAGGACGGCGTAATGTTTTGTGAATCGCACCGGAAATTTTAAATTTTCTGATAAATGGATACCGAAATTTTGTAAAAAACAAAGAATTTCTGGTATCAGCCAAAAAGAGGTACCGGAAATTTGCTTTTTGATGATTTTTGCCACAGTAATTTTTTTTTCAGAAAAAGTAAAAAAAAAAAGAGTAAATAATGTCAGGAGCATTTTAGGATTAATGTAAAATGGAAGGTGACATGTATATTTCTCAATAATAAATTTGGAGTTGTTGTTTTAGAGTGGAGTACTAGAAAGGCATAGAAGGCGAGATGATTATGCCAAAAACAAAGTTGAAAATAGCTCTATTTTAAAAATAAAAAAATTTAAAAATTATTACCAAGTAATGTTTTAAAAACTGAATTGAACTGTCTGGTTGAACAGGAACCGAAAGTGACTCTGGTCCGGTCAATTTTATAAAATTGCAGGTAAGTTAAAATCGAATTAAACTGTTCAATATCGTTTGAACCAAAGAATCGGAGCCGGTTTGATAAAACTGTCTGGTTCAAAGAAATACTTGTCATTGATCAATTTTAGTATTTTTTATAAAAATACTATTGTGTATAACTAAATAGTATTTTTTATAAATGAAAATAATTAATATGTTAGCACCAATATTTAGAACATTTTTCCTTAACAAAAAGGACAATCTTTTTTAACACAAAAGAGTAACACAAATTTCTAAGTTATAACAATATATGTTATAGTTTTGTTTTTTAAGTGTACCATTATATTGTGTAATTATGTCTATCATTGATCTCATAATATTAAGTTTGTAATAAATTTTTAAAATATTTATTTTATTAATTTTTGAACATAAGATTATGTGACTTGTCCATAAAATTTAACTTTATATTGTTAATTTATTTAATAATGGTTCGACCGTAAATTTAACCGATTAAACCAAAAGAACCTTAAACCGGAAGTCTTACCGGTTCGACTTTTAGTCCGGTTTTTAAAACACTCTTCCCAAATACTCTTGAGTTCGTGCACATTAAGTAATTATTTGTCATATGAAAAAGAAAAATAATAGCAAATACTTGACTTCAAGTTATTAACTCGTTGTCCAAAAATATCTCACATTACATAAATGAAGTTACAACCTTAAAGATTTCAATGAGTGTGTGTTCTTAAAGTTACAACCTTATGCATAATTTGATTAACTATTAGAGTTTTTCGAGCTTATGGCAAAAGAATATAGGCACGTTGTTTGATTGACTAATGACTACTCATTAAACACGAGAGATATTTGTGAGACTGCAGAAAAAATTGAGTATGGATGATTGTTGTAAAAACTAACTTTAGCTTGTTCTAATTGAACATTAAGTAATAAAAAAACCTGAAAATGAAAATGACTTGAGAACCCTTGAATATCAATGTTAACTATAGTTGAAAAGGCTGGGAATTTGACTATTTTTTTTGACTTAGCTAGGTAGTTAGCTGAGAACAAGCAACAACTCAACTACTCGAGCCAAGGGTCTGCAAAAAATTTGCAACAAAAAAAAAACTGAAGAAAAAAAATTGGTTTTCTTTTTCATTCAAGATGTGGAGGTGGAGGATGTTAGGAAATTGCTCCCATCAGGGATTAGGGGAAAAACAGAGCTGAGAGCAGGCATTTTTTACTTTGGCGTGAACAAAATTTTATCCCGTGATTTATTAGCAACAAATTTCAACATCTTTATTTCATCTTTTGCTTTCTCTTTTGAGCCTTTATGATATTCAATCTATAAAATATATGATTTCATCATGCTTCACTTTTATTTATTATCAAATAAAATACTCACATAACAGGAAAATTGTATTAATCATAGGGAACTTAAATCCTTCCAACATATGATTGGTAAATACTTACACTTGAAATTTCATTGTACAATTTATGTACCTCAGTTACAAGTATAACTTCCTGATGTCAATCTTTTTGGAAGCCATATCATACTATATAGTACTCGCAACAATAAATCCTATACTAATTCCTATATAATTTACTATTTACTGATACAGACAAGAGGTACAAAAGAAAAACAATAATAAAATGTTACGAGACCCTGCAGATATAATGAGGGAAGGAGAAGGGGGGTCGTGTTATTGACAAAAATGTGACTAGCCAATTGGCTACCTCGGTGCCTGATCCTTCGGGCAAAGAAATCAATTGAAGAGAAGAAACCTCCAATATAACTCTGCAACTTTCAGAAGAAATTTACGTTTTAAAATCTTGTCAAATAATCCTTTTGGTTACCTAGTTGTAGTTTTTGCAAATTATCTTAATATGAATGTTTCATATTTTCAATATTTTTTTAAATGTAAAGCAACATTCACCTAGTAGTTGCTTATGCAGTCCCTGTAATCAACCGTTCTCTTTCGTCTAACTTCTTGATTTTCACAATGCCAAAGAGAATTTGAAAACCAAAGATAGCACAAAAGAAATATGCTATAGTGGCAGGCACCTGAAAGAGATAAGATGCAACTAATAAATACAAAAAAGTACAGCCAGATAGATAATCAATTAATTGACATGATAATCACCACAAGACAATAGAGATTAGAATAGCATACCCTAATTGAATTGAGAGATAAAATTGTTGCAAGATTTACTAGGCTCCCAGCAGCTACTGCCTGTTAGGCAAAATGTCAGTATGAGTATGCAACTACACATTATCCGAACACTTATTAGAAGAGTTGATTATCAACAGCATACATGTGGTATACAGTATATGCATGCATGGAATATACTTGTGTCAAGAGTCAATATACACATTCATCATTCACTTATCTCTTGAAAAAAAATTATAAATATGAAACTATTCATATTTGTGTTAAGAAATGGTTCATACTTTTGCAACATGAAAACCAACACAAACATGCAAGGCCACTCGCTAATGCCCCAAATTTATTATTTTTCATCAAAAGTTAATAAAAAAGAAAACTTCAATAAATGTAAAAGCAGGTAAGCTAATATATAGGCGTGAAGTAATAAATGTATCAACTTTCATTTCCGTATTCTCATGAGTTGCTGCAAATGCAAGCATGGTCACACAACAACCAACAATTATTTGCAGTAGATAATAAGTTTGAACTTAGGCCATGCTGCATGCATATAAGCAAAAATGACAAACATATGAACATTTAAAGGTTATAAACAATTTAACATATCCAAACCAGATCCCAATAATAAATTAAATTTGCACTCCCACTGGTATTAAACAACTTCACTCACATTCAAAATTGTTTTCTGCACGGTCGCAACGCGTTGGAATGCTCTCTCGGATTCCAAAGCTCGGACTCTAAGCTTTAGATCACCTTGCTCCTGTGGAAAATTTAAGTACAACAAGATGTGATCTAAAATATCAGAAATCCCAAACAAAAGATACAGATCAAATTACTTAAATTAAGTCAACAAAAATATAATACAGACCAATCTTTCAATAACGCTGGCCAGCTTTTCAACTCTGTCAGCCTGTCTAAATAGGTTGTAAAATGCTTGAGATTGTCTGTCCCATCTCTTTCTGAAGTCCTGTATATGTTGAAGAATTATGAGAAATAACCATAATGGTAATAGCAATACTTAGACTGATAATCTATGATAGAACAAGTTTAAGACTACCTTTACAATAACTTCAACTCCTGCCTCACGGAATCTCAGCAACTCCAAGGCATAACTGCAGAACTAGGAGGTAGTTTTGTTAGATATGCGACGCAACACAAATAATTTGAGGGCTTCAACTTTATTTTATCTTAGAACATTGGAAACCTGAAAGGACAAGAAACAGAAACAAAACAAGGAAAACATAACTACACAAGAGCACTAGCTCCTCTTGGACAAAAACGTTCCAAGTACTCCCCCTGTAACAAAACATAAGCAAAAGAGATCCAAAGAAAACAAATGTATTTAGTCCAAAATATAGACCAAAAACATTTGACGTTTTGAATCCCATTTACTTGTATTTTATTACAGAGGAAGTACATCGACTAGAATTGAGATCCTCCAAAAATCGTGCTGCATGCAATCCTTTAAACCGATCTCATAATTCAAACTCATTAGACCAGCGGTCGGTGCAAAAATTCCCTTTGCCATGTGTGGTTGAAAAGAAATAAAAACTCGGTGTTTAAAAGTTCAAAAAATATATATATAAATATAAAGACAACACTCACGGTTTGGCAATCTCGGTAATATCAAAACGGGGGTCAAGTCCTTTTCCAATGCCATCCAAAACTGAAGAAACAAGTACACCTGTTACTTTGCAGTCACGTGCGTGTGCATAGTAAGATATTAAATTCAGCAATATTTACCTGAGAAGGCCCTAACAACAAATGTGAATGTGGCAGGAAACCGGAAGGGTTGGTCTGCTGCAATGGATAATAAATCTTCGCCTGTTAAAAGGGGAGATCTATTAGTGAAAAGCCTCTGGATTGCAAAATGTTATCGAACTAATAGCATGTTTGTTTTTCTCTAGGTAAGATCCCAAGCCATGTTTGGACAAAGATTACAAGAGGACAGTATTTGCCCAAAGTTAGGGGAGTCATCCCATTGAGAGTAAGATTCAATGAATAATCCTCATCCCATTTATAATTGAGTTATCATTGATTATTATTTATAACCTACCTGTTTACATATCTACTATAGCCTTTATTACTATCCCTAAGATTGTTCAAGAACCACTATCTCGTTCAATATGGCATTACACAGATGAGATGTTTGCTTTCGAGGAAAATCACAGATGGACTCTTGTTACCCCTCTGCATGCAAATATACAATTGGCTGCCGATGAATTTTTACTACTAAAGTGTACCCTAGAGGAAAGTGGATTGATGGAAATCTCATTGTGGAAAAAGGATAAACTAGATTTTATAGGTTGGATTATTAGGATATCTGCTCAACTGGATTTTCTTTGGCTTTCATAATTATGGCTACCATGAAACACTGCCATTTACATCATTTGAACAGTAAAAATGTCTTTCTGCACAGTGATTTGGATGAGATTGGGATTTATTGCTGAAGGGGAGTCAAGTTTTTTATGCAAATCATAGAAGTCTTTTCTAGAAAATCTACGCTGTGCTTGATTTGGAAAGTTTAGCAAAGTCATTCAACAATTTGGCATGACTTGTGAAGAAGATTTTTCGGTATTTTTAAGATGCTCACCATTGCAAAAACATCATTATCTGGTGGTGTATGTAGATGATATTGTTATTATAGACGATAATAATAAACAAGGCATCAATTATCTGAAGCAGTATCGATTCGAACGCAGACAATCACAGACAAGTGTTGCTATTTCTTAGAGAAAGTATTAACATTGTATTCAGGAAGGGAGAAAGATGCTAAACTACAAACTGATTGATACTAATATGGATGCTATTGTAAAGCTTCTACTTAGGTACATACCAAAGATGTGGAAAATTAAACAATTTCTTTGGGAAAAGGTAAGGTTGGGCACAGAATTTAAAAAGAAGCCAAAAAAGAAAACCTTAAAGAACTAAAGTTTTGTATATGGATCCAATTAAGGCTTAGGCTTATCGTCTCAACCCCAAAAACTAATCAAGGGATGAAGATTACCCAGGCCTTATATATACCACTTTGGTTGGGTCATATCTCCAATGTGGAATTTCAAATCAACAATCAGTTTAAACCAATAGCCACTAGCCCAAACAGCCAAACATTATATTCTCCCACAAGAGTTCACATATTATCATCATCGTGTATACCCAACTACATAAGCAATAATCGGAGTATGCATGCATTCCAGTAATCTAAACCTAAAGACACATGATTAAACATGATATGTTACCAATAGCAGCTAGACGTTCTTTCTTCTTCATTACTTTTTCTTCTTTGCTTAATGGCGTCTTGAATCCAACTTCAGCTGCCTCCAACTCCTTCTCTCTCCTCTGTGCAGCAAGACGTTCTTCAAAACTAAAGAACAATAAAATTGATGAACTCAGTCAAAGATTGAAGTAAACTGCTGAAATAACTAATCAATAGTTCAGTAGAGAGAGTGATCCTAAACCAATATGTTAGCAAGGAAAGAAAATATAAACCTAAAATAACGTCAAGTAGTCAGAAATGTGCAGTAATATTTTCAAAAAATATCACTATTTCTACTATTTTTGTGAAAAATGCTGCTTATTTACAAGGACATGGCAAGTCATAAACTTTTATGAGGGCTATGGTGGTACTTATATATTACATGTCAATGAAGCCAACAAGCAGTTTGAACATACAACTAGAGCCAACCCTAGTATCGCTATATTCCTCACATGACTAATCAGCACATCCAAGTGGTTCAGCATTACCCCAACTAACAAGCAAAATTTTTTACTTCCAATATTATTTATAGGTTTAAAATAATTTTCTAGTGGTCTTAAGAAGCCTACGCAGGTACTTAAAATCCATCATTTATAATCCATATAATGATATTCACTTAGAGAGAAACTATTTGTACTTGATGTATTCCCACTAAATTGATTCAATAAACTACCTAGTGAGGAAGAACTGTGCCGTTCGCCTAACCGCAGTCATATCTCCAGTTGGGACAAGAACACCCATCTGAATCATTGCTTCAAGGACCTGCATAAGTGCATAAGCTTCATTTGGTGATAAATTTAGACTCAAAAAATGGAATTTCATGCTAGAGTGTTCATGACAACATGGAACCCCGTCCGGAAAAAAAAAACTATATTTACCTTATCTGGACTCTTCTCATAAACTCCATAAAAAGCTTCTAGTAAACCTTCTCTGATATTTTGACTTATACTGTAAGATGCAACACAATCACAATTGTAATGGCAATCATCTCAGTAAGCTTAAAATGCTCGACCTCTAAATCTGTATTTCAATTATACAAAAAAGATAAAGAACATACCTTCCCATCATACCAAAATCATAAAAGATCAATCTTCCACCATTGACATCATCGACTGCAATATTTCCAGGGTGCTGCATTGACAATGTATATATTATTTACTCACAAGAAGAAGTGTCTAATCCAAATTCCTGAAAGATAGTCATGAAATATGAGAACTCATAAGTCCTTGATATCAACTCCTAGGGAAGCTGAATTCTAGTTCTCAAGAAATTTCCCAAGGCAACAGATGATAATCAATAGGGTACAAGTAGCATGCTGCTTGCACCATGAGCAGCAGATTCTTGAACGTTGCAATATAAGAACATGTAAAAGTAATAGTAAACTCAGCACATTAGCTTTGATACACAATTATCAGGCTAAACAATCCAAAAGAATCATTACAAAGAAAGAACTCAAAAACCACTTGGCAATTCTAGAAACAATAACATACAGGATCGGCATGGAAGAAACCATGTGAGAGAATCTGCTCCAAGTAAGATTCAACAGCATATCTCCCAAGCCTGGAAGATAAGAAAATATTGAATTCATTTTAGTAGATACCAAACTCAGTAATAAAGATGTGCACAGAAGTAACAGGTAACATGCCAATAGTGATTTTGCATACAGAAAACCAGATTCTATTAACCTTTTGCGGTCAACACCCAGCTGATCTAAAGCTTGTATTTTGTTTATTTTAATCCCCGGAACATACTCCATTGTCAGAATCTGCAATGGAAAAACAGTTAAATTATGGATGAAGAATAGTAACCGTGGTATGAATGTATATTTCTATTAGTTAAACCTGTGGGGTGGTATAATCCCAGTAAATTGAAGGGACTTTCACATAATCCATGTTCTTAAAGTTGCTTGCAAATAGCTCAGCATTGGCAGCTTCCTTGGTGTAATCAATCTCCTGAAAAATGTTATCCATGTTATGTCAACAGGACCAGATAAAGTTGAGGTTGTGCTGAGAACAAATGCAAACATCTTACTGGAACAAGAAAAACAATCTGCAACTCTAACCCGGCCCCACCCCCAACCTGCAGCTATTGCTAAACGCCTATAAAAGTCATTTTATTTATATATTGTCTAAGTCCTAACCATTATAAGGTAATCACACGCCATTTGTGGTTTCAGATAAAAATGAATGGCAAGTGAATTACTCAACAGGCATGAGGCATGGTCATTTCTGAAGCATTGTGTTTACACCTATACAAAAGACATCCTAATCGTCCATTTTACACCATGAGCTAGCCAGGTAAAATCGCAAGTCACCTTATTCCTTCTGTGAAAACAATTCAGCTAATATTCTTAGTAACCACTTGTTTGTTTGAATAAAAAGCCTCTTACTCAATATTCAGAAATCATAAGTTCTTCACTATGAATTTGATATAAAAAGTCTTTTATGACCCAAAAGAACTTCTTTGGTTTTCCCATATGCCTTTCCAAAAGCAGGGCCAGCCTCTGACAGATTCCATTAACCTGAACCTAATCAAACTCTGCATGAGTAGCACTCCTAGTCCTACGTAACTTAATTGACCATAACAGATTATACCAATACGATGAAAACTTAGACGTGAAATTTTCTTCAGTTGATCTCAAATAGATGAGTGAAGCAACTTTCCAGAGCATCATTACCTGATATAAAACAGAAGCACACTCATCATAAATAGCAACCCAATCCCTCTTTGCACCATCTGATTTAGGATCAATTTTTTGAAGATATTCAGCAATAACCTGGAGAAACAAAAGAAGACTAATGTATCAATGTTTTCTGAAATTATGGAAGTCTTCAAAGGCTGGAAACTCTATTATTAAGCATCCATCATGCAATGGAAGAAATAGAAAAAGTTTACAATTTTGAAAAAAACTTGTCAAATTTGAAAATAAGTCGAGCAGAAGGTAATAAAATTATCCAATAGTAATGTTACAGATACATAAAGCATCAAGTATAACACTAACCCTTAGGTTTTTAAGATCAATATCAAAAAGACCCTTGAGACCAGGCCTTTGAACCTTGATAACAACCTCCTGTCCCCTTAATTTCGCACGATGAACCTGCCCTGCATTGGGAAAAGATAATTCATTTTTCCTTTCCTCCATGCAAACATTAGACCTAAAACATAGGTACATTGAACCAAGTTTGATTGTACAATTTCTATTACAAATACATGAAAAATAAAACAATGATTACCAAGACTTGCAGCAGCTATTGGCTCATAGTCAAACTGATCAAATATGCCAGCTATAGGAGCTCCAAGCTCTTCCTCAACAATAGCCATAGCAGTCTCTGAGGGAAATGGAGGAACTTGATCCTAAATCCAAAAACTAGATAATTAAAACCTAAGGAAATCCAACCTTAATATGGTTTTCTATTGATTAAACCTTTTTAGTTTTTCCATGGTGAAGATGATTTTATCATTAACATTCTAAATTCAGTGATACATTCCCAAACACATTAACTTTATCAAACGACACCAACTGCTTCCGAATTAAATATGCAACATTTACATCTCAAGAATACAGGGATAACAAGGCCTCGCCAAACCTTACAGAAGGAAAATTTGCTTCTCGTGAAACTAATTCCAACATAATAATGTATAAATCAAATCGAAATGGTATGAAATGTCACATAATTTATTAGAAAATATAGGGATTTAATTGCAAAATAGTTTAAAAAATTCATATGAAAAGTCTCGGGAATAAATATCCTCTTAGGGATCATGTCTGCAAGTAAAGAAATAAGAAAACAAAACAACGACTGATAAAATGAAAACAATAGAATGCCAAACAACAAATAAAGAAATACATAAAATCCAAAATTTAGAGAAATTTGAAAATTTCCCATTTTTTCTATGAGAAACCATAAACACTATTAATAACAAATTGGATACATCAGAAGCAAGTGTATAATATTTCAATTCCAGTAAATTATCTTATAAATACTATACAGAGCTCCAACTTAACCTGAAGTTCTGACAATTGGTCAACATATTCTTGAGGAAGAATGTCCACTCTTGTGGAGAATTGCTGGCCAATTTTGATAAATGTAGGACCTAACCGGAGAATGCTTTCCTTCAGCCATTTGGCAAGAGTCTTTCGCCTTAAGGTTTTCTTTTCCTCAGTCATTCCTCCTACAAATAATATATTGGAGTCAAATAACAAAAACAGTCAAAAAGCTGAGAATTTTCAAACTTCAACAAACACACATTAAATGTTGATTTTATAAATAAACAAAATTGAAGTTTAGTCAAAATTCTATGAATAAACCTGACTACCCTAGAGCTCCCAAAATTCTCAGCAGATTCATAAACAACTCATCTACATCCTTATAGGGGAAAGGGGTGCAAAAAGGCTTTTCCACTTCAAACTTAGACCTAGTCCAATTAGTCTTTGCAAGCTTATAGATATTTACTAACAAGCAAAATGGGAATGCTTCTAAAAAAGTGAGATGCATAAACTAATTCCAATGGTTTGCAACAAAAACATCTATTATAATCTACTGATGATAAACAAGAAACCTTTATAAGAGAACTTCTGACGATCCAACCAAGACTTGAAGACAAAAGTAATAACAAATCCCCAAATTTCCAATGTTCTCTGTATCGTCGAGTAAGTCTTGAACCTACTCCAACGACCACCAGGCGCAACCGCCACCTGCAAAAACAAAAAACAAAAATCACACATTCACCCCACTCATTCAACCTAGCATAAAATTCTTCCCTCTTTTTCAAAATCAGAATCCAATTCATCTTCGCAAAATATCTCAGCCACATATACGTACCTCAACTTGTGCTTCACCATTTCGTTTGAACCATGCATCTTCTTTTCCAATCTCCTCCAACCTCTTCTTCCTCCCAACTTCCTTCCGCTTCGAGGTTTCAACAAAATCTTCAACAACTTCCGCCGCCACGCCATTGCCATTTACATACTTCACTAAGCTTCCATTTTCACTACCGTTAACGTAACCTCTAACGGAACCGTTTTTACCGTTTACAACAGTTGTTGCAGTTCCGTTTCTATTCCACTTCACATCGCTCACTCTTTCTTCTATCAATGCACTTTCTTCCTTGACAGCGCGAATTCGAGTAACATTGTATTTGTACTTAGAAACGGAATATAAAGAGCGGAATTTAGTGAGAGAACGACGACGTTTTGGTGTGATTTGTGGAGTAAGAAAATTGAGTTCGGTTAAGAGTAGAGAAGATGAAGCCATTGATGTGTGTGTGAGAGAGAGGATCAAAGTCGAACCCTAATTTTCATGGAAGAAAAGTGTGAGAAAGAGAGAAAGAAGAGAAAGAAGAGTAGTTGAAGTTGAAGTTGAAGACAAGAGAAAGAACAAAAGTGGAGAGATGAAAGAGGAATGTGACACGTGGCAATCTTAAAGATGAGCTATGAAGGTTTTTAGAGGGTTTTGATTGGTGTGTAGATTTCGCGGGTTGTGTTATGAGCCACGGAATGGGTTGCTTTGCATTGCGTGGTAAGCTTTATTGTGTTGTGCGGCAAGGCAATTCATGGCTAGCAATGTATTGGGTTGATGTGTGTTGGTTTGTTGGGAGTTTGATTCAACGGCTACCAATGCAAGATACATTTTTTATTTTAGGAGCTTCTTTTTTATCATCATTGTGATAAAAAATACTCTTCAATGATTATACAACTACATTGAGAAAATTTGGACAATTGTGTTTCAATTTGGTGGCGTATGTTTTGAAAATCATGTTAACTTCAAATGGTAAACATTTACAATATACTAAATAGATAACTAACTGTCAATGAAATTTTGGTATACTGAGATCACATCTGTCACAACAACAAAAACAATTATGTTTACATAAGGTAAACTATTGATTGAAAGTAATTAACATAGATAATTGTTAATTTAATTTGGTGCAACATTACTTACTTTGGAGACATTAAAGTCAAGGAGAAAATCATATTTAATAGTATTAGTTTAAATTCTAAGTAAACAACATCTGGTTTTCAATCTTCTCACCTAATCACTACCTGTGTTATTTCTATCTAAGACACTCTTAGATATGAGACTCATCTCGTTTTTCTTTAACCAGACAACATTGATAACAACTTTAATCAAATAATATAAGACACACTTCCAAGACACACAGTACACTCTTGCTTAAAAGCTTATGAGTAGGGGTGTTCGCGGTGCGTTTGGACGATTTTGATGCTAAAAATCATCTGAACCGCAAAAGAAAAAAATATGTGGTTCGGTTGGCTTTCAAAAATAAAATTGAATCAAATCAAACTAATGAGGTTTGGGTTGGTTTGATTTTTTTTTTTAAAAATTATTGAGCCATACATAAACATATAGAAGAAAATATGATTTTGTGTTTAATTATTCATACATTACCATAAAAAAGTTTATAATTGTCAAAATAAATTTATAATGTGATACATAAAAATGTGTCTTCCAATTTTATCTTATGTCTAAAGAATGATATAAATGAAATTGCATTCATAAATAAATATTATACAAAGAATACGATTTTTGTCAAAATAGTATTTATAAATGAATAATATTTTATTTTTTGATGATATAAAAATAAAAATAAATATCATACAAAGAGGATGATAAAATGATAAAATGTACACATAGTATTAGTTGGTTCTCTAAAGAATTAAAGAAATATATATTAGTTAGTAAGATTTTGTAACATAATGCGGTTTGGGTTGGTTTGGTTTGATTCGGTTTGCAAAATACAAACCGCAAATCGAGTGCGGTTCTATTAGAAAATGACTCAAACACATCCGAACCAAATGCAGTTATTTGCGGTTTCGATTCGATTCGGCTTTGCGGTTTCTATTGGGTCGGTTCAGTTTTGAACATTGTTACTTATGAGTGTTTGACAAATTACATCTCAAGCTCAGTCCAACTAAATATCAAGGTGATAATAGAGTGGCTCACAATAAACAAAGAACAAACTAAAACCCTAAAAAAAACTCTTCAATACGCACGACTTAGTTAATGTATTAGGTTTAGATCGTTCTTTTAAATAGTCTTCCATAAGCATGGACTTCGGGCTCTTCAATAAAATTGATGCAAATCCACAAACTGATTGCTGCATAATTTATGCAGAAAACTTCTCCTTGAAATAAGGAACAAACATCAGAAGTTTCCTAAAATGTCTCAGCATCCTATTTTACGAAACAAGTGTACAACTGGAATAAAAACAGTTATTTTAAAATTAATCCTTCTTGTACTACAAAAATATGTGAGATAAAATAGTAGAGAATATCACATTTAAATATATCAAATCTTCCAAGAAGTAAAAATGCAGTTTGCTACGATGTTTGATCAACATGTCACGACATCTTTCTCAACATCTTATTCGGACACACATTTTAATAAAATTGTTGTCAATCATAAAATCACAGAACTAACAATCTCTCCTTTGGAAAATTTTGGCTAAAACAACTTTTGCATAATGAAGCTGAAAAGAAATAAAAACAGCAGCAAACAACCACAAAACACAAGATGCACAAATCAGAGCATACTTGGTGTATCATCAAAAACATATCAGAGTCACACGCAATAAAAATAAAGAGAGAGACTCAGCCTCACACACATGGAAACACACATAGAGAAATAAACTCTCGTACTCCAAAATTCCTTCTGAGACCAGATGTTATGACATTATGTCTGACATCACAGCACTACAAATAATCACACAATAAAGAGAGAAATAAACTCTCAACACACCAACATCATACTCCTCCTATCACACGTGATCATTACTCCCCTTGTCACATAGAATCAAAACTCCCCCTAAAAAACATATCCAACACACATAACCAAACACATGCATATACAATCATGCACATATTCAAACAACCAAATCCACACAATTTCTTCCCTTTTTTAAGCCATAATTTAGACAACAACTAGTGATAACTCATCAGCATCCTCTTCTTCTTTGTCTCTATTTATAATACCACCAACCCATTATTCCTCAAAGAAGCAGATCTCTATTTCACCCATTAATTTTTCAAATTGATTTGCGTACAATGCTTTGGTGAAAATATCATTCAGTTGCTTCTTAGAGGCCACATGCTCCAAAGTAACAACTTTGTCTTCAACAAGATCCTCGATAAAATGATGACGGATGTCAATGTGCTTAGTTCTGCTATGTTGGATGGGATTTTTGGAAATGTTGATAGCACTCAGATTATCACAGAATAACGTCATGACATCTTGCTTAACATTATACTTTTTTAGCATCTGCTTCATCCAATTTAGCTGAGAACAAATGCTTCCTGTTGTAATATACTCAGCCTCAACAATAGATAGAGACACATAATTTTGCTTCTTTTTGAACCAAGATATTGAAGGTGCGAAAAACGCAAGAAATAGGTTTGAATTGGGTTGCACCAAATGTGATATTTTCACAACTCAAACACAAAGCTTAACAAGTGAATAAAAATAAATTAACTCAATTATTTTTATCTTGGTTCACTGTTAACAAAGTTACTCCAATCCATCGGCAAGGTGACTTTTCCTTATCAACAAGGAATTAATCCACTATAACCAAACTGATTATAGACAACCACAATAAGTATGATCAACATTGTTGACAAATATAACAAGTCATATAATCCTTAATGCCAAGTTGCTAACAACCATACTGAATTAGATCAACCTTGTTGGCAACCCCAACAAGTTCAGCTGATTCTTAATGTCAAGCTATAGACAACCGCAATAAATCTAATCAACCTTGCTGACAATCCCAACAAGTTCAGTTGATCCTTATTGCCAAACCACTTTGATTGCATCCAAAGTCTTCTTGAGAATCCTGGTTAAACCCAGTCTCTCAAGGAACCTATCAACAATCATTGATTACAAATATGTGCATACAAATATGCTTCCATTAAGCATATTACACAATGTTTGAGTACAACAACACAGAAATGATGAAAGCAAGATATGAACAAAAGCTCTTTGCTAAAAATACAAAACTATACAAAGAATATCTCAATAGAGTTTGTGCAATGCTTTGGTGTAGTTTTGTATAACCGATTCGTTAATTTCAAATTCATCCAAGTATTCCTTTTATAGCTGAAGAAATATATCAGTTAGAGGGTAGAATAAGAAACACAAATCTAGTTGTAATGTTCCCAACAGTCATGGTAGGAATGATAGATAACAAGTACAAATAGGATTATCCTTACGCCACCCTATAAGAGTATAGGTCATGGTGTAATTTGTACTTTTATACTCACCATCTCACGTAAGTCATTATTGATAGTTGTCTTATATATCTTTAGAGGCCCCTGAATCTGTTAATACCCAAAACTCATTTATGCTTTTTCAGAGTCTCCCCTTGAGTCCAAGACTCACAAAATAAATTTTGCAGTACATAAAGGAACATATAGAAGGAATCATTCCCCAATAACGTCTCGTTAGAGTCTGACTAGAACTACCTGGTCTTCATCTTAGAACCTGACTTACTATCAGAACATTATGAGTATCAGAACTTGTTTAGTAATTGTCTTGATGCCTCACATCAAACATCAGAACTAGAACCTTGGTTCTTCCAAAAACTTGATCATGCCACCAAAGGGTGCAAAACATCATGTCATCAGAAGGTTCATCACATAAACCATTGCTTGACTGACCATGTCCTTGAACATGTCTTCTGACCATGTCTTAGACCATGTTGTAGATTATGTCTTCTGACCATATCTTAGACCTTATCTTAGTTTATGTCTTCTGACCATGACTTAGATCACGTCTTTAGACCATGTCTTCTGACCATGTTTTCAGAAGGTTCACAACCTCTAAACGATACCAAAATGAGAACAAACATACTACACTTCCAGAAAGTTCACAACTTCTAAAGTGTTAGCTCCATGGTTTTTGTAATTGGAATATTTTTTTCTAAAACATGGTTCTTAACTGATTTTGAAACATATTGTTCTATTGTCATAACAGGTTCGGTTGTTATGTGTTTTGACAGATGTTCTGCCAGATGTTGTGACATCCTACACCAGAACATTCTTACAGTTCAGACTGGTATTTAAACCTTGAAATATTTGATTGAAAAATATAAGAATCTAGAATATTCAGATAATCATTACAGGCGCAGGCAATCAAGGGATGATTAAGACAAATATATCTTAGTTTGTGTTTTTAGAAAAAGAGTCTTTGAGATTTCTCTTGGAAAGCTAAGATTTAATTTTATTTTATTTATTCCTAATTTGTGAAAAGATCTTGCAACTGTTTTCAGAAAAGAGGAGATTGGATTCAATTTAAAGTCCAAGTCCATTATGCAAGTATCTATAAAAAGAAAACTTGGGAAACCTAGTCTTCTAAACATTTACATAAGGGAAACCGTGGATGCAATAATGGTTGCCTGTTTGGAAGTTCCTCAAGTTCTTTGTGTGTTTTTTATTTTGTGTCACTCATGTATCATCTGATACATTGAGGTGGACGTATGTTCTCACTCTTGAAGCTTTTAAACAAGAGAGTTGAGTGGTGTTCTTGATCAAAGCTTTTAAGCAATATCAATTGTTATTCTTAGTTAGGGTGCTTAACTAAGTATTATGTATTGGAGAGTGCAATCTTTCTATTTGGGTTCCCTTGGTCACATGGTGTGTGATTGTTTTATCACTACGATGTTTGGAGCTGGGATGTCGACTTCACAGGTCTAGATGTTGACTTCTAGGAAGAAGTAGTGATGGATAGTGATTAGGCGATAAGTTGTAAACTAAGAGTGTTTAGGCTTTGAACTAATACTAGTGATAGTGAACTTCCTTTCCGGCTTGGCAGCCCCTAGATTATGTGTTGTTTGCACTGAACTAGGTTAAAAATTCACAGTGTTATTTATCATTCTACAATTTACTTTCAGTTTTGATAAATGTGTTGTGAGTCAGCATATGTTATAACATCTGTCTTGAGATTGTATGTTGTTGGGACATATGTCTTAACATATGTTATAAGTGTCATAATTTCATGAAGTATTAGAGTCTAGTTTATCATAACTTGGTTGCAAAGACTTTCAAATAGTTTACAACTTCTGAACAGCTTTGTGGAATATGAGCAAATGTTGCCAGAGTACATGTTGACATTCTTTCAAACAGTTCACAAGTTTTGAGAAATGCTTAATAATAAATTACCCTTGTCATGCTTCCATAAAGTTCACAACTTCTGAAACGTTAGAGTCCGATCACCATACTTTCAAAAAGTTCGCAACTTTTGAATAATAGGTGTTATCAAAACATGATTACCTTAATTTTAGGTAGTTCACAGCTTCTGAACAATGTGAGGTATCAGAGCTTGATTTAACCATATTTTCAGGAAGCTCACAACTTCTGAAACATACGTTGTATTAGAACAAACATGCGTTTATCATAGCGTGGGTCAAAACTACTTCACTCAGAAAGCTCACAACTTCTGAAGTATTCATAGTATCAGAATGGAATTAAATTCTTTGAAGAATTCAAAGTATCAGAGCAGGATTCTTTTTAGAAAGTTCAGAACTTCCAAATAATTCACTGTTCCTATATATTATGCTCATCAGAGCACACTTCATGCATTTTGATCAAGTCTTCTAATGTTAAATGATAATCTTCTGATAGCTAATTTAATCTATCTTCTGATCAAGTCTTCTGATGTTAGATGATAATCTTCTGATAGTCTTCTAATTATGATCAATTTTAGGCCAAACCAGGCAAACAAAACTATTTCACACTCAATAGAGTCTAACTGTATAAGATAAGGGATTACAACATGTCAACTTTACAATCATTACTAACCAAGGCCGAATATTAGAGAAAAGTGTCACTAATCGAAGGTCAAGTGACCCACGATCTAGTATTTACATACGATTTTAATTTATGGATCGAATCATTCTTAAAATAATACCAAAGGGGTAATGTTCGCATCCATAACCTTAAGAGAAAACCCTTATCTATAGAGCATTGAAACAAACAATGACCCGACTTTGTCTACCATGGCTTGATGACTACTTCTCTGGTCAAGTTCAAGGCACATCCCATTTGATTTCAACAACATACAACATCCAGCAGCAAACTAGCTACATCGACCGTCAAATTCGTCCAACAAGTATAGAAGACAATTAGGAACATCTACACCTAAGGTACGATCCATGGACCTTGGGTCTAGGGATGGAAATATACCTATATCCAATGGATACCCGTAAAATCTACTCACAACAATAGGGTAAAAACTCGCAAATTAGGTACGGGCACAAGGACGGATAACTACCCAATAAACTAAGTGGGTATGAGTGCGGGTACCTTAGTACCCGCTCCGCCCCATATCCGCACAATGTATATTTATATATTTTTATTTATGTTATTATATAAAAATGGTGTCTCTATGATCTATCCCTCTTTAAAAATACATCACTATTAAACTATTATGCATTTTAATATAAGTATTCGATTTTTTCATAACTCAACAATAAACAATTTAAATTTTTTGTTCATTTTGTTAAAATCATAAAATGATATGATATTTTTTAATTTATCGATTTGTTTTTACAAGACCTGCAGGTAATGGCAGGGCCGGCCCAAGCCCAAGGCGAGTGAGGCCTTAGGCCTCACAATACGTTGGGCCGGCCCTGGGTAATCGGTACAAATATGAGTAATTAGATAAATATAGAGAAAGTTGTATAGGGAAGGTAAATGAAAGGTATAATATCCTTTTATATAATTTCCTTAAACTCGTAACTACGCTAGAGTATTGGTATGGTAGTTTCATTTAAACTCATGGATATTCGTGTATTCGCATGGGGTATTGGTGTATTACGCGTATTTGCTTCCAAATCTAATAAAAATGAAAAGAAAGAAAAATAAAATAGCTTAACCAAAATAATTTATTATTTAAAAAAAACATATTTTTACTTATAAATAATATATTATAATTTTAAAATAAAAAATTGAACTATATCATAGATATTATAAACTAATAAAATAGAATAAAATATAGATTATAAACTAATAACTCTGATAAAAATTAGAGACAAATAATTTTTATTTTTAAATCATGAATTTTCTTATATATTTTTTTTTAAAGCAATAATTTTAGAAACTATTTATTAAAAAAATTCATAATTTTAAATTGTTCAGAAAATGTACACATCATTAATTTGAAAATAACAGACGTACACTGTGTTGAGTAAACATCTTTGATTTGAAAATGTAAAATTGAAAAGTGATTCAGAAAAGTAATTTAATACAAGTTAAATAATATTGAGTAAAAGGTAGTATTAAGTGTTTTATCTTAAAATTAAAGGATATTATATTGTAAATTTTTTTCAATCTAGCAGCATAGAAAAGAAATGAAGGAAAACATAGAAAGAAGACATACAGGTGACAATTTGTTTGAACAGAAGGGTAATTGAGTAATTTCAAGAAGAATGAATTTTCTTACATGCTATATTAGAATAGTCTTTTCTTTGTCAAATGGGAATTTGAAATAAGTTTTTTTTAGGGGTGGACAAATTTTATCCGCCCGATTCAAACCGACCGATTCGTTGGTTATTTTGTGTAATCGGATCGGGTCGGATTGGTTTAGTTGTTTAATTTGGGTATTGTAGGGTTATTTCGGTCGAGCTCGGATGATTATTTTAAATTCGTCAAAAACTAAATCCGACCGAACTCAATTAATATTTAATTTATTTATTTTTATTACTATAAAACTAACATATTATAAAAATAAAAATCACAATATTGTCAGTTTTTTATCATTTTATAGTTTAACGATATCGTTGTGTTATCACACTAATATAAAAACATGCCCTATAAAATTTTAAATGTTATTTAATTTGTAGTTTAAAGTGTGATAATGACCAAAATAATTTCAATATTAGAAATGTTATCACATAATAATAATAATAATAATAATAATAATAATAATAATAATAATAATAATAATAATAAGTAATAAAAATCGTTATTCTTTAATTATTCTAAAATTTTGTTTTTTTTATTATTAAAAAATGAATATGTGAAATTTTATAAAAAAAATAGTCATTTTAATGAATTTATTCAAATAAACATTAAACCGATAAAACTCATCCGACTTACCCATTTAACCGATTTAACCCAAACTGACGATAATCGAATTTTTTTCGATCGAAATAGGATCATTAAAATGAAACCGTGATTTAGCTCGGATTTAAGTTTTAGGTCCGATACGAATCCAAACCGAGACCGATTGTACACCCCTAAATTTTTGTGAGATCTCATCTGAGCTAAGTAAATCTTATTTATATTTTTATGCGCAACTATATTCCTGTCTATGTCATGGGTCTAGTATATGAAATTAAAGAAATGGCATTACATTTTATAAACTCAGAGAATCTTACAGACCATTCCTATATACAAAGCCTGTCTGGCCTGCGGTTCCAACCATCAATCAACCTAGTTTCACACTTAGTTATTCTATTGTTATCTTAAATATGAACTCAAATTATAAGAGTATCCAAAAACACACACATTTCCAAAATCTTTACAATTTAAAACTAAAATCCATCTTCAATATTTCTGATATTTTATTGAGTTATTATTTGACTTTCTAGTTGTCTCTGAAAGCCGGCAAATAACAAGCAGAGATTTGCAAATTGTATATATAAAATAAATTGAAACACATCATAGATTATAATATCTTTAAATTGTTTGATTCAGTTGTCAATAATACTCCAGCTACCAGCATAAGCACAAGTAAACACTATTTTTATATATTAAAAGAACAATATATTATGTGATCACCAATCATAATGTAATCCCACTTCATATTTTAGCTACATATCAACAAACACAAACAAATATATCTATCTATATATATATATATATATATATATATATATATATATATATATATATATATATATATATATATATATATATATATATATATATATATATATAAAATTAAACAACAGAATAAAACGTATATATGCTTCTAATGTACACACACTTGACCAATTATTGGCAAGAATTAATACTTTAATTTTGCATCTAAAAATAGGTTAAGATTTTTTGGATTCATCATTTTAACTTTATAGTACATGTAGTGTAAGTGTGTTCCAATTATATTAGTGAACATTAGCTGTAAGATTCATAGCACTTACTTTACTTGTTGTTCTTAATGGAAGGAAGAAAGGGATCAAAAATGAAGTACAGCTAGCCACCATGCAAGTTTACCAAAAAAATGAACAAAATAAGATGAAGATATGATTGGTGAACAGCTAGAAGTGATTCTAAAGAATATGATATATTAAATTATTTTTTTAATATAATATTTTTAATTATTCATTAGTTTTATTGAATATTAAAATTATTCTTTTAATTTATAAAAAATAAATTTAAATAATTTATATACTATTATTTTTTAAAATCTGTTAAGAAAATTCAACTTTATAGATGAATATTTGAAACTTACTTAAAAGTTTCCTTTGACCAACAATCATTTTCTTTTGAGGCTCTCATAATTCACATCTTGACAAATTTGCTCTTTTTGTGTGCGTCATGTTTTATAAATTTAATTAATATACTTGCATACCAACCAAATATTTTCAAAGTCTAATATATAGTATATATTATTGTGATAGTGAATGCATTTAACCATTTTTCAATAATTGAATTTTGAATATAAGAGCCGGTTCAATGTATATTTTTTGTGTACATATATATTATTCATATTCATGTTATATATGTGTATCGCTTGAAAAGTTTCCATGTGTCACAAGCCTGTTTGATATAGGCATAGCTTCTTTCTTATGATATTTTTAATTTTCACAGAATAAAACTTTGTAGTGAAAGTGAAAGTTGACAGGTTGGAACTCATCAAAGAACCAACCCAGTTATAGACATATTCCATACATGGTAATACAAAAGCTAAGGTGTCATATTTTATCTATACTAAAGGAAAGAGATTTTTTATTTTTTTTACTTTCTTATTCATAATTTATTGAATAATAGTAATTTTAATTTGTTTATTTAAGTTTTATGATATTATATTATTATTATTTTGAAAAAAATTGTTGTTAATGATTTAACCATAAGTCAACCATTTATAGTTATTTAACTTAACTAGCCATAATAATTGAACTTGTTTTAAAAGTATTTAACTTTAATTTGATCTAAATTAAAATCACAACCAAATCTAAAAAAAATTAAAAATCGTACAAAATTAAATATTATTGGTTATGTTTGAATGTGTTTTTGGTAGAAATCACTCGAATTAAATAGAATTTTATATTAAAATTATAAAAATGAACTAAATTGCATACATATTTTAATAATTTTTATTTTTATAATAATGTAATGTCTTACATTAATCTTTTATTATTATTTTTAATTAATTAATTTGTTTAATTTAATATTTTTTTTATCATTTTATATGCTTCAAATATTAAATTTAATATGCTATTTATTTTATCAAATTTATTATTTTATCTTATCTCTATATTATTAATATATATATATATATATATATATATATATATATATATATATATATATATTTGAATATTTAAAAACAATTTAAAATAAATCATATTAAATTGAATCAGTTTATATCATTTTTTAAAGTTGTTATCCAAAATCAAATAAATTCATCTATATTTTATCTTTAAATCAGACAAAATTTTCTTTCAAAATCAATTCAATTTGCACTATGAATATACATAATTTGTCGAAGTTAACTCGAAAAATCTATTTATATAATAGTAATATAGTACATAAGTTATATTTCAATTCCCTAATTTAAGTGAAGATTAGGTCGTATAACATAATTGTATTGTTGGTGCCTGGTGGTGAGATGGAGACTGAGGATTGAGATGCCTCGAGATGGTACTGTCCAGCAATTATGTATGTGACAGAAGAATCCATTGAGACAAAGTAACTCACAAAAGCAAATTCACAAAGAAAGAATATATCCCTTTGTGCCTTATTGTACAAAAACAATTCACGTTATAGGATGTAATCAAGAATTTCAAACTAATTAAAAACCAACATGAAATGACTTATTCTAGCAATAGTTTTCACTAATTTTCAGCAAGTATATAAGATGCCAAAACACATAGATACACCACTTTGAATTTAGTCCAGTAATGCAATGAATAAGTTCCAACTTATACTTTCAACTTTCTTGTTTCTTCTATTTTACTACCCTTCAATATTTTTTGATTTGAAGAGTGATGGGATATTTCATAGTGTGGTCTTCAAAGGGCGGCGACCCATTTCTCTAATTAAAACTGACCATGAAAAAAATATGTTTTCAAATGTCACATTGATCTTGATTAATAAACATTAAATATGTTTTTTTTTTTATATAATTCATTGAATCGTAAAGAATTATGATGAATGATTGAGATGTATTAATATTAAAAATTTGCCGCATTCACGCAGTCATAATCTAATGGATGTCCGAGTAAAATCAAACGATTATGATTAAAGATTGATATTTTTGAAACTAATTTATAAAATTTACTTCTATTTTTTAAAATCATACGACTAATGATAGTTTGATTGTGAGAGTGTGTGATAAAATTGATTCTAGTGAATTCAATTTTGATTACTATTAGACATTAAATTTCTCTTTTAAAATACTTAACACAATTTTACATTTAAAATTGATTGACGTCAGTGTTGCATAAGATGATAAAGATTTATTCTAATTTAATTAAGAAATTAATATTTGTAGTCGTGTGTAGAGATACTCGGTTTCCAATATCAAAGACCTAGTGTTGAGGGTGTGCTTTGTGTATCGGGCAGTTGGAGTCAACAAACCGTCTCTTTGTTTTGTGTGAGACATTGTCTATTATTTGGTATAAAGTTTTCATGAGGTTAGGGAAGTCAAAGGCTTTACGACATTTGATCTTAGGGTTTTTTTAGTTGTTTCAAGGTTTTTGGTATAGAAAACATACATCTTTAGGTCTAATCTCGATCTGGCATTATGTGGTCCGAAATATTTAGAAATTGTGAAACAAAGTTATTTTTAGTAGGGAAAAATTGTTGGTTAATCATTGGATGTCCATGATAATTAGCTTGGCAAGGAAGTGAGTTCATGTCTATGCTTTGAGTTTTCTCATTCTTCTAGTTGTCTGAGAGCGAGACTCACTCAAATGGCTGAACGTTTAAGGATGTGCTGGGTGGCCAGCTGTCCTCATTTTGTATTTGTGCAAGTAGTGATGTTTATCTTTCTTCAGCTTACTCTCTCCATAGGTCCGCGAGTTTGATGATTCAAGATAGTCTTGACAGCTTCTTGGGTCGATTTGTATTTTTCTTGTGAGACAGTTGGAGTGTTTTCTTACTCTTTCTGTTTAATCTTCATTCTACCTTTTACACTCGATTAGATTGTTTTTTCTGATCATTTCTAATGCTCTTAATTTTATTTGTATCTTTTAATTCTTGATTCTTTTATTTTTAATATATTATTTTTAATTTGTTTTTTTTTAAATTACATTTACTTAACTCTTTAAATCAAACACATTTTCTACATTGTAATTGAGCTCAAGTTTCAAATCATTCTCATCATACATTTAAGATTTTCTAACAGTTAAATAGTCAATTGACAATTTTATAAAATTGTTAATAGACAAATATAAACATTATTGTTTCATAAGAAATAAACACAAAAGACAAAATACTCTTATTTCTACCAATAAATGAACATCCTCTCTTTTATCATTATATTAACGAAAACAAACTTTATACACAAAATACAAAAATACTCTTATTTATATCCTACTAATAAATAAACACCATCTCTTTTTTAATCATACCAAAATCAACAAATCACGAAAGAGAAATCAATCCAATCCATTAAAATCAACAAACTAAAATTTAATGGTCGTGATTCATTGTTCTCATTTCTCATAATAACCAAGTGTTCTCACTTGAGTCGCCCCCTATATATATATATATATATATATATATATATATATATATATATATATATATATATATATATATATATATATATATATATATATATATATATATATATATATATATATATATATATATATATTTCTTACATGTATTTTTTATGGTTTCTAATATAAATTTGATCAAAAAATAAATATTTTATTTTTAATAAATTTTAATAAAATATAACATTTGTTCTCTATGTTTTATTATTACAAATTATTTTTTAATTTAAAAAATAAAAATCTACCTTTATAGGTTGAGATTAGACACAATCCATTGAACAAGAGTACTTACTTAATTACTTAAAAAAATGATTATGATATTTATTTTATTTTTTTATGACCAAGCAAGTCCTATCAAATGATATATAAAGACCAACCCTTGTGATCTTATTACTCATCACCTTTGTTTACTTTCCTTCCAATATTATTCCACTCAATCTCATTCATCAAAAAAATCACTTTTCTTCTTTTCCATTTTCTATATAACACCACTCAACACAAACTCATAGATTAAAAAAAGCACTTAATTCAACATGGCAGGTAACAAGAGATCAAGCCAAACAAGTCCTGTAGGAAGTCCAACATCCGGCAACATCTCCGACAGTTCCTCCTCAAAAGAACAAGACAGGTTCCTCCCAATCGCCAACGTGAGCCGCATAATGAAGAGAGCATTACCAGCCAACGCTAAAATCTCAAAAGAAGCGAAAGAAACCGTTCAAGAATGTGTCTCTGAGTTCATAAGCTTCATAACCGGTGAAGCATCCGATAAGTGTCAACGCGAGAAGAGAAAAACTATCAACGGTGATGATCTTCTTTGGGCTATGACAACACTTGGTTTTGAAAACTATGTTGGTCCTTTGAAGGTTTATCTTAATAATTATAGAGAAACCGAAGGAGAAAAGAGTAATTTATCATCTTCTTCGTCTATGGTTAGTACTAAACAAGATGATTATTATAATCATGATCATGGTTCTTCAAATGGTGGATTTTATAATTCTCAAGGTGTTAGTGAGAATGGTTCTAAGAGGTTTCAAGAGATTGTGGATTATAGAGTGATTGGTCAAAGTGGTGTTGTTGGTGATGAAACAGAAAATGCAATTGCTAGTGGTAATGGAATTTTGCCACCAAACCTACGTTATAGGGTTGAATGGTAGATAGTAGTGTAACAAGTTTCTTTGATTCCTTTCCCATTATTATATATTTTTATGTTATCAAATAATATTTTATTGTAGTGACTTTGTTTGATGATTGGCTAGGTTGATCTAGGGATGGATTATTCAGTTTAGTTGCTTCAAATTATATATATATATATATATATATATATATATATATATATATATATATATATATATATATATATATATATATATATATATATGTTTTGGATTTTTAGTATTAAGTTTTGTGTGAAATGATTATACAGATATTGAAATAATAGAATATGATGACTTGGGTAATTTTGCATTAACACTTATAGAATATGAACTTGTGAGTACACAAGTTTCTAGGAAATTTTTTAAATGGATTTGTGTAATGAATGAAAAGTTGGAATCATCTAAAAGAAACATAATATGGGAGCTAGTTTACCTACCACAAGGAAAGAAAATAAAAAATAATTGGTGTGAAATAGATATATAAAGGGAAGTTTAATCTAAAAGGTGAAGTGATTAAACACAAAGAAGACTAATAACTGAATGGTTTCTACATAAAAGGGCATAGATTTTGAATAAGTATTTGAACCATTAGCCCAAATTGAAGCCATAATATTAGTAGTTTCTTTTGCTAACATGAAACAAATGGTAAATGTATCAAATGGGTGTAAAATCTAGTAGGTTATCATGAGGGAAAATATTTATATTTGGTTAAAAGTTCATCCAAAGAAGGAAGAGAGACATTACATATTCATCTAAAATTTTAAATTTTAAGACATTGAGTATATAAGCCATTTATTTATAAAATGTTTGACCTCTATTTTTTCAAGCAATGTGGGACTTACGACTCATACTTGTTTTACAATAATCTTCCTCTTAGATATGACTTTATCCACTATGCTCTCCCTCAAGCGAAAACTCTTTCATCCACATACACTTGTATCATCGTTGACACCTTTACCACATCACAGGAGTTTCAACAGGACTTGTCGTCTGACCACCATCTTGTTAGAAAAACTTTTGATACAGGGAGTTAATCTCTTACTCAAACTACTAGCCTTGATACCATTGATGGGTCTTCATGAGAGGAAGCATCAAAATTGGGCGGAAGACTCATCCAAGCAAGTGAGACAAATACCATATATTCACATAAAATCTTAAGGCTTTGGGTATATGGGTCCTTTAACTTATAAAATGTTCAACTTCCACTTTTTTCAAGCAATTTGAAACTTACAACTCACATTTGTTTCTCAACAAAATCATCATTTTTAAATGACTCATTTGATAGAACAAGAACCAGTGAAAAGTTGAATTTGAAATGTTGTAGATATGAAAATCAAATAGATGATATATTAATGAGAGGAGTAACAATTATTTTTTATAACTACTTTTAAATAAGACGAGATGAGTTTAAAAGTAGTTATAATTAAAACCGACACAATTTTTATTATTGGATTTTTTTGTTACAAGATTAACAAAAGAAAAGGATAAAATCATACGAAGACTTTGCGAAGTCGAGCACCGATGGTTCGTAAGATGGCGTTGGAAGTTGTCCAACTTTATTGAAGTCGTGTAAAGACTCTTCGTAAACAAAGTTGGGAGTCATTCAATTAAGCATTTAGTTAATGACAATCGCTTAGACAAGGAATCAGTGAGATCAATGTGGATTGCCACATACGAAGATCTGGAGAAGGTTATTGTGGATAACAAGGTTATTGGATGAAGATCATTAAGGATCTTGTGTTTATTACCAGTTTGAGTATTTATGTAACACCCCAATTCTACCCAAAGCATTTAGGCAAGAAAATATCAGAGTATTTAAAATTTCATACAACACAATTAGGATGTTACACTAAGTAACCAAACCAACACCTAGAAAACAAACGGACATCAACGATGCCAAAAGCATACACACCTGCCAATAACATGATACATAACACACGGAAGATATGAACATATATATACATATATCTCTCACTCTCAAAGAGGAGTTTTCCAAAATAAAGTGTTTACAATACACATCAACACATTATCACATATACATGTTCAAAGAGTCATATATAAATAAATAACAACAGACTCCCGACTCCCCGGTGTTACGTATCAGAGCAACCGACAAGACCAACTGGAGAACTACCTCTTCCAAAAGACTCCCAAAGCGGCTAATCTGCAGGATGCCACTCAAGCATCAAATCAGCAGAAGGGTGAGAATATAATTCATAATGAAAGCATGACAATTATAGTAATGCCAGCAAGTATCATCAAGAATCATACAACAAAGTGATCCACTCATTCAACCATAATCAATATATAAGTAATGTGACACATGAATGATAACATAATTATAAAGACAGACAATGATGAATGAGACTCAACTATGCATATGCATGTGGTACCAAATCCGGAGTAAAACTCCCCTTGTCATTATGACAAATACACCTTTGCCGAGCATTATGCTGGGACTTCTTTCCCTCAGGAAAATACACCTTTGTCGAGCATCAAGCTACGACTAAACGTCATCGAGCATTTAGCCCCCACTGATGACCTCTTGCCACTAGGGCAAATACACCTTTTTACCGAGCATTAAGCCCCCACTGGTAATAATTGCCAATACAGGCCACCTGCTAATAGCATTCCGCCATTAACGTAATGAAATGTTATGCTGTGCAAATACATGACTCTATTACACGACAACAACAACATCAATAATATAACACGGTCACATACCCACGTTACACCGTTTATATTCTATCCAAAAGGATACATCACCAATTAATAACATCGTTATCAATTACATCACACCATAATTACCACACAGGCATTAATAAGCACACAGCACACATTCACCGTCAAAACATACTAGCCACATCGGCATAAATGATCGCATAATTGCATCACATCAAATTAATATTGGCCATTGGCCCACAACTCCATCAATACATCATCAACAAGTTGTAATAACAACAATTCAACAATGATAATACATCATTCTCATAACAACATTTACTTGCCATAAGGCCACACATCATGTTAACAACAAACAACCAAACATCGTCATATATCAAGAATGAACATTCATTAATACATAACACATATGAACATGATCTCATGTTATCGGCAACTAATCACATACCTCGTACCAATACGATAACATTCACACAACACATCATCATTATTTATCATGCACTAGTTAACAAAACCATTTATGCAAATCAACCAACCACTACTACATCCTACATCATTAAGAATTACAACCAAGCACTATGATTATTTACCAATCATATCGCGCATATAAACAATTATGTGTTTTCATCAACAACACCTCATAACTAAATAATAACAAACTAACCAAGCCTATACTATCATATAGAACATCCAACTAGCTTCCTAACACTTCGAACGGCGTACGAAACGGAGCTAAGGATCAAAAGTTACAAGGTTTCAAAGTTTGGATAATTGAACATATTACACAACTCATCACTTGATCCTAATAAAAATAATGGGATACTACATCCTATGAATCATTTAATTAGATAATAATATATGTTATTGCGTTAGCTTTCCAACGCTTCGAACGGCGACAAAATCGGAGTTACGGTTCAAGAGTTATGAAGTTTCAAAGTTTTGGAAAAACAGAAAAAGCTGCCATCCGCTTCAGCTCCGCTCAGCGGACCTTCGCAGAGAATTTTCTGCAACAGAACCTCCGCTCAGCGGACCCACCTCCGCTCAGCGGACCTGCGTAAACCCAGAAAAAACCAGAACGCACCAGAACTGTTCCAGCCCCCTTATACCCACCAAAACCACTCCAAAACATCATTACAACACCAATACAACACATACAAATCATAGAAACAACCTAACATCAAGCTTTTCACGGTTAATTCATCAATCTAACTCAAAACCTAACTTTTACCCAAACTCAATCAAGCCATAGAAATGGAAAAGAAAGCATGATCAATCACCATAACACAACAAGGATATCATTTAATCATCATACAATCATTCTCAAACAAACTTAAATCAAACAAAGATCACACAAGAAAATTGTGGAAATTGGAACAAGGAGAACAAGAACACAAACAAGAACAAGACTATAAGAATCATACATCCAAGATAAATTAGATTCACCCCCTTACCTTGCTATAGCAACGATCGGAACTCGATTCGGTCGAGAATCCACAAATCTACACTTTTTCCTTCTTCTCCTCTTCTTCTTCCTCTCTTCTCTTTCTTTCTTTCCTTTCTTTCTCTTTTTCTTTCTATCTTTGTTTTCTTTATAAAGAAAATATCTTCCTCGCGGAAATGACCAAAATGCCCCTACGCTAAAATATCGTTCAAACGCCCCAAAACGCGGAATATTACCTTAATAATATTTCTAGTACCAAAAATATGAAAACCTTCAATTAAATATTAGTCCGCCATCCCGAACTAATACCGACTGAAACGACTCCAAAAACGGTAAAATTCCAATAAACGTCACAAACGTCCAAATCAAGTATATACTTATTTTCCGGGCGTTACAACTCTCCCCCACTTAGAAGATTTCCGTCCTCGGAAATATCCCAAACACAAACAAACTTGGATACGCTCTTTCCTCCGACTAACCAACTATCAAGCCACGAAAGCAACGACACAATCAGCGCCAAACAACAAACCACTCTAGCTAAAAGCAAAACAACCAAAACACAACAACGACAACGAGATGCAATGCCCATACAATGCACTCATCGACTAACACCAAAACACAAGAAATAACCAAGACACAGACAACAACCCGGTCGCACAACATCCAAATAACCATGCCAAGACATAGCAGTCAAACATGTAACCAAAACATCTGGTGGTCTTATAATTCCTACCACATCCACTGTCCACAAATTGAACTTTAACAATTCATACACACACATACGAACCGCGCCATTTCACGCTTCCGATGCGCACTCTGATTTCCCACAACAAACAGATTTACCAATTCCATAACCAACTTCCAACTCCTTCTAGTATTCACCAGAAACTCATTGTTCTCTCTTAACATACTCAACCTCTTAATCTGTTGTGTCAGCTTGCACACCAGACAAAAGTCTTTGTATTATCCAATCAAAGGCAAAAAGCTAATCCAAACACATCCTTGTTTCACAACACAAGCCCTCATAGATCCTTAAGTGACCAAATCGTCCTCTCAGTCTGACCAATATACAACTTGCAAGTACTTCCATCGGTTAATCCATTCTTATCGAAATAACGTGAGCAGATTTCGTCAATATATCCACAATGACCCCAATCGCCTCACAATTACTCGACGTCCTTGGCAAACCAGAAACAAAATCCATAGAAATGCTATTCCACTTCTACTCAGGAATGGATAACAGTTACATGAAACCAGACGACTCCTGACAAGTCAAACACAAATAAACAAATCCCTTCATATCCTTCTTCATTACCTTGCCACTAAAAATGACCTTCTCAAATCTTGATACATCTTAGTACGTCAGGATGAATACTCAAATCACTATGACGCACTTCATCCAAAGTCCTCTTTTCAAATCCGAACATTAGGAATACAAACTTGATCATGACATCCCATGACATTGCTCTTATCAATCCGAAGATCACCATCTTTACCTTTGACTAATAAATGTCATCTTATCAACCCATTCAAATCCGATTTCTGACCTTTTCTAATCTCATCAAGAATACCATAAGTAAGCTTTCACATAAAAGCTCAATACCTGAAGAAGTCTCTTTACACACCCAACTCAAATCTCACAACTGTTTCAACAATCACAATACTCGAATCATCCACATAGACGTATGCAATGGTTTCTCATATTCAACTCGTTCTGTTCAAACGAATACTTCAAACTCTTGTAGCCACGTACACACACACAAATCTCGATCCGAAAAAATTAGTGCCTTTAAATTTCCCAAACAGAAATAACAACTTCCCACTCTAAATCTTGTGACAGGTAAATCCTTTCAAAAATCTTAACTTGCATAAAAGCATAAACCTCCACTTACCCCTTGAACATTCACTTCACTCAACCAAAAACTCACATAAGGAAACTCAGCAAACAACTTCTTCTTCCCAACACGGACAAAACAATTCTCAAATACTTAGCATGATCATCTTCACACTGATGATACCCATACCTCAAATCAAACTTGCAAAACAAACAAGCTCCAACCAACTTGATCTGTTAAAATATCAATCCTCGAAAGTGGATACTTTTCCTTAATTGTCACTTTTCTCCATTGTCTAAAATTGACACAAAGCCTCATAGAACCTTCCTTCTTAACCAACAAAACACGTGTACTCTACGATGACACACTCGAACGAACAAACCCCTTCTCAAGAAAATCCTTAAGTTGACTCCTCAACTCTTTCAACTCAAAAGATGGCATCCGATACGGAACCCTCGACACAACAATAGTTCTAGGAACTAAATCCATCAAAACAGAACTCCAAGACAGAATTCCTCTTTCCAAAGATGAATCACTTAAACCTTCAAGAAACACTTATACAAATGCACAACTATCCGCAATCCCCACAATTGCTCTTTCTCAAGGACATCCAAAGTCGTTGACAACATAAACCACGTCGTACCACCTTGCGCCGACTCATTCACCTCCAATATTATCAAACTAGCCAGATAAGCCTATCACGTCCAATACGATCCCGTCTACTATCAACAAGAGATTAAGGGTGATCAAGTCCTCAATTTGTCAATAGGTAGCCGACAATCATAATAGAGTATAAACTATCAGTACCAACATTAATAATATTCTTTTCCAACTTTTGCTCATAGCACAGAAGCACTATGATTCCATAATTCACAAATCTCTCAAGATCATCTGAACCAGCCAACCCGACATCTTGTAGCTACGTACCAAAACACTTCTAACAAATCTTAAGAATAAAATTCCCGAGATCCTACTCAACTCTTCATACTCTTAATTCTCACTCGAGTTCCAAAATGTTTCTAACAACGTCAACTCACACAAGGCTACTCAAACAACAACTTCATAGTCCATCAGTAGCGTTAGAGCATCACAACTCTCTAAATTCCATTCCTTAGAATTAACCAACATCTACTCCGTGACACTCCAACTTGATTAACAACCAAAGTCTTAAGTCCAAGTCGCCTTCACTTCAGAAAACAACAAAGTCCAACAACACTAGTACTGCTGCCCTCAATAGCATACTAACATCTTGCAACTGAAACATATCCGAGAAGCATATGTTCTCCCCCACTTAGCTTCAAACCATTCCTGCACACAACTGACTAGAGGCACAACAAGTACTGACAGTGCTCCACACACTTATCACATACTGAGGAATTAAACAACGTTAGACAACACTGGCCGGACAGACCGACCTGCTCTGATACCACTAATGTAACACCCCAATTCTACCCAAAGCATTTAGGCAAGAAAATATCAGAGTATTTAAAATTTCATACAACACAATTAGGATGTTACACTAAGTAACCAAACCAACACCTAGAAAACAAACGGACATCAACGATGCCAAAAGCATACACACCTGCCAATAACATGATACATAACACACGGAAGATATGAACATATATATACATATATCTCTCACTCTCAAAGAGGAGTTTTCCAAAATAAAGTGTTTACAATACACATCAACACATTATCACATATACATGTTCAAAGAGTCATATATAAATAAATAACAACAGACTCCCGACTCCCCGGTGTTACGTATCAGAGCAACCGACAAGACCAACTGGAGAACTACCTCTTCCAAAAGACTCCCAAAGCGGCTAATCTGCAGGATGCCACTCAAGCATCAAATCAGCAGAAGGGTGAGAATATAATTCATAATGAAAGCATGACAATTATAGTAATGCCAGCAAGTATCATCAAGAATCATACAACAAAGTGATCCACTCATTCAACCATAATCAATATATAAGTAATGTGACACATGAATGATAACATAATTATAAAGACAGACAATGATGAATGAGACTCAACTATGCATATGCATGTGGTACCAAATCCGGAGTAAAACTCCCCTTGTCATTATGACAAATACACCTTTGCCGAGCATTATGCTGGGACTTCTTTCCCTCAGGAAAATACACCTTTGTCGAGCATCAAGCTACGACTAAACGTCATCGAGCATTTAGCCCCCACTGATGACCTCTTGCCACTAGGGCAAATACACCTTTTTACCGAGCATTAAGCCCCCACTGGTAATAATTGCCAATACAGGCCACCTGCTAATAGCATTCCGCCATTAACGTAATGAAATGTTATGCTGTGCAAATACATGACTCTATTACACGACAACAACAACATCAATAATATAACACGGTCACATACCCACGTTACACCGTTTATATTCTATCCAAAAGGATACATCACCAATTAATAACATCGTTATCAATTACATCACACCATAATTACCACACAGGCATTAATAAGCACACAGCACACATTCACCGTCAAAACATACTAGCCACATCGGCATAAATGATCGCATAATTGCATCACATCAAATTAATATTGGCCATTGGCCCACAACTCCATCAATACATCATCAACAAGTTGTAATAACAACAATTCAACAATGATAATACATCATTCTCATAACAACATTTACTTGCCATAAGGCCACACATCATGTTAACAACAAACAACCAAACATCGTCATATATCAAGAATGAACATTCATTAATACATAACACATATGAACATGATCTCATGTTATCGGCAACTAATCACATACCTCGTACCAATACGATAACATTCACACAACACATCATCATTATTTATCATGCACTAGTTAACAAAACCATTTATGCAAATCAACCAACCACTACTACATCCTACATCATTAAGAATTACAACCAAGCACTATGATTATTTACCAATCATATCGCGCATATAAACAATTATGTGTTTTCATCAACAACACCTCATAACTAAATAATAACAAACTAACCAAGCCTATACTATCATATAGAACATCCAACTAGCTTCCTAACACTTCGAACGGCGTACGAAACGGAGCTAAGGATCAAAAGTTACAAGGTTTCAAAGTTTGGATAATTGAACATATTACACAACTCATCACTTGATCCTAATAAAAATAATGGGATACTACATCCTATGAATCATTTAATTAGATAATAATATAGGTTATTGCGTTAGCTTTCCAACGCTTCGAACGGCGACAAAATCGGAGTTACGGTTCAAGAGTTATGAAGTTTCAAAGTTTTGGAAAAACAGAAAAAGCTGTCATCCGCTTCAGCTCCGCTCAGCGGACCTTCGCAGAGAATTTTCTGCAACAGAACCTCCGCTCAGCGGACCCACCTCCGCTCAGCGGACCTGCGTAAACCCAGAAAAAACCAGAACGCACCAGAACTGTTCCAGCCCCCTTATACCCACCAAAACCACTCCAAAACATCATTACAACACCAATACAACACATACAAACCATAGAAACAACCTAACATCAAGCTTTTCACGGTTAATTCATCAATCTAACTCAAAACCTAACTTTTACCCAAACTCAATCAAGCCATAGAAATGGAAAAGAAAGCATGATCAATCACCATAACACAACAAGGATATCATTTAATCATCATACAATCATTCTCAAACAAACTTAAATCAAACAAAGATCACACAAGAAAATTGTGGAAATTGGAACAAGGAGAACAAGAACACAAACAAGAACAAGACTATAAGAATCATACATCCAAGATAAATTAGATTCACCCCCTTACCTTGCTATAGCAACGATCGGAACTCGATTCGGTCGAGAATCCACAAATCTACACTTTTTCCTTCTTCTCCTCTTCTTCTTCCTCTCTTCTCTTTCTTTCTTTCCTTTCTTTCTCTTTTTCTTTCTATCTTTGTTTTCTTTATAAAGAAAATATCTTCCTCGCGGAAATGACCAAAATGCCCCTACGCTAAAATATCGTTCAAACGCCCCAAAACGCGGAATATTACCTTAATAATATTTCTAGTACCAAAAATATGAAAACCTTCAATTAAATATTAGTCCGCCATCCCGAACTAATACCGACTGAAACGACTCCAAAAACGGTAAAATTCCAATAAACGTCAC
Source organism: Vicia villosa (assembly GCF_029867415.1). NCBI lineage: Eukaryota > Viridiplantae > Streptophyta > Magnoliopsida > Fabales > Fabaceae > Vicia > Vicia villosa. Next base: position 151,020,820 of record NC_081184.1, on the reverse strand, counting down.
AAACGTCCAAATCAAGTATATACTTATTTTCCGGGCGTTACAATTTACATCAACAGAGGAAATTATTATGTGATATTTCATTGTAATCAAAATGCTTGTATCAAACTTATGAAATAGTGGAAGATTGTGATTATTTCTCGATAGTTTTAACACCATTGAATAGTCGAGTTGGCAAAGCGAGGACGGACACTGAACCACTATATATCTCAGTGTATCTTTTTTATCTTCCCTTATCTCGTTTAGTTTTCTACATTAATTACTATAGTTATCGCATTATTGCATCGTTTGTATGTTAATTAGGTTAGATCTTGCTTATAGTGATTTGATGTGTAAGCTTAGGTCTGCGATGCATCAAACCTATAGGATCATCATAAATCCATTTATTTTTTGAATGGATTGTTATGTTATGAGTTTTTTAATTTGCTCTGTTTAAAGCGGATTTGGTGATCTTGTAATTGATTTGCATTATAAAGAAGCATGCCTTTGGTGATATCATGTAATACTCGTATTGAATTAATTCATTGACATGCTTTCAAGCTCCTATTGTGTTGTGTTTTGCTTTCGCGTATCTTATAATATTTGATTTTGTTTATGTGACCTAAAATATTTTTGAAATTATGTTTTAAGGGATATGTTTATTCAACCCCTCCCCCCCTTCTATACCTTTTTGTGTCCATATTCTCACCCAACTCTTAGAGTATCGCAGGAAGGATCCAGCCTAAGGTCTCGCCTAAAGGACTCGACCAAAGTTTGGCTCGAGAGACTTAACTTAAAAGTGTTGCCTGAGGGAAAGAAAAACTCAGAACATAAACGAAATACCCTGAGAATACATAGCCTTTCACCTCACGTGAACTTGCTCTCTATGGCCAAAAACACCACTGTGAGCAAACCCTAAACCACAGAAGATCTCTAAAGTCTCTGAACACCTCTACCAGCATAGGGTACAACACATCTATATTTTTCGACAGGTATAAGGAGTAAAATGGATTTAATTGTCTCTAGCACAGATATCAAGTGAATTCTTACTCTAGAGAAATACTTGGGCTTCCCTTTGTTACATGATCTGCTTCAACACAAAGACTTTGAGTTCCTAGAGGAGAAAACCAGTCAATGGTTAGCATTTTGACTTTGAGTTCCTAGAGCCTAGAGGAGAAAACCAGTCAATGGTTAGCATTTTGGGCTTCCCTTTGTTACATGACCCGCTTCAACACAAAGACTTTGAGTTCCTAGAGGAGAAAACCAGTCAATGGTTAGCATTTTGGCAATATAAATTGTTAAATAAGGTTGTTCATTTGACTCCGGTTAGGTATGTACTGAACTTCATCCTAAATTATTATATGCAAGTAGCTTTGTTTCCTCAGCCAACTTATGATTTTATTCATAGCATGGCTAGAAATTTTTATGAAAAGGTAATTCAAACACTAGTGTGCATCTCATTGGCAGGAATAAAATCAGTAAGCCCAAAAAGTTGAATGGTCTTGGAATCCATAAAGCAAGAGAGGTCAATACTTTTATGTTGGGTAAGCTGGTTTGGGGTCTCCACCGAGAAGTTCCTATGGGTCCAAGTTTTGAAGCATAAGTACATAAGTGAGAAAATATTCCTTAATATGAAAAAGAAATCTGGATCAATTATTTGAAATGCAATTATGAAAGCCCTCTCCGCTATTAAAGATGACTTTGAATTTAGATTGGGGGATGGGAACTTCTCTTTTTGGTTTTCCAATTGGATTGTTTGTGACCTTCTGAAAGCTCTTCCCATTTGTTTGAATTCTCAGGTGCCTTATCGTTTAACTGACTCATCAGACTTAAATTTGTTCAAAATACAACATACAATAACTTTTGGAAGTGGGTGTGGCATATTTCTGCTCCTATGAAGGTGAAATTCTCCCTTTGGACGACTTTACATAAGTTCCTTCCTACGAGATCGATGTTGTGTCATCGTGGTAATGATCTAGACGAATTTGTGCCCTAGATGCAATCAGAATGCTGAGACGACTCTACACTGTCTAAGTGATTGTGAAATTGCTACTCGCTATCTTCCAATGGAATAATTTATATGATTGGATTAAACATAACATCGATGGTGGCTCTATCTTTTTGGTTGCTTGCTAGTAGTTGTGGAACGCTATGAACAAATTGTGCCTTGTGAATGAAGCAGTATCTTCCTATACTTTGAACTCATCACAATGAATTGTGCTAATCTAATAACTAAATGTATTCTCAAGCATAAACTTTCTCATTTAACGTGAACGATCACATGAAATGGACATAAAGGTAGTAATGTGATTTTGAATGTTGATGGCGGTAGTTTCGCTAATCCCGACGTCTCAGATTTTAATGGATTAATTCAAAATGTTGATGATGCTTGGATTCACGACTTTGCGGGTAATATTGGTTATTCCAATATCCTTCATGTTAAACTAATGACATTATATCATGATTTACGAATGTCTTGAGAACTTGACATCAAAGATCTAATATGTTATTCTGACTCCAACTCTGTTATCAAGCTTATATTATAGTCTATTATTGTTTGACACCATTATATCGCGATTCTTCACAACATTAAAGAATTTCTTTCTTAAAAATGACAATTTTAAATATTTTATATTTTTAAAGAGGGGGATATTTATGCTGACTATTTAGCAAAATATGAGACGGATAATGATGTTGAGTCGCTGATTATCAGCTAGTAAAACTTTATTTTGTTAATAATTTCTTAACTTTTTTTTATTTTATACCAAAAAAAAAATTCCTTTTTTATTTTTTTTTCAAACTCTAGCATGAGTTCATTTGCTCCCTAATGAGTGAAAAAAGGAAAGAAAGAAAAAAACCATTCGCGGGAGTTTCTCAATGGACGTCCCCTCCACTTCGTCTTCTTCCCACTGCAACTCCAACGATTCCCTTCCTCTCTACACCAATCCTTACATCAATCGTCTCACAAAACTACGTAAGAACAAGCCTATGATAGCCTCACACGAAACAACGTCGTCTCATACATCACCCAAAATCAAGCGGTTGGCATGCAAACGAAAAGTCGTTAGAGTCCCCATTCGCCGTAAAAGGACCGATTTAGCTTCCATCGGATTCCATCTCGGAATGTCATTTGCCGCTGTTATGGCTGAGGTTCCATTTTTTTCCCTTTCTCTTTTTTCAATTTTCCTTTGTAAATTATATTGCGGTTGAAGAAATTGTTTAATTTGTATATGTGATTATTGTTAAGGTTTTGTATAAGAGGAATGCAGCATTTGACACTGATAGGGTTTCTCCAACTCATATATCATTGTTATGCTACTTCTATTTCTCAATAGTTTTAGTAATTTCATCTGCAACACCGGATACCTCTGAAAAAATGCGTGTTAGAAACAAATACCATCATCATAACCCAAATACTTGTTTAATTTATTGATTTATTTAAATTATTACCGGTGTCGACGTATCAGTGTTGGTGTCGTGTCTGGTGTCCGTGTTTGTGTCAGTACTTCATAGGTACTAACTTGAATAATGAAATATTGAAATCTTACTCTGAATGTACTAATTGAGGATATGCTCATTTTCAATGTAGATTTGCAATGCAGCTATCAAAGAATCTCTTGCCAATGTAAGCAAGACTTGAATTGCTGCTTCGTCCCTTGATTGCAGTTTTACTGCATTTTTTTTTCTATCTAGCAGTTCATGTGAACATGTAGGTTGTAGGAAAATTCAATTGGCGATTCAGTTGTTTTTTTTACTGCCTATCCGGTCTGGTCGCAGGTTTTTGGAGACGGGCTAGATGATTTGGCTAGGAACTTTGGACAATCTTTTGCTTGTACGTTGAGTACTCTCGGATCAATTTATGAGTCATCTATGGGCGACGAAGAAAATAGTTTGAATACTATGAAGATGGAATTTCCAACTTGTAAATTGACTCGTGACAAAGGTGATTGCTCGAATGATTCTGTCGTTGGTGATGATAAAACAGAGGGAGTGTTGACTGGGGAAATCAAAGATCAAACGAATAACTGCAAAGAGGTTGAGGAGAGCTTTCAAATGGATTCAATCCGTCATCATGGCATTACTTTGCACAGGCAATCAAACCAGTTGGCTTGTTTTCCTACAATCTCTTATGGATCTGGAATTAGTAACAACTCTATGGTTAGTGCTGCTGAGAAATCTGTTATGGAAGAAAGTCGATCAAATGACCTTAAGGCGTTGGAACTTGCCCTTACAATGAAAAAACTGAAATTGAAAGAGACGCAGTTGACTCTCAACTCTGATTTGAATCAACTAGAGAGATCAAAGTTGACCATGGGAATGTCAAAGGCATCCTTTAGAGTTGAAAAGTTTAAGAATCAGTTAGAAGATTTGAGACACGGTGAACTGATTAAGACCTGCGTAGACTGTCTTATTGCTGGTCTTCTTGTCATGTCCTCCTCACTTATGTATGGTGCTTACGTTTATTCCTATGAACGAATCACTGAATCTACTGCATCATGCACTCGTTCAAATAAGGCAAGTATATAGTATTTTTCCGCTGATTATGTTGTTATTTTAGTGATTTCTAATGTCATGTTTAACTTTAGATATCTTTGATGATTTGGTTTAGTTATATGACAAGTTATTCTGTTTATTTTTAGTAGTACTAGTACTTATCTTGAGTTTTGATTTCCATTACTCTAACATTGCAAGGTAAGAAACATTTAAATGAAATAAGACTAGATTTTCTTATCTAATTTTTATATCATGAATGTATCACAGTTAACAATACATTTGATAGCCTGCCCCCATTTTGATATTTTGACATTAATTCCAGCTGCATATTGATCCAACACTGCCTTAATTGAAAAATGTTAGTGATGCCTTTTTCTATTTTAGGAATCCAAGTCGTGGTGGACTCCGAAATCAATGTTCACTTTCAATTCAAAGTTACACGTTTTATGGTGTCAAGTTCAAGTTATGAGCCGAATGGCATTTGGCGTCTTAATGATTTTTGCAATTGCATATTTGCTAATCATGAGATCAACAACCGTATCAGAGACAATGCCAGTTACTTTCATTCTTTTACTATTAGGAGTTGCTTGTGGCTACTTTGGCAAAGTTTGTATAGATACTTTGGGAGGGAGTGGTTCTCAGTGGCTCTTATATTGGGAGATTCTGTGCATACTGCACTTCTTATCAATTGTATTCACTCCCACTTTGTTCAAGATCCTTCATGGACCGGTCACTGCATCAGAAAAAACGAAGCAGAATATAATTCTTCCATATTGGTTTCGCCGATTTTGGTTCTACGCAACTTTGCTTGTGTTTCTACCATTATTTTGTGGTCTTACGCCCTTTGCGAGTGTTAGTCAATGGAAAGACCATTTTTTGTTGAAGGTGTCAATATTTGACAAATTGGAATGAAAGGCTGTTGTTTGGTCTTGGAAAACCTTTCTTTGCATATGCTGCTCTTACTTTGAACTACTTTGCATGTGATGAGTTAAGGCATTAATGAAGCAAAAATCATATGAATTGTATTCAGTTCCCATTTAGTTTAGTTTTATAGATGGCCTATTTTGAAAATCAGACAGCATCAAGTGATCTTTAACTGATTAATTGGATAGTGATGATATTTGTAAATTTGAACTGTATAATGTTTCTCAACTCAAATGGCGTGATATATGAATTTGTCAAACAGTTGCTTTGTTTGTGCCAAATCCTAAAAGATGTGTGAAATTTACCGTTGCCATAGACGCTACAATTTGTTATGAATGAAAGCATGGCAAGGACTCCTTATGTTGTCATTGACCCGCCAAAACATAACAGTCAATTTTACTACAAAACACAGTTCATATCGTAGTTCAATTAAATAGTGGTGCACATTTGTTAGAAGTAAACTCAAAGATCCAAAGATCTTCAAATTAGAGTAATCCACCAAATTTCCACTCCAAATGTTTATAGATTATTTGAAATCTTTGTGTGAATACATTTATTGATCAAATAAGTTGCATTAACAACAACTTCGCAATAAAAACTCTACAGTGAATCGGTTTCAAACAAGATGTACTTTATTCACTCTCAAATGATCTTATTTATATATTCAATTAAATCATTTTGTTTCGGTGTGAATCTGTTCCAAACAAGATGCACTTTATCCACTCTCAAATGGTCTTATTTATATATTCAATTAAATCATTTCGTTTCGGTGTTCCACATCCAGTTTTATGCATCTTTATATTTATAACATGTTTTTGAAAGAAAAAAAAAACTCATTAAACTGCTTTGAAACAAATTTTAGAATATTATCAGTTTTTAAAACATTCAATTTAGTTCTCAATAAAATTCCCAAAAAAAAATGCTATTTCTTAAACATCATCTTTATAACATGTTTTTGGAAAAACGCATTAAACTACTCTAAAACAAAACAAACTTTAAAATATTGTCGGTTCTTCAATTCAGTTCTCAATTAATTTCCCACAAAAGTGTATTATTTCTTGAACTTTTTAAAGGTGTCACTTATATATTTCAAAATATAAACTCATACTTTTTTACAAAAATCAACACAGTACAAAAAATATAATACCTCCCTTCTTAGCCCCAAAGATCCAAATCAATGTATTAAAAAAGCTTACAGAATTATGCATACCACTTCTAAATTTTTCATTAAGTTGTTTTCTTAGAATGCAAAGATCACAAAATTCTAACTGATTTAATTTTCTTCTAAACTTTTCATTATGTTGTTTTCTTAGAATGCAAATCTAACTTATTTAATTTTCTTCTAAACTTTTCATTATGTTGTTTTCTTAGAATGCAAAGATCACAAAATTCTAACTTATTTAATTTCTCACTACCTAGTAAACCTTTCTTAGTCCAAACAAACTTGGTTGTTTTCTTAGTCCAAACAAACTTCTTTAGCTAACAAAATTCTAACTTAGTAAACCTTTCTTTAGTCCAAACAAACTTCTTTAGCTAACATTCCTTAATCACAAATGTAAACCTTATTTTCACTAACATACCTTAATTTCAAATGTCATAATTAAATCTTACCTAGTAAACCTTGCCTAGTTCAAACAAACTTGATTCGCAGACATACCTTAATTTCAAAAGTCATAATTAGTAAACCTTAGTTACTTCAAGCAAACATCTTTCACCCTTAATTTCAAATGTCATAATTAAATCTTTACTAGCTAACGATACATTTTTAGTTCAGTGGCCTCCGAGCTCATGTGCAAGGTATTGGAAATATGATTATTTTTGTGAAAATTACATCACGGTGATACTTCTTGTTGTTTTAGTTGATGTTCAGTAGCTTAAGATTTCTATTTCAAAACAATAAAAATGAAACCGTAACTTACAGCAGATAATTCAGTGAGAAAAATGAAAATAAGCTAGAATTTATTTTACCAGAGATCCAAGTCAAAACTGTCATACATTTAATTCGAAGGAAAAAATTAATACTACTCATAAGAGAATACCAAGACAAGCTAAGAGCAATGTGAATTGGAGCTCAAGCTGCTAAGAAATTCTCTACAAAATGGAGCCAGAAACATGTCTCAATTACCCTCACCACCTAGTTCACTTTTCTAGGATTTCTGAGCTTACAATTTACCATTCTATGAACCTTTTGGATAGTTACTTTGGTAAAGAAAATTTTAAGGGGCACCAAGGTGCTGCCTTGTAATCGTCATATAAAATACAGGCAAAACAGGCCAGGAAAAGACCAAGGTGGAACCAATCAGAGAACCTCGTGAGCCTTTCCGTAATACCTGTTTATAAATGGAGACTGCAAAAACAGAATTATATTATCAGTAAAATTTAGGGGCAAGAAAAACTCAAACAGGACACAATCAACATAAATTTTAAGCCCATATCCTACCTTAACACTAGACACATCAGGTGCATCTGGAGATTGAACAGGGTAGAACTTATAAAATCTCATAGCATCAAATGCGGCTTTGGCTTCCTCACTCATTTCTGCAATGGCCTTCTTCCGTGCTTCCCTAGCCTACAAGAGAAAAGGAAGGTTAAACAGAGCAGAAAAAGGCCTAATATGTGCAGTGCCCCCCAACAGCACAAACCACCAAAAGTACCTCTCTATTGGCTCTCTTTGCTTCCCGAACCTTTTCCTTGACAAATTCCTAAAAAGAAAGAAAGGGATAAGGGATCAAACTAACTTGTTACATAAACGACGTGACAATATGAATAATGAACCAACAAAATATCTTCTTTTCTCTACCTTGAAGGCATCCTTTTGGTCTGCTGATAACTCTTCCGCCTCGATAAGCTTATCGGTGAATTCCTGCAGAATATTGAACATCCGAGTGTAAGAGGCATATAGCCATCTTTAATACAAGGGCAAGAAGGTGGAGAAACAATGAAACACATCAATGATAAATAAGAGAACTACTTTAATCATGTCCCAACAATCCCATTTAAACACCACAGTAAAGTTAAAATTTCCTAGAACTCAATGACATAGTAGCATGCAGCCATTTAGAATAAACAACAATGATTATAAAAACAGCCAGTATTATCTTCCTGCAGAATAATACCAATACTAAGAAATAGAACAAAGGGTAATCCATTACCTCAAGTTCGTCTAATTCCCAATCAAACTCACAGAAGACCTGTAACAAGCAATATATACATAAGTTGCATTTAGAACAAAGGGTAATTTAGATATTTACAAAAAACATTTACATAGCCATACTGTAAGGAAAAAAATATCCCAAACAACCCAAAGACTGTCAAACCTATAGGATAAAACTGAAATCATAATTACCGGTTTTGGCTCAACTGGATAGATTATTGGAACCTCGGTGCTCTGTTCAAACTCATCTTCCTTAAATGGCTGATAGAAATCTGTGGAAAAAATAGCACTCATAAGTAACTATCTTAACAAAAACATTAACCAATAACGAACTAGTATGCCTCATACAAAAGAAGCACTAATAATTGATCAAGTAAATATTACTTGGGTTAACAACAGTTCGTCATTCTCACTTTATTTGAACTATTTATTCAAATTTTAGAAACTTTATTCACTAGTGGGTAGAACTAGTGTACATATGCATAAAGTCAGAAAACTTACAAGGCAAGCAGTACTCGTATTTCTTTAATCTATCCAGCTTCAGGTGTTTTAAAGCAGACCTGTACAACGAATTATGACATGGTTAGAATGAAATCATGTTCATGAATTTGCTATATTGAGGACAACAGGTCAAGAGTGTGTGGCTAAACTAATCGAAAGGATAAACTAATTGGCTATCTTTACATGTAAACATTAAAAAAACTAATCAAAGGACCAATTCATCAAGCTGCATGTATGAAAATAAGTGGCTAAATACTTCTTACAATCATTGAAATATTAAGGTGGTAAACTAATTTTTTCCAACATTCAACTTAAGCATTTGTGTAGTTCATCAAGTCGCGTTATATGAAAACAAGTGGCTAAATACTTCTTACAATCGTTGAAATATTAAGATGGTAAACTAATTTTTCCCAACATTCAACTTAAGCTTCCGAGTATCCATTCTTGTTTATTATATAATATAAAGGACCAATGGTTCCAATTCCAGAGGTTACTCTGAAGGAAACAAATTACAATCATATAAATATTATAGATCTTTATAGATTGAGTCAATTTTCATACCATGAGTAGAAACCATGGTAAATGGAAGCTATTACTAAAATTTATGCAAGACAAAGTACAATTACAATTTAACAAGTGTCAAATACTGGAGACTATAAACAGGGAGTCATGCGTGGTTTGAAAAGAGAAAGTGACTTTTAGTAAGAAAGACTTTTCATTAATACATATGAAAATAATTGGTTAAATATAAGTAATGATATGCGGTTACTTTATTAAAACATTATGAAAAGCCAAAACATGTATTGTTATGCATTTATTTCCGTGCTCGCCTTGAGAAGAAATGAAATGCATAAAATTTTAAAATGCAGCTCAAACATAGGATAACAAAACAATCTATTTATTACAAGGATTAAGGGAACAAAATTCCACGCAGTCAAAGAAACCTATCAAGATTCAACAGAAGAGATTGTTCTCTTAGAAAAGATATTCTTCAACAGAATTATCTGAAATCGATAATAATAATAATGAGTCTTCATATTTTAATGTAAAGACTGAGTAATGATATTGAAGGGAAAGGGCAAAGAAGAAAGAATAAAACTATACCTTCTTTGGGTGCAACGTAGTATAAATATTTCAGTCTTCAGTCTTTCCACTTGGCTATCTCTGTTAAGGACAAAAATAAAATAAAAAAGTTGAAAGGTGACCAAGGAGCAATGTTTCATATAATTATACCAAAAGAACCACTGAAAGTAAACAAATAAAAAAGCTGGGATAAGTACCGGTCCTCCAGAGGAATGTACGGAACCCAGTCCATTTTCATTTGCTTCATGGGAATTATCTCTTCAGCCTCTCTCTGAACAGAGTTAATCCCAATTTTATCAGATGGTGGAAAAGGTGATACAACCTGTTAACAGAAAGAAGTCAAAATATATTTAGAATCAAAATCAGAATGAAAAAATATTCAGCGCATCAAAATATCGAATCACTAGTAAAACTTATATTTTCAAATAACAACTAAAACACTAAGGATACGATTCCAGGTATAAACCAAAGAAACCAGATCCCACAAGGAGAGACATCAAATTAAACACTGAAGAAATGTATAACTAGTTACAACAATAAATCAAAGCTTTTCGCGGTTGGGTAGGACCAGCTCGGTTGGTCAAACAATGCTATGGCCAGAAGATAGATATCACTATTGTTATTATTGCATTGTGCATAATTGGCAGTTCAAATTGTCAATGTTTATGTTTAATGAAAAACAAATGTACGCATAAGAAGAAGAACTTACAGCTACAACAACTGGAATGCAGATAACTTTGTTTTCCCCTTTGTGCATGACCAGTTGTGCTGCAACAACAGGATGCATAAGAACAACGTAAGCTAAATGTGACCGAATAAGAGGGTTGGCTACCAAGCAAATTAGCAGCCTAACCAACTATACAAGAAAGTTCACAGACTACTTACGCTCAGTGCAGCCAAAGAGGTAAACCTTCTTCCCAGACAACAAGCCACCTTCTTCAAATGCATTCTAAAGACAAAAAAAATACACACAAACCACAAATGTCATTAGCAATCTCATCAAATAAAGCACCTGACTTCACTCAAACACAGACTATCAGCAGAAATCCAAGCAGACCAAATACTCGACCGAATACTCACCTCTAGATTAGAGAAATTCCACTTGATATCATATAATGAATCCAATTGATCCCACTGTCATTATAACAAACAGAAGGTATTCAGAAAAACTAAAAACAAAAATAAGTATCATCTTATAAAACAATTTAAAAAAATACAAATAAAATCAACAAACCTCAGTTCCAACAGGAAATGTCTCAACCCACAAGTCCTCCTACAAAATCAAATTCAACAAAAAAAAAATCCCAGTTAGGTCTAATTTATTCAAATAACCTAAATTATTATTCAATAATAACTAAAAACTCAATTTTCAAATAAACACAAATTATAACACAATAAAACATTAACAACGTAGATGAAAGTTGAAGAACAAACCAAGTTGCGTTTATCTTCAAAATACTCCGGCTCAGATTGGGGTTTAGTGGTTTTGACGCGTTTAGGTTTAGGAGGTGCTTTGATAATTTGATTTCCGTTTTCTTGCGATGATCCTGTAGCTGTAGGTTCGGAATCAGGTTTGGAATCTTCGGTGTGCTTGGTCTTTCTCTTAGCTCCTTTGGCCATTGTGGTGAATCGAATCGATAAGAGAGAAGAAAATAGTGAGAGGAAGAAGAAGATGAAAAATAGGGTTTTGAAGAGGTGAATGGAAGGCGCTAGATCCGGATTCAAAAACACCGTCTTATATTTATATATTGATATATTGATATAGATTTTATATAAGCGTTAAAATAACGCTTGATGTTTTGAAGATATCGTCGTTAAAACAAAGCTATCTTTTTTTTCGATTCCTGTTTTAAAAAACAATGCGCTGTCTCTGTTATTTTCTTCCCTTATCTTATTTAAAAAAACAAACTTTATTTAATAGAATTTTCATGAATTTAGTGTCGTTTGAATTTTATGGATGTACTTAAATCTTGTGATATTTGAAATCTGTACTTCCTAATCCTAGTGAATAAGTGACTTTACGGTTTTATTGTGTAATGCAGTTTAGGGAGTATTTGTTTTGGCTTAATAATTTTTAAAAAAATTATTAAATAAATGTTTGGGTTTTTTTTATAATTTTTATTAATTTTTTATGATGTAAGGTTCTCGTTTATAAATAAATTTGACTTTTTACATTTATTTAATAAATAATTTATTTAAATTATATATAAGTTAGATATATCATTTATTTAAAAAATTTGCTTAGAGTGAGTAGTGTTTAGATGACATGCACTACATTGAATAGTTTTATCTGTTTTTTTTTATTATTGTTATTAATATTACTCACATTATAATATATTAATTAAAATACATGTAAATAAATTAAATAAAAATAAAAATTAATTTAATGGTTTGAAAAAATCAATTTTGTAATAATTCATTGTAATAGGAATTTATTGGAATAGGTAATTCATATAATAAAAATCAATTTTGTAAAGGTTGTCAGAGACACAAATGATTAGGTTAATAATTTACTGGAATAGGTAATTTATAAATGCAATTTTTTTAGAATAACTAAGTATTTCAATAAAAATCAAAGTAATCAGGTTTTAAACAAAAAAAATCGCTTACAAGAGGAGGCGCCACTGCATGTGGCGCGTGTACATAAAAATACACTAAGGCGCCACTTTGACTAGCGTATGCAATACATATGTGTCACTTTGACTCGCGCATGCATTGTTGCCCTAAGTGGACGTGTCATTTCCTTTGGCGCATGCGTTGTAGTCATTTTTCATAAATAAGTAAATCATTTTTCACCATTTGTCACTTATATTCTTATTTCACTCTTAAAAATTTCTTCAAAAATGTCTTACATTATCAAAAAAAAACCAGCTTTTTTATTCGCCAACAAAGCCTCTAATTAAGATCCATTTGGAATACAGAGACTTTCGAGCATCTTGAGAGGAGCTTGATTTGTTGGTTAGACAGAGACATTCTTAACGGTGAAAAGATTAGAAGAATTGATAGGCTTGTTACGGTGTTTAACCAGAATGGAGAAATTTGTATGTGGACGTCAGTTAAAAACTCACAGTCATTGTCGTATTATGATGCATGGATCAGCTGATATTGTCCTGATGGTTGTAATCTTTTAGATATGTTGTGTTTAGTCGTTTTATTTGTTTTTTTCCTGTTGTTGTTTTATACGCGCTTGTCTTTATTTTGTTGTACATGAATGTTATCTGGAATATGAAATGTCATGGTTACAAAAAATAAATTACACATCAACATGTCATACAATAATTATGTTGCAGAGCTTGCTTCAACCTTTGGACAATTTTTTCGATTGTGACCGGGTTGACGAAATGAACTGCATAATTTTATCATTTTGTTTGTCGTATCCATCTCGGTTCGAATACACATGTTGTTAGGGCGTCCCTTTTTCTTCATTCGCATATTTTCGTTGTGCCAAACAATGTCCCCGTGATAAGTAGGCCAATAATCCTCCCTTTCTACCACTTAGAAGCTATTGTTATACACATTATATAGGTTTATGACTTTGTAAATGGGGGATAAATGTGTGGAAGGGACTCTGTGAGCATATGAACATGCCACTGTGACATGGATTCAAGGCATATAAAAGGCTTGAAACTTTTCGCAATCGCACCAACCTCTATCTAGTTTGACAAAATAGTATCCCCTAGTCCTTCCCTCATTATGGTCCATTGTCTCTTGTACATTGAGCAACCTTTATAACGGTCAAACATTGTGACTGTAACACCCTTCTAAACCCCCGCGGAAATTAAATAAAATAATTCAGAGTAAAACATGAAAACAAGGGTGCCACAATTCAATTTAAACAATTTATCATAAATCAATTGTCATGCTTCACTTAGGAACGAATCATCAATTTAACAAAATCATGTTTCTACACAGCGGAACATTAACCAACAGATAAGCATAACATCATCTATGCAATATCTCACAAAATTACTCCAATAACAACAAAATAGAGTATCATCATAAACTCTAAACTAGCGTTCCCCAGTGTTACAATATCAGAGCATGACACCGACACTATACTTAAACAAACTGGCCTATGAGCTATCCTCACCAAAGTCCAAAGCCGCTACTCGCCAATCTGAAAATGTCAACAGTAAGGGTGAGTCTCATTCAAATTAACAAATGTTATTGAATCATAAATAATAACACATCATAGTTACATCATTCACCCAATGGTTTCATAAACAGACATTCAGACAAGTTTCATCATCACAAAACAATCAACCAACACATCATCAATATTTATAACACTGGAATACATCCAATCATGTTATAAAAGTCATGCATATGAATGCAACTGACACTATGCATGTGGTACCAACATCATCAAATGGGAATAACCCATGACCGATCCAACATCATCAAGATACGGCCCTGCCAGCACCGATTCCACACAATGGGAATCATGCCCTTTATTGATCCAACACATCATCATGGATACAGCATCATCAATGAATATGAATGAATGCAAACATACATGAACATACTTATACCATCATCAAGTCTATGAGTAACATCATCAAATACTCATTTCATCATCATCATCAACATCATCATCATCATCAAAGTATGTTTATATACATTAGCATCATTCAAATACAATCAATCAATCATCATCATCATTAAAGAACATACATGTGTCCACATCAATCATCATCATTAATAAGAAAGAACATACATGTGTCCACATCATTCCAAACAAAGCAATCATCATCATACAATTCTCAACAAATCATACATCATAATGTTTTTCAAACGACATCTTATATTGTCACATTTCATCATATATGTCAATAATACATCATCCATCCAACAGACAATATATTCACATCATCACGAAACTATCTCATAAGCTTCACCATACCAACAAACAAATCATCACATAATAATGTCTTAAACATAGCTTGTGTCGTTACATCTCATCATATATGTCCACAACACAACATTCATCAAAACAAGCAAAGTCGTAAAATAATCTCAAGCTACTAATCATTTCATCATCCTAACATAAAGAATACCTCATAAGCTTCATCCTGCTCGAAACGGCACACAAAACGGACCAACGGTTCAAAAGTTATGAGTTTTCTAAAATGATTCATTTTTTTCAAAAACCTTCAGCCGTAACGGGTTACAGAAAAAGCGTAATGCGTTACGAAAATAATTTTCAAAAACAGTTTCAGCCGTAACGGGTTACGAAAAAGCGTAACGGGTTACGAAAATAATTTTCAAAAACAGTTTCAGCCGTAACCGGTTACGAACTCGTAATCAGCCCAAAAACCCCATTTTTCACAGCCGTAACCGGTTACAAGCCCGACCGTGACCGGTTATATCACCTGTAACAGCAAAAAAGCACTTTTGACAGCAACTTATTTCCATCCAACACAACCCAAATCGAATCGTTTCGACCATACACAAAAACATAATCAATTCACAATTATTCCATGTCATTTCATGCCTCAACAACACATTCGAACACAATCAAACATCACAAGCAAGCATTTACACATACTTTATCAATTTGAACCACAACAACACAAACATCATGGATTCTAGCCAAATGATCAATCATCATCCAAATTGACTCAAATCCCTAACTCTATCATATGACTCAATCGATACGAAATAATATATCTATATCAGTCCTACTATCCATAACCCGATAGTAGATGTTAATCGGAAGAGTCCCCCCTTACCTTAGCCAAGAATCTGGACTTTTCCCCTTCTTCTCCATCAAACCCGTAAGCTTCTTTTCTTCATTTTCAGCAAGAATTCCCAATCTTCAAACTCGCTTATCTCCCTCATCGAGAACCTCCCTGACACGAATTAATATATCAAATCAAAGGAAATTTCGTGTAGAATCCGTATCTTCGAGAATTACCTGATTTGGAGTTACGAGCAGGAAGTTATGACCCATTTTGTGAAGGCTGCCAAAGGGTTGCGAAAATAGCTTTTGCCCATGAGTTCTTCTTCTCTCCCTCTTAGGTTTACCTCCTCTATTTCTCAATTTCCTCTTATTTTCTTGTTTTATGAAAACTTAACATAATTTAGTAATGGGCTTCTTCACACTAACACCCCCACATTACTAACTCCACCAATGGCCCAACACTACATTTTATTATTTCTTCCCACATAATTCCAATAAAATGTTAATTCAAATTAATTAATTTAAAACTTAATTAAATTAATTAAATAAGAAATTTTGGGATGTTACAGTGACCACATGTGTGTTAGCTTCGGCAGTTTCCTCTTCAATAAATTTCATACAATTTTCATTAAACAACTGCCCCGATTGTAACACTAACTCCATATTGAACCTCTGGTCTCAAACAGTGAACCTAACCTAAAATAGGATGCTCGCACCAACGCGATTATAAGTTTGTTTTTTATACCTTTGAAGACAGTTCATTGATTCCATAAGATTTTTTGTCATGTTGCCCCAACGTTGACCATTGTCAAGTGCCCTGGTCCACTTCTCAATTAGAATATCATAAATCCACCTTAATGTATCTGCATTTGTCAACTTGATCTCTTCGCAGTAGGGCTCAAATGATGGATATATTAACGGATAACCTGCGTTCACAACTTTTTTCCTAAGCATTTTGTCTTTAATCTCCCGCATGAAGTTTTATGCAATATATCTAATATGGTAGACATGCGTAAAATGAAGATCTTGTCAACCGTTATCAGGGTTATTGTATGCACTATTAATATATGGATGTCAGTCTAAAATCAAACATAGGATGGATTGCTGAGCAACGTGTAATCAAAGATGCTTGAAAAATAAACTCCAACCACTGGTAGGACAAGACTATTTGGATTATCTGGATGAGCTGATAAACCAGCCAAAAAGTTCCATCGATAGTTCTTAGGTTTTCCTTGTCTTCATTATGTAATAGCCTTAAGATCATCCTTATACTAACTTCTTTTAATGAACGAAAGTCTTTATGTTACTATGCTTTTCTCAGTTTAACACATCCATTAAATTAGTAGAGTATGGTTTAATTATCAATCATTTAAAAAAGATTTAAATAAAATACAGTTTTAATAGGGTTAAATAGTAAATAGAGCAGAAGAAGTAGCAGAGAAAATAAAACTTATTGTTTGGAGGAGAGGCATGTACTATATTTATAATGCATATTTGAATGATACCCCCGTATTTCTTCTATAAATATAGACATTCTATGTGAACATTCTCATCAAACCCCTCTTCAAAGAAAATAATAGAAAAAGCAAAGTTGTTCAAGGCACAAACAAAAAAGACACTTTCAGAAGGAGACAATAAATTTGATTAAGAAGCAAGCAAGATAAGAGAAGCAAAATGAGAAGGAAACTTCAAAAGCACTGGCCTTCTTAGCTATAGGAGCATCCACGTCATCTGAAGTTTTTCCTGTGAAAAGGATTTTAGAGAGGTTGATGAAGAAGCTTAAGAAGAAGAATAAGGACTCATAAGGAGAACGGGACAAATACTAGGCGGCTTATGTAAATTCATTAAGCAGGACAGGGGATAGAATCTAAGAAGGGTATTCTTTTGAACCATTTGTAACAGTCTTTATAATCCCCTCCTTTTTAATTAAGAAAATAAGAATTTTCTTTGTCTTAACTAATATTGCCAAAACCTTAATTTATCATATACATGAATTGTGATAATACTTATCAATTGTCCAACCATAAGTAACAAAAACGATAAAGTAAAGAAGATGAAATTTATTGATAGAAAACAAAATAGTAACAAGGATAAAAAAACATTACAAACAACAAAAAGTTAAACATAAGAACATACCATCTTGATTTTAGCCTTCAATTTTTCACTCCAAGCTTTAGAAGAGTCATCCTCTGAAGTTAATATTATTCCTTGTTTCTGAAAAGTTTAGAAAGAACTCGTCTAAAAGGAATGAAGAAAGACTTTCCCTCGTGGAAAGACATGCGAGTCTTCTTCAAGTAGTTAAACATGAGTTAAGGAAGACAAATTTGAATGTCAGAAGTGGGAAGAAGCAGAAGAGCCTTTTCATCAATATCTAAAGATACTAGATTCTCATTCCTTAGCAAGAAGTTGGTGTTCATAAGTTGATGTCATACAGTTGCTTTGGAACAAAGAATAGAGACATCATAAGTGTTGTATAGATCAACAAATATGCGGTTAAAAGGAAAATAATATTCTCGCAACAATATATCTAGAGGAACCCCATTATCTTTATAGTTTATAGCATTAGCAATAGTGGTTGTGGTGATGATGATAAGAACACCAGATACAATAGAGTGAATGACAGACTCCAAATTTAGTTGTTGGATAGAAGCATTTATCCAAAACTCTTTTACAAGATTTGGGTAAGTGAATTCAAAAAGCATACTGAAATAGCCATCTCATCCTTGTTGAGGGACTACTATACAAAAAATCATAGCCAAAGGCTAAAAGTTCTTCAAAAACAACCAGCCTTTCAGTGATGACAACTAACTGGTTTCTAATATCAAAAGCAGATCCATAAGTCATCTCAGGTGATGAACAAATGAAGAGTTTTAGAAAATAGAGAGAAGAAAATGGATTCTTAAAGACTTAGCTAAAAGTAATGCAAGACAATTGTCTTTGTTTATGGTTCACTCAAGGTCAGTCTTTACGAAGTCCAAACAGTTGAGAAGTAAAAAAGACATAAATATTTTAAAACACTTTTAAAACATTGAAAAAGACAAGACAGAAAAACGACTGAAGATGACAAAGAGAGTATAACAGGGAATATTAAAAAGGAAAACATCATTACCCAGATTTTTTAACCTTATAGAAGCTAAGCAATAAAAATAATTTATCAGAAAGATTGAGTTACAAGTATCCTCACATAGTTTTACACTTGAATGCAGTTAGTATTAAATAATTCACTTTAAGTCTTGGTGTTTGAAGTGATTCACAAGTTATTTTTCATCAGAGTAAGATTATCAGACTCTGACTAAAACTATTCCTTTCAACAACAGACAACAATATTTGGTCCAGAAACAATTTTAAAAAATTGTTCTGCGAATCTTGATTGGATTATTTACACATACAACATAAGTGATAACAACCTGGATTCCACCCAACTAATAATCATCTTGTTGATATGTCTCCACAAAGATATTGATGCGATATTTACTGACTACCATGAGCATCTAGTACCAGAGGATGTACATAGCGTGTCATCCCCTCGTCCAGGGAGATAGTGGCGGAGCCAGAAATTTTTGGGAGCCTGGGCAAAAAATTTACACCTTATTTTTACTAATTTTACATAATGTTTCTACTAATTTTATCCTTAATTTTGTCTAAAAATTTTGTCCTTGATTTTGTCCAAAAATTTCACACCATGTTTTTACTAATTTTGTCTAAAAATTACTAATTTTGTCCCTGTTGTTGTCTAAAAATCAACTATTAGGTGGAGAGTATATAACGAAAGGAGAGGTTGAGCCCAGACGCGTGTCCGGACTCGCTGGGCTGTAGCTCCGCCCATGCATGGAGCACGCTATACAGATACATGCAATGGTTTTATAGAGTGTCCATCCTTTTTTGACACCGAGTCCAAAAGGAGACCCCTTTAGGTCAACTCATTACGAGTTACTATAAGAGAAACATGCAAAGGTAGACCATGTTGTGGATATTGTCTATAAGTCACTATATTGTTGCGCTAGGAAGAGATGTCATAGATATATGAGAGTTTTGGGAAGACACTCCTTAGGAGATCACTTTGGATGTGATATTACCAAAGACACGATTTGCACTATAATATAGGAGGTTGAGAAGGAACATAAGCGTTAAATATACTCAGTAGTTGTATTTTAATTTGTATTTCAATGTAAATATTTTCAATGACTATGTTATGAATCATGTATGGTTTATGCAAATGACTCATGTGTAAAGGACTTATGCAAATAACTTATGTGTGAAATTGAAAATTCACTTCTTTTATTTTGTTAGAAATGACATTTGGTTTATGAAGAACTTGTGATTTATTTTATCCAAAGCTGCCGTGATAAGTTATGCCAACAATAATGTCTTAGGGGTGCATTCAGAGATTGAAATTCGGATTTACCATTTGTTATCAAATATGAGAAAATGTGTTAAACACGTGGTCATATGGGTATATTCGAAGATTGGAATCCAGATGCTTCCATTGCTATAAAATATAATTTATTGTCGTATTTTAGAGGTTCAGATTTCAATCTTTAGACGGTGATTTGAATTTTCATATAATTTAAGAATAATGTATGAAGTGAAGTGAATAATACAAAAATAATAATAATAAATCCTTGTAAAGCCAAATTATGCAGAGGACGCAAGTAAACAACCACCAAAATGAATAACTTTTAATGAAACTATTGAGAATGATATGAAAAAATAATTAATGTACTTTCTCCATTTCATTGTCAACTTTCCTTCTTTTCTCCTCCTATGTTTTTTTGGTTAAAGGAATGTCAAATTAAATTACAGAATCAAGACCAAAACATTTGAGAAAAGCTACTCTAGCTAATTTAAAATAATAACAAGGGTGAAGAAAATACAGTGATGAAGCTTCCCCTTCTGAAATCTCTTCTCTCACTGTCATTATCTCTGTGTTTGTGCTTGTTGGTATCTCCCTTTTAATACTACTTTGGTTCTCAACCTAATAGCACCAGAGGTCAAGAGTTTAGAATATATATATATATATATATATATATATATATATATATATATATATATATATATATATATATATATATATATATATATCATAAAACAAATAGTACTATTTTACAATATAAATAAAAAATAATTGTTTGAGTTTGAAAGCTCTTTTTTCAAAACTTTTTTCTAATTTTTATTAATATGTTTGCCAACAAAAGAGCATGGACCAGCTATTACTATTTAAAGTAGGAGAACATATAATTATGGTGAGAATAAATTCTTAAAGCGGTGATTTGTTTATATAATTTATTTAGCCTTTTCAAAAAACAAAAAAAAAAAAAACCTAAACAAGAGAGGACCACTTCATAGATGCTGTGAATTCATTCTCATCAGATCATATATATCACTTTTAATGATAAAATCTAATTAAATTTTGTAAGTAAATAATGCATATAGTTGTAAATCTAAACCTCAATATCAATAACAAATAAATAAAAGGCATCTAAATTCAAAGAATCAATAGGCCAAGCAATAAATAAAGAAAAAGGAATGTACTCTTGTGATTTGAAGAGGGTAGGTGGTACTAAGAGTGAGAGCATCAGTAGAAGAATGAAGGGTAGAAGGAGAATCAGCAATGGTGTGATCTGAATCAATAATGGTGAAGCAAAAGAGGAAGACAAGAAAAAGAAATAAAACAAAAAGTTGAATCAATATGAGCCATGAACTTCTGAAACTCTCTCCGAAATCCAACATATATGAATAAAAACTCAAACGTGTGTGGAAGAGACAAACAGGACTTGAAATAGTGTATATATTGAGTGGAGGCCACATAGTACCTATAAAACAATATCATCTGACAATGACAGGGATAAAGTCACCCGTGAATAAAAATGACTCATCGGAATGCTGTATGTGATTGGATTAGAGAATTTTATAATAATAAATCTATAATATAAGAAAATTTACTGTTCTGAATTTCACTAAAATACCCTTTGATTATCTTAGTCTAAATTAATATTTTGAAGACAAAAAATGTCTTTTATTTTGTTGGTTTCTTACGACCAAAAGTCTTTTTTCTGATAACCCTATTTACTTTTTACAACCCGTTCTCTCACTACTGATTTTTTTTCTGAACCAAAACTTGCTTTGCAAAACACAAGCAATGTCTCTTCTCTCTCATCCGAACCCTCCTCCTCTCTCTTCACATTCCTCTCTTTTTTTAAGTCGTCTCTTCCTCTTCTTTCTTCATGTTCTTCTTCTGCTATTTTGATTCTTTCTGGTAACATAGTTTACAAATATACTTTATGACGTGCGGTGTGGGGTTTAACGGCGGTAGCATATCTGTGGTGAAGGCAACCTATTTCTGGTGGCGAGGGTGATGGTGGACCAATCATATGAGTTCAAGCATAAACCAGTTTGTGGAACATTTGTTCCAATTTCAAGATAAAAAGTTAATATTTGCTTTTGGGTTGTTGATTTGATTTCAAGCAAAAAAGATGGAGATTTGTTTGTGGTTTGAGGTTTTGTTTCAAGCGGAGTTTATGGCGGCGGATCTGAAGTTTTCGGCGATTTCACAGCGGTGTGCGATTTAGGGTTTTTGTTATGTCATGTTTTGAAATTTCATGTTTTAATTTTAGGGTTTTTTGTTACAAACTTTAGCATCTTCCTTGTGTAACAATTGTGCCATTTCTTAGTGAAAAAGAAATAACAAAAGTTGGTTACATACTGATGTATAAGATTTATATTTATGCAGGTTGGCATTTTTTGCAGAGGTTGGTTATTTACCATGGTTGATGTTCTGAATGTGGTTCATCATATAGTTGGATATGTATAAAACTGGTTTACTTTAATTTCTACTTTGTTTAGATTCAACTTTTGCTCTATTTTATCATGGTTGATGTTCTTAATGAAGCTTCCATAACTTTTATACCTTTGGTTTTATTTCAGGGCACTGATATACAGAGTAGAGTACCAACTTCTTTTAAACAAGAGAGGGTGGTTCATCACAAAGTTGAGCACACTATCTTATATTTGTGTTGTTCTATGTTTTGTTTTTAGTTTTTTGCTGATTTGATTTCAAATAAGTATTTGTTACTTTTATCGTAGAATACTAAATGGCGACTACAGCAGCGCATACAAGGAAGTCTGAGGAAATTGAATAGGCATCCTCTGTCATATCTTAACTTTGTAGAATGATATCAGGATTATTCTTACTAGCTTAGCACATCCAACAGGGCTTTATTCTGATCAGTTGTTTTCCTTGCTATATTGAGAACTGAGAAATAATGATATGCATTTTTATAGGGCTGATAGAAAATTATTGTACTTTTGTGAGATGGTTTTGAATTGGTGTGTTTTGTTTAATATGTAGAGAACATAGGTTTTGGACCTGTCTTTGGCTTCCTTCTCAACTCTGCTACCTTACCTCGGTAAATTTCTCAAGGTAAATTGTTAAGGTGCTCAACCAATGGATCAAACAACTCTACCAGATGGAACACAACAAATATTTGTCATGTCAACCGATATTGCGGATGGTCTGAAGGAAGACCCAGCTTGGACATCATATATTTTGTCGCGTAATACAAATGCCATTGTTGCGGTACGTCATATAGATTATCATTATTTATTTATGAATGTTGTTCTTGATTTTAACAAACCATTTATTCTCTCAATCAACTTAGCACTCTATTTTTCTGCTCTTAACTTTGTATTCATTTACCTTGTATTCTCGAACAATTTCAATGCGTTCAGCTCATTTTGGTTCAAGGAGAAATATGTGCAAGGGGCTACTGGAACGTAATCGACAATTCATCGAAAGAAATTCTTCTTGGACAGTTTAGGAACAAAATTGAAAATGCAGGCCTCAATGAATTGAAGGAGACCCTATAATTTCCACAAGATGCAGGTATCAAAGTGTATGAAGTTTTGTTTCTATTCCCTTGAAAGGTATTTGACAAGTTCTTGAAAGTTATGTTGCATTCTTTATCGTATTAGACGAATCCACTCCTTATTAACATGACTTGTGCTTCACTTCAAACATTGTTTTGTACCTTTTTTTCTATTAGAATTGTCTTGTACCTTAGTTCAAATAATTTGAATTTTGATGAATGTTTCAAATTCTGAATTTCAGGATCTTGTACCTAAAGGGGCTCGCTCTCTTCTGGTGCAGCCAATATTACAAGTTTCTAGGGACAGTGCTACCGATTTAAGTCAGTTGCAAATCAGTAGTTTTCCATGAAAGCACCATCACTAACACAATTCTTAAAACATTCACTATGGACATAGTGCTGCAGCGGTTACATCAGTACATCATGTTGGAATTCACTCACCTGGTAATCATCAAGTGATACTGTAAGTGTTGTTCCCATACTCCCATACTTTTAGTTAAGGGGTGTTATTATTGTTTTAATTCGGGCTACAAAAGCTGCAAAAAACACAAATTCCGTCAAAGTTTAAGTTGTAGGAGGATTCGTGGACACTTGAATCTGGATTAGTTACTACTGCTCTCAAGTTAAAGAGAGAATAGCTGAAGGACAAATTCAATGACGATCTTTAGAAGTTGTATGCATGAAGTATCCAACCTCATGTTAATGTGCTATATGTTGCAGGTGTATGTAATTTTTGAATATCTATTTTTTAACTTCATTCTTCATTTGTTGTCTTACCATACTCATTGAATTCACTTGCAATATAGTTTCTAATGTTGTCAAGTTTCGATGCAATCACAACACTATTCATCTCTAATATCAAGCATGTGGAGGAATGATACCTTCCCGCAATAGTCTTCGTCATAATTTTAAGTCATCACGTGCAAGTTAACTTGTGTTTCATCATCAGAATATTTCTGCATAATGTGGACATTATAATTTTAATATACACTGTACCAATTTCCTACTGATTAGCATCTTACATATGGATACGGGTTGACATTTTGGCTGTCAAATTCTATTCTTTTGAGAACTATTATAAGTAAAACCATCTGAAAAGAATGAAAGCAATAACAACATGAATCTGCCAGAAGAAAATGTTGTTCAAGAGAAGAAAGCTCCACAGGATAAAAATAATGGTGGTGATGATGGTGAGTCTTCTTATCAAGTGGGGCCTGCATGCTGGTAGTTTCACTATATGTAGCAGGCTCATCATGGAGGTGAGAAATTTTTATGCATGTACCTTCTTTGGAGGCTGCAATTTTGAATTGGATTAAAGGTGTGTAGTCTGTGGATTCAGTTTATCTATAAGCTAAGGATAAGAGGTGTTGGTGGAGGGGAATTACATATCAGTAAGCATTTTTAAGCATTTATAAGTTTGTTGATTCAGGTGTAACATTGGCAGCTATGCAGTATAATTTTCTGGTGCAGTGTTTTGTTCTCTGCTTGGTTGTGGTGTAAAATTTGTAACAATCTAGCATTCTTGTGCATTTAATAATATATTCTTTTGCTTTGTTAAAAAAAAAATCAGTTTTCATTTTCATTGATGTGTAAATTTTCAATGACATATAATAAGCACAACTTTTTTTTATTTCTTCAGCATTAGTTGTTTTTTTAACAAAGCAAAAGAATTTTAAAGGTTTTCTTATATCACATATTTATAGTACAAACATAAGAGCAATAGTGCTATAATTTAATATAAGAGCAAAAATGCTATTCATTATAAATAAAAGGGTTAAATATGATGTTGGTCCCTCTCAAAAGTGTAATTTTATAGGAACTAAAAATATTCATTAGGCTATTCATTCCAGTGTAATGACGAGTTTTCAATTTGTATTATTGATTTTAAATTTTAAGGCAAACAATTGAATTTCACCAATAGCTATATTAAAACAATTTGAAATTTAAGTTTTACAAAATAATTTTATATTTCAACCATTCAATTCATCTATATGAATTGGAAAATTTTAAAACACCGTTGAATGTTGACTAAATATTTTAATAAACGGTATTATCTTTATTTACGGGAAAATGTGTTACTGATTCAAATATTTTTATAAATTATATTAAAATACGAGAAAATAATCTATGGTTAATCCAAATTTTTTTATAAATAATATTATTTTTATATACGAGAAAAAATATACTAATTCAAATATTTTTATAAATGATGTCAAAATAAAATATTTTTGTTTTATTAATTTCTTAATTTGTGTACAAATGCGCATAATAAATCAGTACTCGTGTATTGACTCTCTTTTAGTTTCTCTTTCTAATCCTACATTTTAGTCGTTAAACAATTATTAAAAATTATATAATTTTATTTTTAAAAACCGCTTATAATTTACTTTGAATAAAAATATTTCTGTACTTCAAATATTAATTTTGTTCTCATTAATATATTTTTTATAAACAATAATTATTATTTGGAAAAACAATACGCGTGACCGACCAGAACCCGTGCGTATGCACGGGTTTGTTACTAGTTGATAATAATAGTTTATACTAGTACTAGTACTTCTCAATTGGTTAGATTTCACATAACTTTAAATAGTTCTACACTTTTTTCTATCTTGAACCAAAACCTACCTTCAATATTTACACCATATATATTCCATATACATTGTATTTATATGATGAATAATATTTTTATAATAAAATAATAATATTTTTAAATTTTTTTATAACATAAACATAAGATTGTTTTATTAATTAACTTCACAATTAAAATAAAATATGTATTTTACTATTAGAGTGAGTGAGAGTATTAGAGTGAGAGGCATCAAATATAGGATCGCGGGATGGAACTCACAACATCTCAATTATTCATCTTTAAAGGGTGAACTCCAATCACTAGACTACATGATTGAGAAAAGATGGTTATATGAAGTTGTAAGAATCATATATTTTTCTTATATTTTTAATTTTTTTTTGTCAAATAGACAAATAACTAAAATTTAATTTTTAAAAATGAATAAGTGGAGTATTTTAACAGATGTCCCTCCTTTTGAAGTCCATACACAACCACTAAGTGAGTAGCTTAATAAAACTATTTTTGATTTTTAAACAATTAATAAACAATATATTAACACGAGATATGGTGTATGAGCTCACTATAGGATAATAATCCATTTAGGGCCAGTTTGTTTCAGCTTTAAAAAAATGAATTTTTTCTTTGTATTTTTGAAAATAGATTTTCTAAAACCCTTTTTCAAAATATTACAAGTTTTTTTATATTCGTTTTTTCTAAAATGAAACAGTTAATTTGACATCCTATGACATAAACATACATAATTGAAGACCAAAACTTAGTCAAAATCATAATTTTTTCAAAAAGTTGTATTTCAAAAATGATTTTTATGAAAATCTATTTGAAATAGCTTCAAAATTAAGTGATTTTTTAAAATTTTGATATCCAAATTTTTTCTCCATAAATAGATAAAATACCTAAAATCACATTTTAAGAATAACTATTCAAACAGATTTTTCATTTGAAACTTTTATAAAAAGTTTCTTTGTAAAAAAAATTTTCGCAAAATTTGGTAACACTATAAAAATCATTTTTAAAAAAAGCCAAAACAAACGGGCCCTTAAACATAATATAAAGGTAAAGAGGTGATAGAGTTTTAGAGAAAGGGGGGAATTTTTAAGGAAGGAAAGAAATTTTAATAGAGGAAATGCATGAAATTAATTTCTTTTATTCTTTATGTATTTATGATCATATTAACTATAAATCATTTAAATTTAAATTTGATGAATTCTTTTCTCCACCCCCGTGTCCTTTTATTTTGGAGAGGAAATAAAGCTAACCTTGAGTGGTTTTTATTTATTCCCTTAAAAAAATTGAATCAAATAATTAATCTTTAATAATTAAAATTTTAATCTTTCTATAAATTTGATTCACAAAATTAATATAATTATTTATAATTGAAACAGTTTTAATTTCAATTTGCTTCTTATATTAAAAATGGATGAAGCGCCCCTTCTTATATTAAAGATTTAAGTCCAGACTAAGTCCTAGTTTAGCCATAGCATCTTCACAATTGTTGGCATCTCGGTAGATATGGTTAATACAAATCTCCCAATCTTGATTGAGTCTAACTCAACCTAATGGAGGAGGATGCCATCTTCATCGTTGAGTGATCCTCTGAGTTATATAGTTCCTTTTTTTGTCTGCATAGACCATCTTGATATGTGATCACTTTTAAGCCTATATTTTATGCTAAATTGATGGGCATGATAAAGTTATCCACATGAAGCCTTTGGTTCCTACAGTACCACAAAGTATGACATGTGGTAACACATGTAGCTTTCCAATTGTCTTGTCCTCCCAACCCAAGGTATCCTTGCAAATTTAAATCAATCAAGCAAAACTGGTTAGAATTAAAATAGGACTCCAGTCTTCATGAGCCACTTGAGGAATCCACATACTCTTTACAGCTTCACAACCTTGAATGGCATGAAGATTGGTTTCAATGAGTCCTTAGTAGGGGTGAAAAATGGACATACCCACCCCGTTAAGGCTCGCCTCGCAAAAGCCTGCAAAAAACTAGGCAGGGCGGACATAGTTAAGGATGCGGGCATAAAACCTTGGCCCGCCCCATAAAAAAATGAGGGCGCGACGGGGAATGTCCACGAGCTTTGTACCTTTTATGCCTAAAAACGTAAAATTTTATGAATATGCTCGTGTCCGCAAAAAAATGGACGGGAAAGTATGAATTATATCATGCATGATATTCACTTTTTTGATCTTTATTATGTAGATGTTTAACGACGAACATTATTCCCCGTTGAGGACTTTGTAGACCTTCGTAAATATGGGACGTATATCCACAATGTGCTTAAGGGTCTTGCTGCTTGATTTATTGAAATATGCTAATGACTTATTTTCCGTATTGATGTGAATATTACTTTTGACTTAAACATATTTTGGGTTTGATGTAAATATTAATTTTGTCTTTTAATGCACAACGTTACCTGTTTTTTATGTAGTCCTTCATATTCAACTTTATAGTGCATGCCTTTAATGGAGAATATTGCTAACAACGATTTTGTCAAATTCATTTGAGTACACATCCTAACATATTTGCTTATTTCCCTTATCAATGTATTCCTGTCAACCTTGATTGTCGCTCTGATACAATATTTTATAAAAGATAACACTCTTGCATTATAGTATTCTATGGGAAGTTTGAAGATTCTGACCAAAACTGCTACTTGTTCAATGGCATCACTTGATGGCCAGAAATTTGCCATCCATTCTCTAACAGAAAGATATTGATCATATATGAGTCATGATCATTCCATTAGAGATACATATTGATCTTCTTCACCTGTAAACGTTACAAGAAAGTATTCTTGTCCTAAACTCACGATGTTCAAGACTCCTCTTCTTGCCCCAGAACTGTTGAAGCCTATTTTCTAGAGCTTTGTATTCAATCCTTCTACCAAGCATTTTCACAATAACTCATTTCTTCCATGGTTTTGCAATCCTTTTTTCCTTCCTTTTCAAATAGGATAATTTTAGGGCATTCATACTCACCAACCAAGTTCTCCTCTATTCTCTATCCTCAATCTTCATTAATCCCTTCAATGTTTCCATCAAAAACCTCATATCCTTCTGGTTCATCTTCCATACCAAAGGATGTTTCTCCCGTTACCGCATTCCTATAGAGATAATCTCCTTCGTTGCTCCCATCATATGAGCCTGGATCACCATGCACTAAGGACACCATTGTATTATTAGTCACATTTTCTTTTACTCTTTTAATACTCGTGACATTCAGGTCATCTTCCTCCACTTGATTTGCACGATTGACATTCTCCGCTTCCTCGAACCCTAGCACAACAATTCATTCTCTCCAAACATCTAATATTTTTATTTGGATAATAATAAATTTAAGGCATGTCAATAATAATAGAATAGTTATATATATATATATATATATATATATATATATATATATATATATATATATATATATATATATATATATATATATATATATATATATATATATATATATATATATATATATAAGTTGTTAAGTCACATAATAACTTTGACGGTAAAACAAAGAATAATTTTG
Organism: Vicia villosa; assembly: GCF_029867415.1. Taxonomy (NCBI): domain Eukaryota; kingdom Viridiplantae; phylum Streptophyta; class Magnoliopsida; order Fabales; family Fabaceae; genus Vicia; species Vicia villosa. Next base: position 150,991,012 of record NC_081184.1, on the reverse strand, counting down.
TAATCTGTTATTCATATATTTATTTATTTATTTCTCTTATATTTATTTCTTTTACAATTAATATTTCACTATATTAAAAATTTTGGATGGTGATTTCTTATATGCTATTATGAGTTAAATTAACATGTATATACATAATATAATATTATTATGAAGTGATATTAAAATTAAAAATATATACAAAATTTAAAAGATTTTAAAGGTAGTGAGTGCACTGAGAGTGTAAATTAACTTTACACATACAATCAATCAAAATCTTTTCACTTGCCATGTCATATTAGTTTTTTTAAATTAAAATTGTGTTTTAATTAGATATATGGTTGTGATTTGTTGATAGTGTACAAATATTTTCCACTGTCGGTGCATATCCCTTTTTCTCATTTAAAAAGAGGTCTTATTGTGTTAAATCATGTATAACCTTTGCTAATACCTTTATTCAATTTTTTCTTCAAATTTTCTATTTGTATTCAAAATTTTAATTGTCTTATTAAATATTTTATTTGAAGTAGTTAATTTATTTTATACATACTACTTGAATCTATTTTTTTTACGGTTAATCCAAAGAGGTTAAAGGTAATGCACTGACAGTGTAAAAAAGTTTTACACTGTCATCCAATAGAAACAAATCGTTTTGCCATGTCATATAAATTTTTTTAAAATTGCAGTCTGACTTATCCTGATTCATGGTCGTGATTGGTTGACAGTGTAAAACTTTTTTACACTGTCAGTGCATCACCTATTTTCTCTAATCCAAAATAACAGAAACATTTACAGATTTATTAATTCTATATTTTTTTAATCAAAATTATTAATTTATTTATTTATCTTTAACAACTTCTTTATATTTAAGAATGAGTTGAATATTAGATATAGAATCAAAGACTAAAGACGAATAAAACATTATATGTCAAATGTGAATTTTTATTACTTTTTAACATACTTATGATATTATGTTGTACCATCTATAATTTCTACCTTTACATTTAAATTAATATCTAATATTTTTTACTTTACACTTTATATATAAATTTATATAATGTTTAATCATTAGTATTTTGAATTCTATTATTTATGTATAAAATCATCTCATTTTTAAAAGATACGTTTTTTTTTTTGGTCTAAACCAATTATGTTAATAAGGGGACCACTATTTTAGTTTTTTTAGTTTTTAAATTTTACTATGTTTAAACCTTTTATTTTCTATTTTTTAACATTATATGAAAATACAAATTATTAAATTATTGATAATTTTATAACAAATACAATCAATATAAAAAATAAGAAAATAAATTATAAATGATCTTTTAAAATTTTAATACTTATCATAATAATTAAATAAATATAGGACATGGATCTTTATTATGCTGCAACGGGTGTGGAATCGAAGAATCGGTCTTCTACTTATTTTTTGAATGTCTGTTTTTTTTTAGGTATTTGGTACTATGTCTCCAATTGGTTTGGCATCTCAACAACATTGTGGAATGGAGGATTAGACCATCTTCTTCAATTCGATGGTATTATAGGAAGCAGAAGAACGTCTGCCGAGATAGTTAGGATGATATGATTCGCTTGCATCTGGTGCATATGGAAGGCAAGGAATAATTAAAATATTCGCTTCCAATAGCATAGACTAAAATTTCACTTCCTGGTATTTATATCCCAGAGCTGTTTTGGGATGTGTCGATTAACTTGACAGTTCGTGCGTGGATCCTCTGTTAGGTGAAGATCTTTCAAGCCTCGAGTTGGGCGTTATTTCTTGTCTAAGATGTTTGAGCTTGAGATCACTTCAATATTACGCCGTTATATTTTCTGAGTTCTCTTAAATCTTTGAGTTATTAATTCCTATCCTTCATCTGGTGAATATTTGCAATTCATTTCGCATCAAGCTTTATGTTTTACCAGAGAAAAGTTTCGCTGCAGGAGCGGTTTAGGATCAGGTTTTTACACTAGGATTTATTCCCAGGTGTATCAAAGTAATGCTGCCTTTTGTGTTGTGTTTGCTCGGCAATTCTGGAGTGGTTTGGTTTGAGTTTTCAAGATTGTTTTGTCGGCTATATCAGAACAACTTTTTACTCAATTTGGAATCTTAGAGAAATGGTCTAGTGCTGTCCAGCTCAAGGTTGCTCAATCAGGCTTTGTATGAGACTTAAACTACACTCATTCGAATAATTGGAACATCAGATTGTGAGTCACTAGTTTTAGTTAATTTCTTTTGGCAAGCTATTTGTTTATCAGAATGTGGTGGTGTTCCTGTTATGCTTGTAGTTAGTGCCTTTCAGGTGTGTAGCTTGTGTTTAGGAGCTCTCTTCATGTTTATGCTTTTGGTAGCTCCTTGTTTCTTGGGGAATAGTTTTTTTTTGTATCTTGGAAAATCTTGTAATCATTTGGTTTGGCATATCTTATGCTCTGACCAACTTTTATTTATATTATTTTGGACTTTCCAAAAAAAAATTAAATAAAACTTACCACGCGCATATGTAAGGGTGGAAATAGGCTGCGCCGAGTTAGACTTTGTCAAGCTTAAGTCTGGTATGTCAAAAATACCGAAGCCTAAGTCTGGCTTGTAGCCTGTCGTAGACTTATTTTTAAGCCTGAGTTTGGCCTTTTCGAAAGCCTGATTATCCTGTTAGACTACATATATAAAAGCATATTTGTTTTAGACATGTCCAAATAAACAATTAAAATAATATTTAAATAGACTAAGTAACTAAAAGACCAAAAAAACAGAAAATTTGTTTGCATTTACTTATTTTAATTTATCTATTAGCATAAGTTCTATGAGACTATTTGTATTAGCATAAGTTCTATGAGACTAGTATTTATTTAAGAAAACTTATCAAAACAATGTTCATGATGTGTTTTCATCTTATTTTCACATGTTCTTCAAGATAACCAAATTTTATTTATGTATTTTAATTCAAAGTACAAAATATAACATAATAATAATAAAAATTATTCATATTTATTTAAATAGGCGGACATAATAAATTTAAGGCTTAAATGCAGTTTTGGCCCCCCTATTTACATTATTTTGAACTTTTGAACCCCCTATTACAAAACTCAGCCTTTTAGTCCCCAGACTTACTAACTTCTGGCAATTTTTGAGTCCCCCACCAAAATTGCTTATGTGACATGTTTTAATGGTGACATGAAACAATGACCTTTGTGCCACATAATATAGATATTTTATGTTCTTATTTTTAATTAAAGTTTATTTTCTGAAAATTCATTATTTCAAAATAATTATTGAAAACGTGATTCCCATTTCAAAATAATTTCATTATCTCTAATCTCTCAAACCCTAGTTCCTCTCTTATCTCTCAAAACCTAATTCCTCTCTTATCTCTCAATACCTAATTTCTCTGTTATCTCTCAAGCCAGCTTCATTCTCAACCTTCGAAGCTGCAAAGGAAAGACAGCTGCTGATAGAGCCATCCCAAAAGGTGGAAACAAGAAGAAATCAAATGGTGGACAAAAGAAGATTGCAAAGGGTGGACAAAAGAAGAAAACAAAGCCAAATGAAGTTGAGATTAGAAACTCATCCCAAGCACCAATGGCTACACAACCATCTCAGCAGTAGTGTTTAAAAGTTCTTTTTGTTTAGGTTTTCATTTTGGTATTAGCTAATGAACAATTATTAAGTTGGTTTTTGGTTAAGTTGTAATGAACAATCTTAAGTTGGTATTTGGTTAATTCTGTTATGCAAATTAAGTTGTAATGAACAACCTTAATGTTCTGTTTATGAAATATGAATTATGAATTATGTAATTCTGTTATGAATTATGTATATACTGATGTGTTTCCAATTCTGCAAATTCTGTTTATATTGATGTGTTTATGTTGAATGTTGTGATGTGTTTATGCAAATGTTGTGTTGTGATGTGTTTATGTTGGATGCATTTATATTGGTCAATATTGATGTGCAACTATATTGAATGGTGTGATGTGTTTCTGCAAATTCGGTTATGCGCAATTGAGAATCAATATTTGGCAAATTTGAATCACATCAAGTCAACCTGTAAATTTACACTATGGTAAATTGTACACAATTCGGCTGCACTAAAAATGACCTATAAATTGACCTATATTTACACAATTCCAATTCTGTCATTACACAAATTTACACAATTCTGTTGTAATGAGGTATAAATTGGCACAAATTCATGCCCTGTAATATAGCATACGAGAAGAACAGATTTTCCAAAACTACTTAACATTGAATTTGCAAAAACATTACAACTTACAAGTCTAGCACCCATAAATTAGCACAATTCTGTCATTACAAAGCATGATAATGCATTACCCATTAACCCCAATTTATAAAACACCTTATGGAAATATCACCCCTGCAAATTACAACAGATACACTAAGACTAGTACAACCACCAACACAACAACAATAGCGATCGAAATCTTCAAGTGCTTGATCTTCATATTCAAAATCTTAATCTTCATCTTCAATTCATCTTCTAGTTTCTTCCCTTCGTCAATTCTGACCTTTGCATTATTCAGTCTCTGACTCAATGTAGAAATCATGTCCTTTGCTCTTGGTCCCATCTCTTCGTCATACCAAACAAAATGGTTGCATCGTTTGTACCCTTGGATCTACATATGATAGGATATGAATTCTCAACGTTTAGAAGAAAAGAAGGAAAAGTTGTTTTTCAATCACAACTGATGAAATTTTTATAAACTAACCTTGTACATCCCACAACCGTAAAAACGGCGTCATGGGTTAGCATCAGTCCATGAAGTCATCAAGGGTGCATCCAAACCACATCTGCATTCGCCATGGGCGAAGGAAGATTTGGTACGACTAATTGCTTCTGAACAACGAGACATGGTCGATTCACAAAGGTAAAAGTTTGACTGAAGATTAGAGGTTGACTGAAGAAGAAGGGGATTAGAGGTTCATTGAAGAAGAAGGAGACAAGGAATGTATCGTATGAAATTAGGGTTCTTAGAGGGAGAACTAAAAAGATGGGGCCAATCTAATTTAACAAATATCAATAATTAATAAAATTGGATAATATAATTAAAAATATTGGGTTGACTGAGTTAATGACGTGGCAACGTGTTGACTATTCCATGTCACCATTAAAACATGCCACATATGCAATTTTGGTGGGGGTTCAAAAATTGACAGAAGTTAGTAAGCCTGAGGACTAAAAGGCTGGGTTTTGTAATAGGGGTTCAAAAGTTCAAAATAATGTAAATAGGGGAGCCAAAACTGTATTGATGCCTAAATTTAAAATACTTTTTTGAAGGCTGAGACTTAACTTTTTAACTAAAAAGACTTATAATGAAAACTTAAATCTTGTCTATTTAAAAATGTATGGTCTAGCATGAGCCTTTCTACTTCTAGGCTATGCTATTTCCACCCTACCTAATGCATGGACGTGTCTAGTTAGAGTAATAATAAGAAAGTCAAAGAGTAATAAGAGAGTCAATAAGATAAGAAAGTCAAAGAGTAATAAGAGAGTCAATAAGAGTGGGAAATTAAACGTAGGGGAAGAAGAAAGGGGACCTCAAAATTTTGTCTGATAGTCGTGTGTGTTACGTGTATCCATCTTCTTCCCCGCATTCACTTACACGTTTTCATTACGACTTATACTCACTTCACTTAACACCTTAACATTCATCTTCCTCTTCCCAACTTCTCTAACTCCCAAACAATCTCATTCTTTCATGGCATCTACCACGCGCATCACTCACTGCCAGCTCCGCCCGCCCACACCATCCTCACGTCCTCTCCCCGAAAAACCCGGTCCGGTTCAATTCTCCATCCCAAAACCCAAACCAACCGAACCAGAAGGCGTCAACACAAACATCCTTCTGCAGCCGCGGCTCTGCACTCTCAGATCGTACGGTTCCGATCCAATCGGCGCCATAATCAAAACTCGCAAAGAAAATACACAAGTTAGCGATGACGTGTCCTCCTTCTTCGCCACACTTTCAGAATATATTGAGAGTTCCAAGAAAAGCCAAGATTTCGAAATTATCTCCGGTCGTCTCGCCATGGTAACAAAACCTAACACAATCTAACACTAACTAACACTAACTAACACTCACAGTTACTATTACTAATAATAATGATTACTAATTTCTATTATTGATGTGGCGGTGCAGATGGTGTTTGCGGCGACGGTTACGGTGGAGCTGGTGACCGGAAACTCGGTGTTCAGGAAAATGGACATTGCAGGAATAACGGAGGCCGGTGGAGTTTGTTTAGGCGCGGTTACTTTCGCGGCTTTGTTTGCTTGGTTTTCAAGTGCGCGTTCCAAAGTGGATCGAATCTTTACCGTCAGCTACAATTCGTTCATTGATTCGCTAATTGATCAAATCGTCGACGGTTTATTCTATGATGAAGAAATCTGATATACGCTGCACAACAATCATATAGTATAAGGAAGATACATCGCATGTATTAGTATAGAGTGTATATGTATATTGTATATTGTATATTGTATATTTATACTAAATTTTGGATAAATAGAAGATGTAATGTTGTTGCTATGATAAGTTGAATGATACACTAATACTAATTTAATATTGAATCACGTTTGTGTTGTGATTTCAATCACCAATTTAATAATATTACAAAGAATGAAATACAAAATGCCTAAACAAAGTTACATGTTTTGCTTGAATGATATGCATTTTTATATATAATGTAAAAGGAAAATAAGTTGTAAACTTTGTTTATACAGGAGACTGTAATTTGTATGTAACAGTTTATAATAGTTTGATGTAGAACTATGTCGCACTTTCGATTGTTTGAATACACTCTAATACACTCGCCTTCTTTGCCATTGACGCCATTAATGCTTCATGGATTCCCTTGTTGTTTTTCAAGAGAGAAGCAGCAAACAAAACCTGCAAAATTTTGAGTTTTTGAGGATTAAAAAGCATAAATATGAGCTTTTGAAATATATCGACAATGCTATTTTGTGTCTAAATCTTAGTGTTAGAAGAACTTACAGCCCATCTGGTGAGATTTTGTTGCTGGTCTTTGCTGAGTTGTGGCTTTGTTCTGTTGATAAACCTCTATAGGGAAACCAAAATTTTAATTATTATTTACCTAATAATATTGAGTAGTTTAATATTAACATATTTTGGAAATAGAGGTTCTCAAACCTGGAGTGTGAAAAGATCAGCAGATTGACCAATGACCTTGTCATATGTTAAACCTTCTGCTGCTAGTCCAGCCATTGATACAACAGCCAATCTGAAACAACAAGAAATAAGTATCAGTTTAATTTCAAATCATATTTATCTTGGTACTTTGTTCTTAACAAATTATTATAAGTTGGGATGGTTTCTTTCTTCATTTTATTATAATCACATATTCCATGTTCATGCCATATCATAGCTTCTTAGTAAATACCTATCTAACTCCTTAGTATCAAGCTGGCCACTATACAGAAGCTTTTCAAGCCTCTCATCAATGAGATTGACATGCTCTTTCCCAATATCCAGCGAATATCCAAAAATCGGTAAGCCAAGAAGATAAGCAACTAGAATGAACAAAAGAACAAAAAGAAGCTGAGTTATAGAGTGCATGATGAAATTGAAAAAACAGTATATCGCATACTTTGTGTATGTATGTATGTATGTATGTATATAAGCCAAAACATGGGAAAAGGGCAGTACTCAAAAAGTGGGCTGCTTCATGTCTAGCAATCCTTTCTTGATAATCAGGAAAAACTGCTGAAAAGCTGCTAATAGCTGCTTGGAGAAGCCTACACTAGCATATTAATTACAGCATTAATGTTATGGCAAACACTGAATCCACACTGAAGAGAGCATTCGCTGCTACTTGGTAAGCCTAATTCTTACCCAGGAGATGTGCTACCTATGCCCAAAACCACTAAGGAAATACTCCCGATCAAGTATGGTACAAAGAAACCCCAATCCTGCATTAATCAACAAACATTAATCAGTGACTGTAAAAGAGAGAGTAGATGGAAAATAGAAAGTTAAAAAAGACACTCTTCTACCATAAAGCATTTCCTCAATAAATGAATTTTTCCGGAATAAATTACAACTCTACAAGCCATATGACCGCAAGTTATAACTTCAAGTTGAAGACGGCATCGCGCGATATGTCTTCAATATCACATCGCATTTGAAATACTTTTGAAAATCATGAAAAAATATGCAATGTGATGTCCCAATGAAGCGGACGCGCCTTGATACAGGCTTTAAAGTCAGCACAAAAAATTTGCAACGGATTATAAACGCCACAAACATAAAATAAGTACAAAAAGCACAATAATCACATATTTTATCATCTGCAATGCCCTTGATTGTAGTGGCCTGTACATTTTGCTCGAGTGCAACCACAATTTGAAACCATGTTATATCTACATTTACGAATAACACTCCGAGACTTCATTTTGCTTCTAAAAACAAGTCATCACACACAAGATCGTCGAACCGACATACATAGCAAAAAAGAAGAGTGAAGGGGATACATACCCCGGGAAGCTGTCCAGCCAGAATACCCAAGAATCCAGTTGTTCCAACCACAGTAAAGAGAAAAGCTGCCTGCACTACAAAGATCTATGTTACAAATTGGACCTGGAACAAACTCAATTCTCAAGAAACTCATATATCATGTATAATTCCATTTGATACTACAAAAGTAAAAAATATAAAACAATTCAGAAAACTTACATCGTTTCTAACACTAGGAATTGCAAGGTTCTCCGCGTTTTTAATCCCTAAAGTTGTCAGCTCTCGAATTGATGTCTGGTGTACAAATTTGGAAGCATTAGACAAAATTTACATGACTATGAAAGACTAATAAGACACGACAACATTGATAATAATTTTAAAAAATTCGACAACATCTGACATGACATATGTAAGACACCTGATACACAAGTGTTAGTGCTACATATATGAATTGCTTATTGCTATGTCTATTGGAATATATCAAGAACTTCAACATAAGTAATGTAGACTAACCGTGCGACGTGAAACATAAGGTTGAGAACTCCATTTCTTGGCCCAACCAACTTCACTGAGTTGATCAAGTGCCTCTTTAACAGCATTGCTATCTTTCTACACACAAATATTTTATTTACATACCTATTAATTCAGTTTCATATGATCATAAATATAAAACAAAAGAATATAATCTGAACATGAATTTAAGGAACTCTTCATATTCCCTATTGTCAAGTATTAACATCATGTATTGTTGATAAATATTACATTATACAGCTTTTAATTGCGATAGAAATTTGGTGGTAAGACCTTTGCAATTGCAGAATCAAGGGTGTTGAGATCAACACCAGGTGCAGCAGAGGAAGCTCTTGTTGTGAATTTAGGGAGGTTGAAGTTGAGGCATCTTTGATGGTGATGATAATGGAAATTATGGTAATAATAATATGGTTTGTGAAGTGAAGATGAGTAAGACATGGTTGACACCCACATTTTTGTTATCTGTTTCGGCTCTAAGTATTAGAACCTTATTGGAGGGTGGAGGTTGCAGTAGATAAGGAATAAGGAAGGATTTGAGAGGCTTTGTGGGACCAATGAAGGAGCTTTTATTTTTCATTGTTACTAGTTTCATTTATCTCTTAAAATAACAATTAAAATTAACAAAATTGTATTGTGCTATTAGCAAATAAAATTTGTTTTAAAATGAGTTTATTTACACTTTTCAATGTAAAAGTGATTATTATTTTTTCAATTGTGTTTTTTAATTATTATTGTGTATATTATTTTCAACGCATTATTAATAAGGTTAATTTAGTAAAAATGTAATGTATTAGAACAATATTATTACATTTTTTAATATGTGTGCAAAAACCTTAAATGATCAAATAACCAATTTATTTAGACCTGCAAATCGGCTTGCAAAAGAATCAAAATTTAAATCGAAAAATTGATTGAAAACTATAAAACTAGAGATTTATACGACTTCTAAGGTCAAACCGAATTTAGCTTTTGATTTATAAAACATGATAAAAGATTCCAAAAATGTTACTCGATTTTTTAATTTCATTTTGGCTTCTCCAATCATTCTAGTACAAAAGCATATAGAAATCAAATAGAAAACTCAAAGTAACAACTATACTTGCTAAATAGTACATATGTATGACACCCCATATGCTGGTAGGGGTGGCCAAATGCTTTTAGAGTTTGCGGTGGTTTAGGGCAAACTCGCGAGGGTGAGAAACTTTGTATTTTTTAGGGTGTCTCGTGGTGAATTCATAATCCACTCCTCATCGTAGGAATGAGATATTTATAGAGGCATATTGACCTGGATTTAGGGTTTCTAGGAAAAAAACCATTCTTCTAGTAATGGTAGTGGATCGTTGAGTCTCTGTTTACTAGGAAGATATGGATTTACCCCTTGACTCTTTTTATAGATTATCTCTGACCAAGACATGTCATTTATCATGTTTCCCTCTATTAAGCGAGTGGGGAGTGTCGCGGGAAAAGTTATCTCCCTCGTAGGTGGTAGGATTCCATTGCCTTAATTGGCAGCATGGTCTCCTTAAGGGGTCATTTGCAAATATATCCTTCAAGCACAAAGGCTTGGTAAAGGACAAAGTGCTTAATTAGCTAAGCGACAGGGTGTCTATCTGATGAGACTCTAAGTCAAGGCCCCTTGACGAGGTTTTAAGTGAAGGTAAAGGAAACACAAGAAGGGGGTTTGAACTGAGTTTCAAGATTTAAGACTTTTGGTAAGACAAACAAACAAGGAGTAAGGAATAAAAATAAAGTCATAATAGTTTTCTTGGTTCGCTGTTAACAAATCTACTTTCAGGTCACCCGTCAAGGTGATTTTGCCTTATCAACAAGGATTTAATCCACTATAACCAAACTTGATTACAACCACGAAGAACTATTGTCAATGTCTTCTTGAGACTTCTGACTATATCCTAGTTTCTCAAGGAACAAAATCAACTTACAAGTTGAAATACAATGATGTGTTTATAAAGATGCTTCTTGATAAGCATATTACACAAAATGAAATACAATCAAATAACACAACAGTGTTAAGAGCAAGATATGAACAACAGTACTTTGCTTTACAACTTTTCAATTAAATAGAGTTTTAGCGTATTCAAAATTTCTTGTTAAAAAGTCTTATTTTTCATTCTTTCAAGTCTTCTTTATATAGGCATGAAAAGATTCGTTGAAGGATGAAGATGGAATTGCACATTTCTTAGTTGTATTCTTGTATAATGGTTACTACGAATGGTAGATAATATTGTGCCATAGTACTATCCTTGAGCCCCCAAATTAGCGTAGTGGAAGACATATTTGATTTGTACCATGTATTACTCACTAACGTAAAAAAACCTTTTTGATATTATCTTATAATCTTAGAGGCTTTAGAAAGTAGGTTGATGAAGCATGTTTAGAAGGATCAAACGCATTATTACAGTCTTCAGATTCTTGTCTTCAAAGTCTTCAGAACTTGTTCTCTAGAACCTTGTCTTCAGAATCTTTAGAACCTGGTCTTCATAACTTGTGCCAAAATGTCAGATCTTAAGAATCTTCAGAAGCCCTTTATCAGAGTCAGAGTCAAAAGTCATTTAATGAGCATTCTATTAGAAGTGTTGTCAAATAGCATTCCAGATATTGACTTTTCTTTGTAAACCATACTTTGTTGTCTCTTCAGAGTCAGAGTGTGTTGATTTCAGAAACTGATGACATCACACGCGATTCTATCAGAGTAAGAACCTATAAGCAAAAGCCACACACTAGATAAGAGCCATTAAGGTACACAATTGTTCTCTAAGAAACAATGTATTATTATCATCAAAACTAAATATTAGATGCCGAACCAAATCTTGTTCTTAGAATCTCCGCCTTTTTTATGATGACAAAACCATGTATTTTGATGAACAAGTTTTACTTGGTTTAACCATATAAAACATATCAGAGGCTCCCCTGTAGTTTTTATACTACCAAAAATTATCCCAGCTTGTTTAGAGGCTCCCACTGAGTTCAAGACTTATAAAATAATTTTTTACAAAATAAAACACTTTAATCAGCATGAAAGAAACACTTCCCTAATTAAGATGTTTATCAACTTCTTAGAGACTGAAAGAAATTGCCTGGTTCGTCATCTTAGAGTATGGCTATACTATCTCATAGTCTGATTGGACATGCTCGGTCCTTATATCATTTCTATCTCTCTTTATCTCAGAGTCTAGCTTCCAATTAGAGAAAATGAGGTATCATAGTCTAGTTGATATCAGGGTCTAGTTGAATTTCCTTTTGTCAAAGGTTTGGTTCATGACTCAAATCAGTCTGGTTATAAAAGTAACTTAAAACACGAGTTTTCTTCAAAAGTGTCTGTCTAGAAATATCCAGTGAACTTTTTCAAAGTTCCTGATCAATCAAACATTGTTAGAGCATAGGCATAATACCTTAGAACACATGTATGGGATAAGCAATTGGAAACTAGATATATCAAAATCATCCATACTTTTCCCCCTTTGTCATCAATAAAAAGGAAAGCAAACGAATAAAAGTGAAACTAAGCAAATTTTTCATTGATCTTCAAAAAGATAGAGATACAAAAATAAAATGATGACGAAAAAGTAAACTAAAAAGGTAAAATTTAAATCTAGGTTGGGGTGGAAGTCTTGACTTAATCTGTTCCAATAGCACAATAATCTTGGAATTGGTAATAACTTGTTCCTTGAACAACTTATCCGGTTTATCCAAGTACGTTCAATGATACTTAAGGATTACCCTGGCATTTTATGGCTCGAAAAAGCCTTGGTGGCAAATGTTTTGGACCCACCCAATGCCCAAGTGACTTATGTCCAATCTATCTCATGCTTACTTTAATCGACCCAACATATAAAATAGTTCGCATGCTATGACATTATGTGTAGAAAGAAATTGAATCATCATATCTTTAAATGCTCTTTATGTAACAAGCTTGGCCACTTAGAGTCGTTATGTTATGATAAACTAAGAAGGTCTAAAAGTAATAACATTATATCTCTTATAGCTACTAACGCACCATGATCCAAAAAGGATTTAGGTACCAAAGGTGAAAACTGGATTTATTTTTTGCAGGAATGCTTTGTAGATTTAATGGAGCCTTAGTGAATATTAAATTATTAAATGAAATTGTGTAAAGCAATTGTATACCTTGAGTATGCAAGAGAAGGTCTTGCGTGATGGAGTTTGATGATCCTGATGCTTGCGATCAAAGTATGTTCGTTGATGTGTATTTGGCAATTGATTCTCTTGCGCCAAACATTAGAACCTTCTCGCTTTTTTTATTTAGTAAAGTATTTGTCTTCTTTGATGATGTTGATGGTAGTTTTGCTTTACTCTCTTTGGCATCGTAAAAACCTATTATACTTGTTAACCACATAGAGCCACACATTACTCGTGGTTCGACGGTTCCCAATGCTCTCAAAAAAAAATTGTACCTTTTTTATAAAGTGGACATGGAGGCTAATAGAACTAATTAGATTAGTTGGTCGTCGACGTAGGCAAGAACTAATTAAAATATTATATTTAATTCTAAAATTAATTTTCTATACAACGATTTTAATTTGTAGAGTGAATTAAATTAATGTATAGGTTTAGTATATATTAGTTTGATGTGAATGATTTATTTTTTGTTTGTATTAGACAAGTCCTTCATTTTAATTATGGAACTTTTTTGAGTTATTTTTAAATTATTTGACAAGAATTTTATTTATGTTTTTAAATATTTGTACATGAAAAATTAAAAATAATTAAAGTAATTAAATATGTTAATAAAATTTAATATACTAGACATAAGTTCAATCTCTAGTAAATGTGTAGTAAGAAATACTAGTAATTTAAAAATATAGTCTTAGAAATGATTTTTATTTGGGTTCACGTGCAGAGTGAAGTGCAGAAGTGAGAGGTAGTATGAATTAATTACAGCTATTGAAAAACATACTCTCAGTGATCAACGTTTCAATAACTTTATTTTGATAAAAAAAAAATAAGTTGATATGGCCGAGTTGGTCTAAGGCGCCAGATTAAGGTTCTGGTCCGAAAGGGCGTGGGTTTGAATCCCACTGTCAACAATTTAATTTTTGTTGTTGATCTAAACACCCTTATTTAATTTTTTTATAATTTTTGTTGTTGATCTAAACACCCTTATTTAATTTTTTTATTTTTTTTCTCTTCAATTTTTTTGAAACATGTGGATTGTTCATCTAAACTCACAACAAGAGCTTCCTCTACTGCACCTTGTGTTGTTGATCTAAACACCCTTATTTAATTTTTTTATTTTTTTTCTCTTCAATTTTTTTGAAACATGTGGATTGTTCATCTAAACTCACAACAAGAGCTTCCTCTACTGCACCTTGTGTTGTTGATCTAAACACCCTTATTTAATTTTTTTATTTTTTTTCTCTTCAATTTTTTTGAAACATGTGGATTGTTCATCTAAACTCACAACAAGAGCTTCCTCTACTGCACCTTGTGTTGTTGATCTAAGTCTAAACACCCTTATTTTTGCAATTGTCAGCCAAATTTCTATCTCAACTAAAACTTATATAATGATATAATAATAGACCTTCTTTTTTTCGTTGAATATACATATATATCAACAATTCATGATGGCAATGGGAAATATGAAGATTTCATTAAATTCAAGTTCAAATTAATCTTTTCCGTTGAATATATTTATGGTCATATTTTTAATAAAACATCAAATGATTTTTTTACGATGTTTTGAATATTATCTATTATCATATGTTGATTAACTAAATATTTACATTTTTTTAGCTGGTGGAGTAGTTCAATTGATTCTGTATTTTTTATAATGTAATAAAAAATTATATTTACAATTTTTTTTTCATATTTTCTATTGGTCTAAAAATATAAATAAGACTACATAAATCTCAACTAATTAGAGAGAAGTCAATATGTCACTCTCTAAGAAGAAATTTATTCTATTTTCTATTGGTAAAATTGTTTTTAAATAACTTTTACTATTAGAATTATTGTACAAAGTGATTCAAATATTATATTTTCTTTTAGAGATTATCATTCTCTAAGAAGAAACTTATAATTTTCTTTTTAGAGTTTATCATTCTCTAAGAAGAAACTTATAATTTTCTTTTAGAGAGAAGTCAATATATCATTCTCTAAGAAAAAACTTATAATTTTTTTTTAGAGAGAAGTCAATATATCATTCTCTAAGAAAAAATTTATGATTTTTTTTTTTTAGTAATAACCATGTCTTAAAATGATTTTTACATTTAGAATTATTGCACAACGTGATTCAGAATTTACACAATAATGCCTATGGGAGTAGCTTCTAGGATATAAGACTACCTCGATTCAAATGGAAAATTTTGAATTTCTTTAGATAAAATTATTTAAAAAATCTAATATTATAAATTACTAGGATTGGGGTGGTCGTCTTTTGGAGTGTCATAATTAAAATTGCATGTCTTTTCTACCTTAACGGTTAAGGTTTTGTTGCTTGTCTTTAAAGATTTTGATTTTAGTTTTGTGTCATTGAGTCCCCTCTTCATTTGCGCATCTCTCGATTAAGTTTTAGATCCATTTTTTGGCATGCATAATTCAAATTGTTTGATTATAGAATAAACAATATGCTTTAAGTCATTTGGTCTAGTTTTTGGATCAAGAACTATATTTGAGATTTGTTCAAGTCATACATTGGTAGAATCTCAAAATCTCTTCAAAATTGAAAAAAGTTAATATTCTAGAAGTGTGATTTAAATCACACATCCCCTGGCTCGAATAAAATGAAATAGAAACTTTTAGGAAATGTTTATGCTATCATGAATCGAATCAAAACATGTACTTGATTCGAATAACAACTTGCACTTAATTCGAATCATGCAAGAATTCTTTTATATGGTTTACCACTGTCTCATTTGATTGGAATTAATGTTTCACGAATCGAATCATGTGGCTTTAATCACACATCTTGTGACTCGAATTACGTGGATGGGTTCCTCATATGTTTTAAATCTTGATTCAAATCACTTTTTCATCTGACTTCGAATCAAACATATATAACATGGTGATATTCTCCGTCATCTAAGGACTCCATGTCATTATCCTCACAGGCTATGTGAGCCTTCTTTCCCTTTTATGAGGTCTCTTAGATTTCTTGTGGTTTTTATTTTCCTTTTTGCCAAAGGTAGTTTGGTATGATATGCCCGTCCTTTCCATATAGGAAGCATGTGGGGATGAATGAAGTTTTTTCCTCACTTTTATCTTGCTCTTCTTTTTGTTGTTTTTCATGCCTTGGGAATTTTTTTGAAGTTTTGTACTAAGACAGACATGTCACCATTGGAATCGAAATCCTCGACTTTAAGATCTATACTTTAGTTTTTCTTTTCTCCTTCCTCGTCAATGGAAATCCTTTTTAAGCTTTGTCTCATGTTCATGTAATTTACCAGAGAGAGGGAGAGATAGAGATAGATAGATAGATAAATAGATAGAAACGGAGTGTTTGTGTGTGTGTGTCCACGGTTTCCAGATTGCAAGATTCATAAATCGCAATGATTTTAGGTTGTGAACTACGGTTTGCGCATCTAAGAACTTTCACAACCAATTCCTCGTTTTAAAGAGTTTTTCCTAGAGTTCTCATATGGCTCGCGATATGGGTAAAAAGTGTTTGCATTTGATTTATGTTCTCTTCAGATTTCATCTTGAAAATTTCATACTCGTGAGTTAATGTGTCTGACCTTCCCGTCCTTTTAGGGAATGTTCGTTGGACTTCATGATAAAGATTTTTGCTGCCCCTCGAGGAAATACAGATAATCTATCCAATGAATAAGTTTTCCAATTCTTATGACCGTGTGTAAATCGGAGTTACAGTTCTCAAGTTATGGCAAAAACAACAAAATGGTGCATCAGGTTCCGCGCTAAGCGCCCTTTGTACAGGCTAAGTGCGGTGTGCGACTTTGAAACTTGTATAAATAGATTTAGACAAGATTTTTAGGTTATGGTTTGGGTATTTTTTTGCTCCCAACTCCATCAACTTCATTCTTTGATGTTAAAGCCTTGAAAACATAATTTGGAGTTGCATCTTGATGATCGGAGGTGGATTTGCTTTAAATAAAACAATTGACATACATGTTGATGATCGGAGGTGAGTTGCATCTTGATGATCGGAGGTGAGTTGCATCTTGATGATCTAGAAACGGGATTGCTAAAAAATAAAACAATTGACATACATTCTCAAGAACGAATAAATAGAGATATAGGACATTGGAGAAATGTTTTATTTAGAATAATTGCAGTTGTTAAAACTCTTGGAAGAATCAACTTAGCCTATCGTGGAACAAATGAAAAGATTTATCAAGAACATAATGGAAAATTTTTAAGTCTTATTGAAATGATTGCTGAATTTGATCCTATAATGCAAGAACACATTCGTCGAATTAAAGATAAAGAAATTCATAATCATTACCTTAGGCATATGATACAAAATGAATTAATAAATTTGATAGAAAATTAAATTAAAACAAAAATTATTCAAAAAATTAAAAATGCAAAGTATTTTTCAATTATACTTGACTGCACCTTTGATATAAGTCATCAAGAGCAAATGACTTTTGTTTTACGATGTGTTGATATTTCTTCTACTCCAATACAAATTTTTGAACATTTTATAGAATTTTTAATAGTAAATGATACAATCGGAAAAGGTCTTTTTGATACAATTATAAATGAGATAAATATTATTGGACTTGATATTAGTAACCTAAGAGGACAAGGTTATGATAATGGGTCTAATATGAAAGGAAAACATCAAAGAGTGCAAAAAAGATTTGTAGGCATTAATTCTAGATCATTTTATACTCCATGTGGTTGTCAGAGTTTAAATTTATTACTTTGTGATATGGCTAATTGTTGTCCTAAAGCTACATTTTTTTTTGGAGTGTTACAACGTATATATACACTATTTTCTTTGTCTCATGTTCATGTAATTTACCAGAGAGAGGGAGAGATAGAGATAGATAGATAGATAAATAGATATAAAGGGAGTGTTTGTGTGTATGTCCACGGTTTCCAGATTGCAAGATTCATAAATCGCAATGATTTTAGGTTGTGAACTACAGTTTGCGCATCTAAGAACTTTCACAACCAATTCCTCGTTTTAAAGAGTTTTTCCTAGAGTTCTCATATGGCTCGCGATATGGGTAAAACGTGTTTGCATTTGATTTATGTTCTCTTCAGATTTCATCTTGAAAATTTCATACTCGTGAGTTAATGTGTCTGACCTTCCCGTCCTTTTAGGGAATGTTCGTTGGACTTCATGATAAAGATTTTTGCTGCCCCTCGAGGAAATACAGATAATCTATCCAATGAATAAGTTTTCCAATTCTTATGACCGTGTGTAAATCGGAGTTACAGTTCTCAAGTTATGGCAAAAACAACAAAATGGTGCATCAGGTTCCACGCTAAGCGCCCTTTGTACAGGCTAAGTGCGGTGTGCGACTTTGAAACTTGTATAAATAGATTTAGACAAGATTTTTAGGTTATGGTTTGGGTATTTTTTGGCTCCCAACTCCATCAACTTCATTCTTTGATGTTAAAGCCTTGAAAACATAATTTGGAGTTGCATCTTGATGATCGGAGGTGGATTTGCTTTAAATAAAACAATTGACATACATGTTGATGATCGGAGGTGAGTTGCATCTTGATGATCGGAGGTGAGTTGCATCTTGATGATCTAGAAACGAGATTGCTAAAAAATAAAACAATTGACATACATTCTCAAGAACAAATAAATAGAGATATAGGACATTGGAGAAATGTTTTATTTAGAATAATTGCAGTTGTTAAAACTCTTGGAAGAATCAACTTAGCCTATCGTGGAACAAATGAAAAGATTTATCAAGAACATAATGGAAAATTTTTAAGTCTTATTGAAATGATTGCTGAATTTGATCCTATAATGCAAGAACACATTCGTCGAATTAAAGATAAAGAAATTCATAATCATTACCTTAGGCATATGATACAAAATGAATTAATAAATTTGATAGAAAATTAAATTAAAACAAAAATTATTCAAAAAATTAAAAATGCAAAGTATTTTTCAATTATACTTGACTGCACCTTTGATATAAGTCATCAAGAGCAAATGACTTTTGTTTTACGATGTGTTGATATTTCTTCTACTCCAATACAAATTTTTGAACATTTTGTAGAATTTTTAATAGTAAATGATACAATTGGAAAAGGTCTTTTTGATACAATTATAAATGAGATAAATATTAATGGACTTGATATTAGTAACCTAAGAGGACAAGGTTATGATAATGGGTCTAATATGAAAGGAAAACATCAAAGAGTGCAAAAAAGATTTGTAGGCATTAATTCTAGATCATTTTATACTCCATGTGGTTGTCAGAGTTTAAATTTATTACTTTGTGATATGGCTAATTGTTGTCCTAAAGCTACATCTTTTTTTGGAGTGTTACAACGTATATATACACTATTTTCTTTGTCTCATGTTCATGTAATTTACCAGAGAGAGGGAGAGATAGAGATAGATAGATAGATAAATAGATATAAAGGGAGTGTTTGTGTGTATGTCCACGGTTTCCAGATTGCAAGATTCATAAATCGCAATGATTTTAGGTTGTGAACTACGGTTTGCGCATCTAAGAACTTTCACAACCAATTCCTCGTTTTATTTTTTAGCAATCTCGTTTCTAGATCATCAAGATGCAACTCACCTCCGATCATCAAGATGCAACTCACCTCCGATCATCAACATGTATGTCAATTGTTTTATTTAAAGCAAATTCACCTCCGATCATCAAGATGCAACTCCAAATTATGTTTTCAAGGCTTTAACATCAAAGAATGAAGTTGATGGAGTTGGGAGCAAAAAAAATACCCAAACCATAACCTAAAAATCTTGTCTAAATCTATTTATACAAGTTTCAAAGTCGCACATTGCACTTAGCCTGTACAAAGGGCGCTTAGCGCGGAACCTGATGCACCATTTTGTTGTTTTTGCCATAACTTGAGAACTGTAACTCCGATTTACACACGGTCATAAGAATTGGAAAACTTATTCATTGGATAGATTATCTGTATTTCCTCGAGGGGCAGCAAAAAACTTTATCATGAAGTCCAACGAACATTCCCTAAAAGGAAGGGAAGGTCAGACACATTAACTCACGAGTATGAAATTTTCAAGATGAAATCTGAAGAGAACATAAATCAAATGCAAACACTTTTTACCCATATCGCGAGCCATATGAGAACTCTAGGAAAAACTCTTTAAAACGAGGAATTGGTTGTGAAAGTTCTTAGATGCGCAAACCGTAGTTCACAACCTAAAATCATTGCGATTTATGAATCTTGCAATCTGGAAACCGTGGACACACACACACAAACACTCCGTCTCTATCTATTTATCTATCTATCTATCTCTATCTCTCCCTCTCTCTGGTAAATTACATGAACATGAGACAAAGCTTAAAAAGGATTTCCATTGACGAGGAAGGAGAAAAGAAAAACTAAAGTATAGATCTTAAAGTCGAGGATTTCGATTCCAATGGTGACATGTCTGTCTTAGTACAAAACTTCAAAAAAATTCCCAAGGCATGAAAAACAACAAAAAGAAGAGCAAGATAAAAGTGAGGAAAAAACTTCATTCATCCCCACATGCTTCCTATATGGAAAGGACGGGCATATCATACCAAACTACCTTTGGCAAAAAGGAAAATAAAAACCACAAGAAATCTAAGAGACCTCATAAAAGGGAAAGAAGGCTCACATAGCCTGTGAGGATAATGACATGGAGTCCTTAGATGACGGAGAATATCACCATGTTATATATGTTTGATTCGAAGTCAGATGAAAAAGTGATTTGAATCAAGATTTAAAACATATGAGGAACCCATCCACGTAATTCGAGTCACAAGATGTGTGATTAAAGCCACATGATTCGATTCGTGAAACATTAATTCCAATCAAATGAGACAGTGGTAAACCATATAAAAGAATTCTTGCATGATTCGAATTAAGTGCAAGTTGTTATTCGAATCAAGTACATGTTTTGATTCGATTCATGATAGCATAAACATTTCCTAAAAGTTTCTATTTCATTTTATTCGAGCCAGGGGATGTGTGATTTAAATCACACTTCTAGAATATTAACTTTTTTCAATTTTGAAGAGATTTTGAGATTCTACCAATGTATGACTTGAACAAATCTCAAATATAGTTCTTGATCCAAAAACTAGACCAAATGACTTAAAGCATATTGTTTATTCTATAATCAAACAATTTGAATTATGCATGCCAAAAAATGGATCTAAAACTTAATCGAGAGATGCGCAAATGAAGAGGGGACTCAATGACACAAAACTAAAATCAAAATCTTTAAAGACAAGCAACAAAACCTTAACCGTTAAGGTAGAAAAGACATGCAATTTTAATTATGACACTCCAAAAGACGACCACCCCAATCCTAGTAATTTATAATATTAGATTTTTTAAATAATTTTATCTAAAGAAATTCAAAATTTTCCATTTGAATCGAGGTAGTCTTATATCCTAGAAGCTACTCCCATAGGCATTATTGTGTAAATTCTGAATCACGTTGTGCAATAATTCTAAATGTAAAAATCATTTTAAGACATGGTTATTACTAAAAAAAAAAAATCATAAATTTTTTCTTAGAGAATGATATATTGACTTCTCTCTAAAAAAAAATTATAAGTTTTTTCTTAGAGAATGATATATTGACTTCTCTCTAAAAGAAAATTATAAGTTTCTTCTTAGAGAATGATAAACTCTAAAAAGAAAATTATAAGTTTCTTCTTAGAGAATGATAATCTCTAAAAGAAAATATAATATTTGAATCACTTTGTACAATAATTCTAATAGTAAAAGTTATTTAAAAACAATTTTACCAATAGAAAATAGAATAAATTTCTTCTTAGAGAGTGACATATTGACTTCTCTCTAATTAGTTGAGATTTATGTAGTCTTATTTATATTTTTAGACCAATAGAAAATATGAAAAAAAAATTGTAAATATAATTTTTTATTACATTATAAAAAATACAGAATCAATTGAACTACTCCACCAGCTAAAAAAATGTAAATATTTAGTTAATCAACATATGATAATAGATAATATTCAAAACATCGTAAAAAAATCATTTGATGTTTTATTAAAAATATGACCATAAATATATTCAACGGAAAAGATTAATTTGAACTTGAATTTAATGAAATCTTCATATTTCCCATTGCCATCATGAATTGTTGATATATATGTATATTCAACGAAAAAAAGAAGGTCTATTATTATATCATTATATAAGTTTTAGTTGAGATAGAAATTTGGCTGACAATTGCAAAAATAAGGGTGTTTAGACTTAGATCAACAACACAAGGTGCAGTAGAGGAAGCTCTTGTTGTGAGTTTAGATGAACAATCCACATGTTTCAAAAAAATTGAAGAGAAAAAAAATAAAAAAATTAAATAAGGGTGTTTAGATCAACAACACAAGGTGCAGTAGAGGAAGCTCTTGTTGTGAGTTTAGATGAACAATCCACATGTTTCAAAAAAATTGAAGAGAAAAAAAATAAAAAAATTAAATAAGGGTGTTTAGATCAACAACACAAGGTGCAGTAGAGGAAGCTCTTGTTGTGAGTTTAGATGAACAATCCACATGTTTCAAAAAAATTGAAGAGAAAAAAAATAAAAAAATTAAATAAGGGTGTTTAGATCAACAACAAAAATTATAAAAAAATTAAATAAGGTCAAAAAAATTGAAGAGAAAAAAAATAAAAAAATTAAATAAGGGTGTTTAGATCAACAACAAAAATTATACAGTGGGATTCGAACCCACGCCCTTTCGGACCAGAACCTTAATCTGGCGCCTTAGACCAACTCGGCCATATCAACTTATTTTTTTTTTATCAAAATAAAGTTATTGAAACGTTGATCACTGAGAGTATGTTTTTCAATAGCTGTAATTAATTCATACTACCTCTCACTTCTGCACTTCACTCTGCACGTGAACCCAAATAAAAATCATTTCTAAGACTATATTTTTAAATTACTAGTATTTCTTACTACACATTTACTAGAGATTGAACTTATGTCTAGTATATTAAATTTTATTAACATATTTAATTACTTTAATTATTTTTAATTTTTCATGTACAAATATTTAAAAACATAAATAAAATTCTTGTCAAATAATTTAAAAATAACTCAAAAAAGTTCCATAATTAAAATGAAGGACTTGTCTAATACAAACAAAAAATAAATCATTCACATCAAACTAATATATACTAAACCTATACATTAATTTAATTCACTCTACAAATTAAAATCGTTGTATAGAAAATTAATTTTAGAATTAAATATAATATTTTAATTAGTTCTTGCCTACGTCGACGACCAACTAATCTAATTAGTTCTATTAGCCTCCATGTCCACTTTATAAAAAAGGTACAATTTTTTTTTGAGAGCATTGGGAACCGTCGAACCACGAGTAATGTGTGGCTCTATGTGGTTAACAAGTATAATAGGTTTTTACGATGCCAAAGAGAGTAAAGCAAAACTACCATCAACATCATCAAAGAAGACAAATACTTTACTAAATAAAAAAAGCGAGAAGGTTCTAATGTTTGGCGCAAGAGAATCAATTGCCAAATACACATCAACGAACATACTTTGATCGCAAGCATCAGGATCATCAAACTCCATCACGCAAGACCTTCTCTTGCATACTCAAGGTATACAATTGCTTTACACAATTTCATTTAATAATTTAGTATTCATTAAGGCTCCATTAAATCTACAAAGCATTCCTGCAAAAAATAAATCTAGTTTTCACCTTTGGTACCTAAATCCTTTTTGGATCATGGTGCGTTAGTAGCTATAAGAGATATAATGTTATTACCTTTAGACCTTCTTAGTTTATCATAACAAAATGGCTCTAAGTGGCCAAACTTGTTACAGAAAGAGCATTTAAAGATGTGATGATTCAATTTCTTTCTAAACATAATGTCAATAACCACGTCTAAAATTGGCTAAGTATCAAAAAGTTCAGCCTTAACACACTTGTTACGTCGACCAAGATGGTTGGAAGAGTCTCATGAACATATCCACAAGATTAGGATCACTCTCTCTACAAAACATCTCCAGAATCTCAAAAAGGCGTGCACCAATTGGTGTTTCGACGTGAAGATATATGGTTTAAAGGTGACTAGTTTGACACACTTATCAGAGGTTGTGGACTTAGGATATTTTTAAGTCCAAAGTTTGCATAGCTTGAAGGGTGACCAAGGCATATCCCTCTACAAAAGCAGTTAAGAGGTTTCTTAAAAAAGTTATCAAAGAAATAATGGATTTGCAGTTGTTAAACATTGGATCATGCTGCGTTAGTAGCTTTAAGCGATTTAGGGTTATTACCTTTAGACCTTCTTGGTTTATCATAACAAAATGGGTCTAAATGGCCAAGCTTATTACACAAAGAGAATTTAAAGATACAAAAGTTCAATTTCTTCCTATTAAAGTCTTTACTAAAAGATTGGACACATAATGTCAATAGATCAAACATATCACCATTAAACGGTGGAGGCATGTTTAGGAAGGTCATCTTGTTAAGTTTGAAGTCATCTTTAAATATGAGTTAGGCTCTGATGCCACTTGTTGGACATGTGAATCCAACCACAATATGGGGTTAAGTGTGTGGGTTTGAAAAATATTGATTGAAAACAAAATCATTGCTAAAATCAGTGATTAAAAGAATTTTAAAACAAACAAGTGAATAGGCAGCAAAAAAAATAAAATAGATGGAAACCCCGCGGAAAGAAAATAAAGTGAAAGAGATGAGAGAGAGAGAGATACCAGAGATTTATACAGGATCAACCTAACTTGCTATACTTCTATGCCCTGTCATTATTCTTGAGAACATCCACTATCTTAAGAGATTTTAAAAGGATGTGACAACGAACCTCCTTTTACAAGGATATGAAGTTTAATGACTAACTTCCAACCAAACAACGGACAAATTTTATCCTCTAAAGTAAACATTGATTTTGCACGGGTTGATCTCGAACCAAGAAGGAGTTTTACATTAGTTATCCTCTGAGTTCAGATATAATTTTATATTACCTCTCCGCCAAACCAAACTGAGGTTTTGCACGAGCTGACCTTCGATCTGAGATCACATTTTACACAGGTTAATCTTAAACCAAAATAGCTTTTCTCACCATACTGAGCTCAGAAACCAAGATGAGGTGGTACATGGGATAATCTCAAACCAACAAGTTTTTTACATCGGACATAGTTCAGGAGCCCGTTATAGAGATTTTGATGGTTGATCTTCACAAACCAAAAAGAGCTTTTGATGCATGAAAAACTCACAAACCAAACGGAGACTTCCTAAGACAATCCTTAAACCAAACAATAGTTTTCAGTGTTTAGCTCACAACCAAAAAACTTCTTATAGAAGAATATTTTACTCAATAGATAATACAGTCTTGGTTAATTACAATTATGCTCTCTCCCAGAACAAAGATCCTTACTAAGCACAAGAACACTCTCAAAGAACTAAGACAAAATATATGTAAGAAAAATGAGAGATTTTTTTTAAAAAAATGAAAGTGTGAGAAATTAGGATTAAAGATAGTTTTCTATATTATTTAAAATGATAGAGAGACACTTTTTTTATATGATAAAATGTGGTTTAAATTTAGAAACAATTCAGGGGTGAATTAACAACCATAATCGTTTAGGCTAATTAATTGTTACACATGAATAATCAATTGTTTGAGCCACAGATGAAAGGTATTGATATTTAGTAGCTCTTAATCATTAAATATTATCTCAATCAATTGTAGATGTTACAAACTAAAAATAATTGATTAGGGCCAATTGATTATCCAGTTTCAAAAAGGCCGCTAATTGATTAAATAGTTCCCTGACTAATTAATTAGACCTTAAAAACACTTTCAGATGATTTTACCAAATAAAGAATGTCTTCTCAAAAGTTTTTATTGTGTGTGTTTGATTTTGTCTAAGTAATTCCAAAATTGGTCTTGTGCCTTTATGAGACACTAGTCACTCAGACGGACACAACCAGACGAGCTTTTACGCTTCCTCACTTTCACAAATTTGAAGCTTCAAGTCTTAGCATCATTATCTTTAGAATCACACAAGAGCTTTGAATCTTATAGCTTGATGAGACTCGACATATCTTCAAGTTGATACCTAGAGAAGCTTTATAAACAGCTGCTGCTTAATAAAGTGCAATCTGCTCTGATGTTGGCCAAGTTGTGCACCATTGAGTATGCGCTCTTAGAGCATACCTGTTGTATTTGGTTGATATTGTTAGAACAAGAATTGTTCTGATCAATATTCTTAGTTTTGATGATAACATTATATATGAATTTTGTATAAGACAATGTGGTACTCTAATCCTATGCATTTTCCATTTCAAGAAATATATAAAGAGTATGCACAATTCAGCGCAAGAAGCACTGACTCAGAAGGTTCAAGTATGCAACATCAGAACATGCTCTCGCAAGACATCAGAAGATGGTCAAGCAGAATCAAAACATGGTCTATGAAGCATCAGAAAAACTTGAGTTCAGAAGCAGAAGCACTGAAGTTCTTATGGTATCACGCTAGAAGCACTTCAAAGTCAGAAGACAAGAAGATGTTTTGCACCAAGCTGAATGACTCTGATATTCAAATGTTGTATCTACAAAGATCAGATCAGAAGCAAGTACAAGATGACAGGCTACGCTGACTGACAAAAGGAACGTTAGAAGCTATTAAAGGCAAAGTCAGTTAAAGCAGGAAAAGCAAGGCTCGAGGTAGTTGACAAAAGAGTGAAACATTAAATGCAAATCTGTACGGATCACGCAATGCATTAAATGCTCCCAACGGTCATCTTCTCATAACGCCTATAAATAGAAGTTCTGATGAGAAGCTGAACACACAACTCTTGCGCAAAATACAGAAACGCTGTCAAATTCAAAAGCTCTCAAACTTCATCTTCAACCTCACTACTCTTGTAATATAGTGAGATTTAAGCTTAGAACTTAAGAGAAATATCACAGTTGTGATTATAGCTTTTTAAGAAGCATTTGTATACTCTTGTAAACATTTATTTTACATTGATTTGTAAAAGGTTCCTAGAGTGATCAAGTTGTGATCAGTAGACTCTAGAAGACTTAGAAGTTTCTAAGTAGTGTATTTCCTAGAGTGATCAAGGTGTGATCAGAATACTCTAGAAGACTTAGAAGGTATCTAAGTGGAAAACCATTGTAATCAAGGTTGATTAGTGGATTAAATCCTCAGGTGAGGTAAATCACTCTAAGGGGGTGGACTGGAGTAGTTTCGTTAACAACGAACCAGGATAAAAATCATTGTGCAATTGTTTTTATCTTAAGAGTTTTTAAAGTCACACTTATTCAAACCCCCCATTTCTAAGTGTTTTTCTATCCTTCAGATACAACCATCTTCGCGGACAAGAGTGCCACATATGTTGATGTGGTATACCTGCAATACTTTGATGACTTGGATTCGGTCCATGAGTACAATCGGAGTGGCGCTTGTTTCGTATACATGTACTTCAAATTAGGCGAATGTGGTATGTGGAAGACGAAACATGTTACAAACAACATCACAACTTTTGAAGGTAATATTTGTGTATTACTTTATGTCATTTTCATAATACTTAAAATGTACATCCACTTTTGCATCTTTTACTAATTATTTAAACGTATCATTTCCTTGCTTAGATTCTCTCACACTTTTCACACATATTTGAATGGTCATATTTTCTGACCTACACCGAGGATATGCCACATGTTATGGCATTCAACCACTCCGAGGGAACCAGGCGAAGCATCCATACAGAGTGTATCTTGATTGCATTGTAGTAGAGGATATGCAATTCAACGCGTATGTCCTTCACTGTGAGACCCTCCCATTGGATGACTTGCCTTCTACTTTGGTTGGTTGGCTCGCGGTTCACGTTTGACGTATCTTCATATGCCAGAGCGTGTCATGAGGCATTTCGATTATATGCAGCTTATTCCCAGAGACCCTTAACAGTCTGCTCCTTCGGCTATGAAACGCCGAGACATGAATACAATGTTTCATGGTTATATTTTTCATATGGTACCATATGAGACACAAAGTATCTTAGCTCCTAACAATTGGAGTGTTATACAAGGCTACATTCGGTGGTACTTCAGGGTGTCACATCTCTATATGATACAAGATGCCCTGAGAGATCCACCTATACAAGCTCATCTGGATATACTTAAGGAGGAGCATACTATAGTTGGTCATGTCGTTGATGTGCTGCCTAAATGTCAGTGTATCGTGGAGATTGGCCAGACGGTATTGATAGGAGACTATTTCTGGATGGGTTTGTAGTGAAGGACATTATGGATGCCATGAGGGGGGAGGCACTGATGTCTGCAGTAAAGGAAGCAGCGTAGGAACAGGAGGCGCAATCCGTCATACGCAGTAATTTATATTTTTTGTATTATTTTAACACTATTTTCTATTATATTTTATTTTGTACTCTAGATTTGGCTTTATTATGTACTATGAATTTATTAACTTATATATGCCATTTTGATATTATTCTAGAAGTGTGTAGTTTAAATTATACAGAAAAATCTTGTATCGTCAAATTCATCAGAACATCTCTAAGTAAAATGTAGAAATTCATCAGAACCACTCATGCAATGGTGATTAAATTGAGAAATTGTTTTCAGAAATTAAAAATAATACATGTTCCATAGATTGATCTTTCGTACAGGAACGGATAAATTGTCACTTTTACAACAGAAATCAGATAGACGATAAAGTGACACTTTTACAACATACGATCTCTTACAGCAATTAACTCACACATTAACTGATCAACCGAGCTTAATTTACAGCAACAACCTCATCAACCAGAATATTTAGTATATACATTAACAACAAACAAAACCTAAAATTCAAACTGTTGCTATTGGCTGTCAGATGAAGCTTAGTTGCCAACAGAAATTATGCATAAACATGTGCCATGCGCCATGATACATTAACTTTTATTTTTATTTTCCACACTTCAAAAAAACAATGCACAACAGCATGGCCTTAATTGCAAACTGAAAATCGAAGAGAGAGAAAATATAAACAATCAAAACATGATTGTGCAAATTCCATACTATCTTGCATAACCACCATCTTCTGCTTTTAAAAAGTTGCCAACTTGATCTAGTGCCTGCGAGATACAGAACAATATACTAGTTATACATCAGATATAAAGAATTTAGATTGAGCTTTAGCACCCAGGAACGTTTCAGGTAGCCCAAAACTAACAAACTGAAATGGAGTTACAAGAGCATGGAGCAGAAACTGTTCAAGACCTCAATTGCAATAGCGGTTGGAGACAAATCAGATGCATCTCTTCGGCCCAGTTTTGCTGCTATATCTGCGCACGACAACAACACAGCATTAAAAATTGCATTTTGATTGTTATATCAAGGAAGCTTGAGCTACAACTTGAAGAAATAATATGTTTGAGCTTCACCAGAGATTATAAAGAAACAAGATCAGTCTTTTTAAGTGGAGGAGTTATACAGTAACATATGTTTTAAACTTTTAATTTTAGGCAATCTTGAAATACTAAGTAATTTAAAAAACAAATAAAAAAAAAAAGTTAAACTACGGACATCACACGAGGTTGTAAATGCATACAAAAGTGTCTTCCCGTTCTTCCTACAGAATCTGGACAACTTTACAATTTTAATTTCAAAACAGAAAAGAGACATACTTTCTAACGAGACTCTGGCATTTGCATTGGCATAGAATTCACCTCTTTCTTCAAAAAGAGAAGACAAGCGCATCAAAGCCTGCATATGAATTACAATTAGTCAAATTATTGTGGCAAAATATTTTTTATGCACCTTCAGTGACCTAAGTTATAGATACTTAATATATTATGCTTTGCCACACACACAAAAAATAAAAAATTCTATGGATGTGAAACAATTTACCGCAGTGTAAGCATCCCCTGCTTCATCATGTAGAAGAGGGCGAGAGTTAGTTCCCACGGCTGCAATTCTTTTTGCCAATGCATCCACCGGTACATCCAACCAAACACTAACGCCCTTGTGCATATATTTCCTGGTAATTCATTCACGTACAAATACATATAAAGATGAGGAAAGATTTCATAATAGAAAGTGAGTCATAAACTTAGCTCATTATAATTAGTATGTTAATTCTTATACCAATTGATGGGTCTCAAAACAGCACCTCCACCAGTAGAAATGACAAATTTACGCATCAGGGACATCTTATGCAATGCCTCAGTCTGAAAGGAAAAATAAGAAAATGAATGACGAAAGTGTGATAGAACCAGAGGAAAGCCAGAACATTTTACAATATCTTAATGTCAGCAAAGTCATATAGAATAATATCAATTGGGAGATATGAAGGGTTACTTCTCCCCACATGTCATCATCAAACACTATGCTATCTACTTTAATTAATATTGCATTCCAGAATCTTATAACAAGCGTTAACTGAAGGACCAGAGTTTCAACTTTGGTTAATATCAAACTACCTATTACATCAAGTGATTCAGCTTGTTGCTTGCGACTAAATAATTGTAGAGATTAAAAATAACATGTCTTTAAACAGGGAGTTCATGGCATAGCCACTGTCCCTTATACATAAGAAAGTGCATAGCAACATGTTGGGGCCGCAAGTTTGAAGTAGAAGAAAAATTAGGCCCAAATTAGAGAAGCCTGGCTCTGTTGTGTGGCTACGTCACGAGAATGAGTGAAAATAGAAAATTAGTTTGGGTAGTTAAGGGGAGAATAAATAGGAAGTTGGAGGATAATGAGTTGGTTTTAGGAAATCACTACAGGTAGAGGCATGACTCTCAAGTTACCTGTGGGTGTTTCCCTGTAACTCTTTTCTTCTTGAGGACATGTTCCAAGAGAGTTCAGTGGATAGAGACACGTTATTTTCTTTCTATCGCTACCATACCACTCCTAACTGGTTGGGGAAATGTTCTTCTATTTCAACAAAAGATTCTAAGTTATGGGACAGAATTTCAACTGATCCAGTAAAAGGAAACACTGAAGCCAGTCAGTAAAAGGAAATACTGAAGCAAATCATACAAACTACAGGAAAATATTTTGTTTATCTGGATTCTCTTTGTTTTGGTGTTCTATACTATCCAGATTGTGACACTTCTAAGTACCACCATCGATTGGTATTACAGCACGCAGGTTGATCTCCCATCTCCTTGGAGCAACTTATAATATATACAAGCAGAA
The DNA here is from genome assembly GCF_029867415.1 of Vicia villosa. NCBI lineage: Eukaryota > Viridiplantae > Streptophyta > Magnoliopsida > Fabales > Fabaceae > Vicia > Vicia villosa. Next base: position 150,959,696 of record NC_081184.1, on the reverse strand, counting down.
AATAAGGGTACTAAGATGTAATTAAAGATAAGAAAATCTAAAAGTTCAGAAAAGTTAAGAAGAAATCGAAACACTGAAGAATATAAAAACTTGAAACCGCCCTTTCCAACTGACCTCCCTATCACGAAAGAAAGATTCTCCATAGAGCTTGAATATATCAGCTACAGAGTTTCCGTCAACCTCTTCCTCAATCAATGTATCACTATAACATACACATAAAAATGATAGAGTTCCTTTATAACCAAAGACTATTGAATATTCAAATGCTACACAATTTATGTTTTTCAGAAACACATTTTTTCCCTATGAACAAAGATAAGAAATTAACATACTAACCAATCACAAAAAGAATAGCTAAGCGCTTGCGACATAATCTTCCCCACAGTTGTCTTCCCAGAGCCCATCATTCCTGCAAGTCAATTAGTAAGTATTTTGAATGTTAAACTAATCATACTTGCAATTCGTACCGTGTAATCACAAGACATCAAACAACGAAACTGACCAACAACATATATACAGCGTCCATTTAAATACGGCCGGATCTGTTGCGATTTTTTCTGCAAATTTATCGGTTCAAGTAAGAAAATGGTATGGTATATAAGATTACTATTTGTTGATCCCACTGTTTACTAGAACGGAAGTATATAATATAACATCAACTAAAATGAATTGGCTTAAATTAATTAAAAATTATGAAAGCACATGCTATTACCTTCAGAATCAACTCTTCCTCAAGGGGAAACTTATGGCCTCCTGATTCCAATATCGAAGCTACAATAGTAATAAAAGAAACAAAATATAAGCATTCGAAATGGGGCAGCACCAATGTTAGTCAGCAACAAATTAAACCTAGTGTGAGCATATACAAGTACTACATCTACTCAAAACAACACACTTTTCACTGATAGAAAGTACACTCAACTCAAATGTCCAGCTGGTGTGACTATTAGAGGGAACTTTGGTAACCGCTTTAATTTAAGTATTTTTAATCCATATAAGAGCTCGCTGTATGACAAAGTTTGACAAAAAAGCTTAAATTCCATAAGCTACTTGTGTTTGAATATATAACAACGACAACAACCAAGTCTTTTCCCACTAAGTGGAGTCGGTTACATGGATCAACTTGTGCCATAATATTCTATCCAGTACCATACTTCCATCCAAATCGCTAATCTAGAGATATTTCTTAATAATTTATCTTATGATCTTTCTAGATCTTCCTCCCTCTCTAATTATTTGACTTCTCTCCATCCGATTTACTCTCCTTACAACCGAATCTACAGGTTTTCTCTCTAGATGCCCAAACCATCTAAGTCTATTTTCCACCATTTTCTCTACTATAGGTGCTACCCCAACACTCTAATATTTTCATTTATAATCTTATTCTGTCGAGTCTTACCACACATCCAACGCAACATCCTCATCTCTGCTACATTTACTTTATTCTCATGTTGATTCTAATCCACCCAACATTTTGTTCCTTACAACATCGCAGGTCTTCCCGTAGTCTGATAAATTTTCCTTTCGGCTTTAGCTACCTTTGCATCAAATTGAACCCCCGAAGCCCTCCATTTCAGCCACCTAGTTGAATTCGATGATTTACATTCATTCTATTTCTCCATCATTTTATATTACGGAACCAAGCTATTTAAACCATATGACTTGAGGAATGATGTGGTTTCCCACTTTCACCTCTAGGTTAGAAACGTTTCTTCTTTTGTTGGACCTACATTCCATATACTCCATCTTACTTCTACTTAAGCGAAAACTATATATTTCTAAAACTCGTCTCCAACCTCTCATTTATATCCTCCTTCGACTCTTCAAAATTATTTGCATTCTCAACATTTGTTTTCACTGTTTTCTATCCTAAAGAGCTTATTGAATAAAGCCAAAAACATACTACTTACATATAATTAAAGAGCTTATTGAATTAAATTAAAAAGAGATTACTGCAGATAATTAAGGAGCTTATTGAATTAAGCCAAAAACAGATTACTGCAGATAATTAAAGAGATTACTGAATTAGGCCAAAAACAGATTACTGCAGATAATTAAAGAGCTCATTTCAAAAGCTTTTCATATTAATGTTTCTAGATGAAGATATTCATAGACTGCAGAATTTGGAAGGATATTAAGTTATTAATGACACAAGCAAGTAAAACTTTATTTGACTTGAATGATTTTGGTATCATGCAACAACCTAGCATCTATCAATTGCTGAAAAGCCAAAAATTAAGATTAAAATTATAAATAAATAAAAAAACTCACTTTCAATAATGACAATAAAGAGTAGAAATCAAAAACTACACTTTCAAAAAACAAAAGGAAAAATTAACAAAACAAAAAAAGCAATGTCAATTTATTAGCAAAACCTGGAATGTTGTTATAAGAACAAGCAATCTCCATATGAACATTCTTGCGGCGACTCATCCGAACCATTTCCGGTTTACCGGTTCGACTCAAAGATAATCCGGTTCTTCCCACCAACTTTTCGGGTCGGGTAAAACCCGATAAATTCAACGTTTGAACAGCTTTAGCATCCATTACACCAACACTACGAAGATTTTTCCCCAATTAACGATTCTGAATAAACAAAGAAATTGAAAAAAAAAATAACAGAAACTGAATCGAAACAAATAATAATCGATATTATTAAAAATAAAATAAACTTACCTGAAGAATGAAGTGGAAGGGATGAATTGAAGTTGATAATGAGAATGTTAGTTGGAGTTGAAAAATGGATACGAGAGTGGAATTCTTTTTATTTTTATTTTTATTTTAATGTTTCTTATGCGCGCACATGAACAAGATCCAATATTCCAACTTTTTAAGGTAAATTCAACTTTTTCTTTTATTGATAAAGCAAGGTTCATTGTTTTATTTTATTTTTTATTCAAAGGTTCATTGTTTTTCCTCCGTACAACTTGCTAATATAAATATGAATATACTAAATATTGAATTTTACAAATATTTAAAATATATTTTCCCTCAAGTGATACTATATTGACGCGGTGATGTTGACGTGGCATCATAGATAACCTTAAAAATAAAATCAAATTTATATGAATTAAAAATTTATTTATTTATTTAACAAAATTTAAATTTTATTGGGTCACACGTTTATAATTGGGTATCACACGTTTATTTTTACCAACAATGTAAAAAGTTTTAAAAAAATTATGATAAGAAAAATATGATGTAACGATCATATATATTCTATTAAGTCAAATTATAAATTTTTAATTAATTATACAATATACTATAAAATATTTTTATATTATTAGTACATCTCTATTAAAATCAATTATAATTTATAAGATACACATTTTTTATTGATTTTTTTTGTTGTTGTTATGGACAATGTTGAACCAAATCTTTTATTTAGAGGTTGTTTTCATTTTGAGTGAGTGGTAATTGACTAATAATATGAAGATTGACACTTACCAACCACAGCAAACATGCTGGATGCAGGATTGGTGGCAGTTGTGGTAGGTGTGATCCAAGAGTTGTGTTAAACGTACTATTTTTTCTAAATTATAATTTTAAATATGAACTAATGTTAATATAGTCTTATAGTGATGTTGACTTAGGAATTTAATTATATAGATTAAAATGATCTATTAATAATTGTTTTTTATTGTTATGCTAGTACTTTTTAGTGTATGGTTGATTTTGCAGGAAAAAAAATATTTTTTGATTAATTATATAAAATTTATTTTAATTAAAAATAAATTAAAAACAAAGTAATTTATATTTAAATAAATTTATGTAGAAGTAAATATTTTTAAAACATATATAAAAATGAGTAAACAATAAATTTCAATGTAAAAATTATATTTAAAATCTAAAAGCTAAAATTATAAATTATAACTTTGTATATATTTATTTCAATTGTAAAACTAATTCTATTTTAAAATAATCAAACACATTTAAATTGTTCCAATATCAAATATACACATATAAAATTTATCTAATATAATAAAACTATATTAATATATTTCAAATCATCATACCTAGTCTTATTTTCTTTTTTAAACAAATCTTATCCCACTTTATATGTCTACATTTTTCTCTTTTCTTAAACAAATCTTATCTTACTTTACAAATATACATTTTGTCTTTTCTTAAGCAATCTTATCCTACTTTATATAGATAAAAAAAAAAACTCAACTTTATAAATTTTAATTCAAGCATCGATGAAGAAAATTCATTTTGTATATGTGATCAGAAAATTTAAGTCACCCAAGCATTATTTGAAGTGGTTGACACACAACATATTTCAAAATTCATTCTCAATTTATATTGACCTTAATTTATATTGACCTTAATTAAATTCAAATAATACCATTCCGCTTAATAACACACTTACTTAAAACCAGTCTTAAAAAATAGGCTTAATTGTAATTTTGGTTCCTCTATTATCCATATTTTTGAGTTTTGGTCTCCCTATTTTAAAATTCGGAATTTTAGTCCCTTTATTTTAGTTTTTTGAGGATTTTGGCCCCTTGCAAATCCAAAGGTAATTTTTAATAAAATGAAACTCAAATTGATGACATATTCAACATAAATCTTAAATAAAATTAATTTTTTTTGAACAGTTCATTGTTAAACTGACACTAATACATCATTAATGTGAGCGTCATTTCATTTAAAATTGTTTTCGAATTTGCAGGGGGACCAAAATCCTCAAAAAAACTAAAATATAGGGACTAAAATTTTGGATTTTAAAATAGAGAGACCAAAACACAAGAAAAACGGATAATAGAGGGACTAAAATTGTAATTAAGCCTAAAAAATATTATCTTGTTTTTTTAATGTGTATCATCCACCACTTCATTAGTGTTAAATCCATTAGGGTCATTTATTTTGTTTTTAGTTATTTAGGTTTATTAACCACTTTCCTAATTTTCTAATGGGTTGGTTGGGAAAGTTTTATATTTTCTTTTTAGAGTTGTTTTCAATTTATTGATATAAAGGTCACAAGACTATGGATGGACCCAATCCTGCGGGATTTAACTGCACTTGATATTTCGGGTGCGAGTTTCGGTAGTGTATATATATATATATACACAAGTATAATAAATTTGATGGAAAATTTTACTTTAATTTAAATTTCAATGTTGATGGGAAATTCTAATGTTGTTGTTGGAGAGTTGTAGGAAAATTGATGGAAAATTTTAATGTTGTTGTATTTTATGTGTTTTGTTGCGGGTTCGGGTGAAAAAACTCGAACCCAACGGATGTGAACGTGAGTGTTATTTTACCATCCGAATAGCCTTCGGGTTTGGGTGGTGATTTCGGATGCATGTTTGAGTAGTGTGAAACCCGCACCCGACCCTACAAATTGTCATCCTTATACAAGACTCACCACTCTATTTTGTACTCCTTCCATATTTTTTTATAAGTAAATTTTGACTTTTTAAGTTTATTGAATAAATGGTGTATTTACACTATATATAAATTAGATAAATCAATTATTAAATAAATCTAAAAAGTTAAATTTTGCTTATAAAAGAGAATGGAGGGAGTAACACAAAAGCTATTCACATAATGAAGATGATTTTCTTTCATTTTTGTTTTATATGTGAGTAATCTCAACAAGGTATCAGAGCATATTCACCTAGCTCTTGTTCTGGTTTCACTACTTCTTGATTATAAGAACTACCATACATGGTCCAGATCGATGGAAATTGCCATTATTTCAAAGAGCAAACACCATTTCATCGATAGAACACTCCCTAAACCCCCTGTGATTGATTCACTGCACACCCTTGGACGAGATGCAACATGATAGTTCTGGCATGTATTTTTCGCTCAATCTCTGAATCAATTGTCAATTGTGTGCTTTGGATTAACATTGTTATTGGTGTGAGGGCGAAGTTTCGCACACGATTATCTCATAGCGACATTTTTTCGCATTTCTGACATTCAACAAGTTTTGACAATGGACCCTAACTATTTCTGATTATTTTACCCAAGTCAATTTTTTTTAGTTAAATCGGAAGCATATCGACCATTCCAATCTTGTTCTTGCTTAATCCCTTGCTCGTGTGGGGCTATAACATATGTCAAAAAATATAGATAGTAAGACTATGTAATTTGTTTTCTTAAAGGCCTTAATGATAAATTTTCCTCCTGTAATTTGCAGATTATGATGATGAATCCATTGACGTATATTGATCGTGCCTTCTCTCTGGTCATTCAGCATGAACGAGAAGTGGATCCTCCTTTATCTATTGTGTTACCCTCTATTGAAGAATTAGTTCCTACTTCTGTGTTGCAAGCCAACTCTAACTCATCTCATGGTGGAAACAAATCTTGGAACCTTAATTTAAAAGGAACCCCTTTTTTTTCAAAGCCTACTATTGTTTGCACTCATCGTGGTCTAATCCCTCTTCTGCTAACAATGTCTCTGATCAAACACCTCTCAAATCAACAACTATATCTTTTGGTTTTACATAATAGCAGTACAACAACAACATGGAGCTACTTCAACAGTCGAGATTCAATCTCACTCTTATCTCCAACTCTGTCACTAGCACACCCTTTATTTTGACCTCCAACTCTTTACTCCCCAATGATAATCCTCCCACCCTTTGAATTCCTTACACAAGTGAACCGATCCTATTAGTTATAAACTTGCATCTCACATATAAACCCATTAATCTTGTTCCTAAAACCCTGCCTAATGGATCACATATCAATATTTTCATGTATGTAAGCATTAAGCTTTCCTCATCCCTTATAATCCATAATGTCTTATATATACCTAGCTTCCGTGTTAACCTTCTCTCAATGACCAAACTCATTATTGATCTTAATTTCCATTTGCTTTTATTTGTAAATACTTGTCATATTATGCATAATCATTCCAAGAATTTTTTTGATATATCTAACCTACAAAGAGGCGTATACATACTAACATACAAGGTTGTCAAACTCGCAAGTCTACTCAGACTCGTAAATGGTCTGTATACTCGACTCGTAAACTCGACTCGCAAACTCGTACGAGTCTATGGAAAATTAAAAGTGACTTTCAAAAACCTGTAAGTGACACATATATGACACAGTACTCCTATAATTTTAAACTTGTAAATGCCTCATATGTGACACAAATATATATAATATAACACTAATTAAAATTAAAATTCCATACTTCATAACAAATTTCTTTGGGAAAAAATATGATAATAAAATAAACAAAATATAAAAGTACTAATATGTTCTTAATTGGATATTACATAAGCAAACAAAATTCATAAAATAGATATGCTAAAGGCGTCAAACATGGAAAGCTCCAATGAAATCATCACCACCAATATCATCACCATCTTCTTCATCGGTATCTTGAGTATCATCATCAAACTCTGTCCTAGACGAAACACCTTCTTCATTATTATCCAATGTTGGATTTCTTGAAGTTTCACTTCCACATAATTTAACATTGCCACCACCACCGCTGCACAACATTAGTAACAACAACGTCTGCTTTCAAAACATTGTTATCAATAGCATCATCTTAATCTACATTAACTTCATTTTGCACATTTTCATCATTAGGATGTTCAACTATCCATTCATCATTTGAATGAATATATTCAAATGAAAGAACAACACTCTTTATTTTTCCTTTTCAACTTCAAATTGCACATAACATAAACCAAATTATTTATCTTTTTTTATGCAACATATTTCTTCTTTTTGAATGAACTTGCAAAGTAAATAATAATTCAACTCAATGTTTCTAAAAAATAAAAATCAAGTCTATAAGCAAACAAATAATAATTCATTATCATTTCAAAGGTAGTCTAATCCCGTTACGATTAAAGGAGCTACAAGTTAAATTTTGAACACGAATTGCAAACCTCTTTAATTCTAGATTCATATCTCTATAGAAATTCCTTACAAGAAACTAAGAGAAAGACTTTCTAATTGCCGTACAAGAAAAATAAAATAAGATTATTTTTTTAAAAAATATAATAAAATCTTTTGGGGGAATTCGAGCCTTTTTTGGTTAAAAAAACAAAATTCAAAAAAAAAAATTATAGACTCGTAAACTCTTGATAGACTCACGAGTCTATACAAGTTTGTATGAGTCTACCCGAGTCTACTCGAGTCTATCAAAAAATGATTCTATGTGCAAGTCTACCTGTTTATGTTTCCTAGACAACTCGTCGAGTTTACGAGTCTACCCGCAAGTTTGACAATCATGCTAACATATCCTAGTAGTCACAAAATATCTTCTCAACTTGTGATTAAGAACTTTTAAAAAATAATCGTCAATTTAGTTCATAAACTATTTCTTTTTAAACGTTAAAGAGTTAAAAAAAATTATCTTTTAAATTAGTCACTCCACAATACACCGTGTCAGTTTGACATTCCATTTATAAATATTTATTATTTAGTCTTTTATGTTTGACTTCAAGTGTAAAAGTGTCAAAGTCCTACATCAACTAGGAATGGAGTAAATATTGAGTTTAATTTCCTTAAGGTTTTGGATTGATATGTGGTGTCAACGTCTCTTAGATTCCCAATGTTTGACCCATTGACACTTACAACGCTCCCCAGATTTCCCCAACAAGTAGTGTCATAGTCATTGGTTCGAGTGAAGGACTGACTTCTTGTATCGAAAGTCTTCATGATTTGGTGGTGGTCAGGCGGTGTGTTTCATTGTACAATCCATAACGAGTAAGAGTGCTTGGCAAAGGCGATACAAAGATGTGGATGAAAGAGCTTTCGCATAAGGGGAGGTATAATTGATGGACTTACACTTGAGGAGAAAATTATTGAGAAATAAATGTGAATTGTGTTGAGAAACAAGTGTGAGGATAGAATAATAGCATAGAAAATAACCATGGAACATTTGAGGCTCCAACTACTATTACATATTTCTAAGATGAAGAGAATTTATGTGAGATCAAATGTGTGGTTTATGATGGATTGAAGCCAAGTCTAAAGTTTTGAAAAACCTGGCCAAAGGAGCAATAGTGATTGGAAGATTCTGCATTGGAATTACAAAAGAATAATAGAATTGTTTTCTAAGATGCAAGTCTCAGTTTGATCTTGTTAACGAAATGTTAGAAACACATTTTGTAAAATTTTAACATCCCTCTGAGTTTGTTTGCTATGAGTCGTCGCCTTTGTGTTTGAAGGCATATTTTGTCAAGAATAGGTTAGGTTTATCTTTCTTTAGGTTTTCGTCGCTCTGATCGGGTTTTGGCCTAGTCCCCCCGTCATTTTTGTTGTTCCATCCTTCTTTTATATATATATATATATATATATATATATAATCTTATTTAAAAAAAAAGATGGTTTTAAATTGGAAGAAAATTTATTATGAAAATATTTAAGAGTCTATTTGTTTCAGGTTTTTTTATTTATGATTCTTTTATATTATAATATATTTTATTTCAAAACAAATATTTTTTTAGCTTTAAATAAAAAAATTGACTTAAATGATTTCTTATAATTTTTTTTTAATATTTCATTATGACAATTTTTCTATAATAAATATTACTTAAATTTAAAATTATTTTAAATATTTTTTCACAAAAATCATTTCTAGAATATACTTTTTTAAAAAAATTATATAATTTTGATTATGTTAAAATCTTTAAAAATCATTTCTAATACTTTTAACAATTGGATTTTTTTTTTTTTTTGATAAACAACTCATTTAATTCAATAGATGAAGAACAGAGAGTACAAGCATAGGGCATTTCCCATCCACCTTCTAACAATACCACTAATAACAAAAACAACAAAGATTTGGACATCATTAACTTTTGAGAACTTAGAAACTAGAATGGTTTTACAAATCTGAATCCCTAATCCAAACAGCCAGACATAAATCTTCCACAGATAATACATGAGTTTTGGAACCACAATCTTTAAATCTATCCAGTTAAGGATCATATCTTTAGCTTTTGGACGCACAAATCAATTATACGGGTTCTCAAGGTTGAAGAAACTCGCCATCTGTGAAGAAGTTATTTGTTGAGAGGAAAAGAGTGTCTTCTTTGCAACAACCATTGATAGGTTCTCACTCAAAACCACAAATACCACATCCAAGCATCTTTGGTGCATTTCAACAAACACCATAAATACAACCTTAACACAGCTTAAACAAGAGAACAAAACACACCAAGCCAAGAAAGAAAACAAGTTAATATTACGTAAAACAGAGAATACACAAACCAGGCCTTTGTCTTCTGGCGGCGGAGGCTCCGGTGGAGGTCGTTTTTCATTTTCGATCTTCTTTGGCCCATTGGTTGGTGACAATGGTTTTGAAGTTGCGAGAACTTGGTGGTTGTTATCGAAAGGTAGGAAAATCATGATGAAGGTTGGAGTTAGAAAAGAAGGGTTGGGTAGAGAGAGGTTTTTTCGGTGGAGGTGGCGGATGGGGTTGGGGTGGGTTAGGTTTTGGCGGGTGTAGGATAATGGGGCCATCGAAGTGGAAACGAAGGTGATGGCGGACGGAGGAGGTGTTTTGGGGGAGGAAATGGGAGGGGACAGATCTAGGGTTTCACTGGTTGAAAGGGAGAAAACAAATCACCATAAAGATGAAGAAAACCAAAATAAAAAGGGAAGGAGAACCACCACAAAAAGGGCGGAGAAACCCCAAAACTAGCTGGGAAAATCGAACCACCACTACCCCTCTATGAGGTGGGAGGAAGAAGAACTGTTTTAGAGAGAAGTTGGAACTTCTCTCTCTAGGTCACAACAAACCAGTCGAGAGTTTATTAGTTTTTAACAATTGGATCTTAAATATCTCATCAAGAGTGAGTAACTTCTTTCCCTTATATTTTTAACCCCTCAACTAAATCAAACCAACTTATTCTTCTTTGATTTGACTTGAATTTATATTAAACAAAAGCATAAATTAATTGAAAAAAAATCTATTTGTAATGATTATAAAATATCTAAAAATAGTACATCTTTTTCTTAGAAATCAGAGAGCTATAAAGTAAAAAAAAATCTAAAAAATCAAGCCACTTATTTATAACTTTAGAGAGTTGAGAATTAATGAAGTTGGAGGTTCAAAAGCATATTAAATTTGCAGATTTTTCACTAGGTTTCATAGGTCTGTCACGCACTATCGAATTAGTAAAAATTGTCCTCGTGCTTTCGTAGATGTATCTCGAAAAGTATTCATTTTTTTGTTCTGTAGATACATATACGGAAATGTTAAAACATATAATTTTCGTAACTAAGAGATCCATAAAATGCATTGATTTTTTTTTTTAAATTTATAAATATAATAGTACTAATTACTGATAATTTTTCATTTAAAAACATATTTTAACTTATTGTACTTCACTAAAATTCAATGGCTGTCTCACACGTGCTCACCAGTCATCAAACTTATCAACAAGAAAAAGAAACATGTTCACCTCACCAACCACAAATATTTGGAAAGTTGGTGGAACTAGTGGTGCATGGTGTAGGATAGCGGTCTCTTTTCTAGCTAACAACGTTTTTTAAGGATTATTTTTGAACAATAATAAATAAACGAACACATGCTCAATGGATTTTTTTTGCCATATGTATGTTGGTTGTATTATATAGGGTTAAATATGTAAAACCTGCAAAATTCACTTTTTTCTTGTAAACTTTTTATCACGTTTTATCTTCTAAGTTCTAACTATATAAGTTACTTCTCTGGAATATATATTTTTATTTATCTTCTCAGATTCAATATTTTATTTATGCGTTTAGGGAAAAATTCAAATAAAAAAAATTATAGAGAATAATCAAAATAAAAAGTTGTAAGGAAAGTAAAATGAATTTTGCCTATATTACAGCAGATAAAGTGGTATTAAAATTCAAATGTATTAAGTCTTTTGCTTAAGTTGGAAAATTATATAACACCATGTTGTAAGGAAAGTAAAATGAATTTTGCAATTTCAAATGTTCAATGATACTAAAATATTATTGAAATCTAATAATAATATTGGTTTTGTTGAAAATAAAAACGTGTGCAGTAAAGTGATAAAAAAATATAAATTATGATATTCAAAATTAATTGATATGCATTTTAATTGTAAATTTTTGTACACAATCGATACATCATAACTATTTATAGATGATATTTTAAATATAATTAAAAAAATTTAAACATATACAAAAATTTAACAATATAATTAATTGGCATTATAATTTTTTTATATTGTCGTTAGTTAAATTCATTCAAAAATCACATTTAACATTTTTTTTAATAATTATGTTAGTTCAATTAATACAAAGAGATAAAGCAACGGAAAATATACAAGAAAATTTAGAGAAGAAAAAAATTTATACAAATAGTAAAGAGACTGTGATATAGAGATTGCACTAAAATTTATACTGGTTCAACTTAGCAATTTGACCTACTTATGTTATGTCGCTAATTTATTTTAGAGTTCTACTAATATAATGTCTTAAGCTTCTAAGGATATGTACACGAACCTTCTTGCAACAAATGAGAGGTTTTACACAGACTGATCCTCCAAACTAAATGGAGCTTTTAGCGATTGAGCTCACGGATCAAGTAGAGATTTTGACAGGCTAATCTCAAGAACCAAACAGAAATTTTACCACGATAATCTCAAGAACCAAACAAAAATTTTACCTGAATAATCTCAATAACCAAACAGAGATTTTACTAGGATAATCACAAGAACCAAACAAAGATATCAAACAAGAATATCACACTCTTAATGAATAACAATAAAAGCACAATCACCAATACAAACAAACTCTCACAAGTAATTTTCACTCACATGACACTAAGACAACTTTAGCGAAAGAATATAAAAGGAGTAGAAAGTGAGAAAGAAAAGATTCAAAACTAAATCTAGTGTGTTTTGGAATGAGGATAAGCCCTCTAGTTATAGGAGAAAATATGCTTAAAAAAGGAAATGGATCCATGAGCTTTTTAATGCATCTAAAAGGTCGAGGCCTGGGATTTATCTATTAAATAGGCTAAATATGGAGGGTTTTTCAAATATGTTATCACGAGTTGATTATAATCTTATTTAAACAATTAGGAGACGTTACAAAAAAGTTAGTCGATTAAACCTAGTGTGTTAATTTATTATCGAGTGTAAAAATCACTCTTAAAGGTTTTGTATTTGTCAAAAAGTACATATGTGCATGTTACCCCTGCAAGGGTAGGGGTACTCAAAGGCTTTATAGTAGGTATATTACGTTGTATAGTGGTTAGGGCTTGCCCACAATGGCGATAAGCCCAATACGGTGGTGTTTTGTGGTGGTTTAGAGTACCTGCTCACGTGAGGTGAAGGGTTATGTATGTAGTATGATGATTTGTATTATTTTAAGTATGATTTATGATATGTCATTCTCCTCCTTTAAGGGAGGTATATATAGAGATGCCTTTGGGTCTAGCGTTTAGATCATTCATAGAGGCAATAACGACTCCCATGTGAATAAGAGAGGTCTATTGACCACCTATTCTCCCATGATTCATGGTATGACTTCTTAACTTAGACCTAATAGGTGGCGTCAGTAATACACTCGTCATCAACTTAAGGGCGAACTCTTATGTCCTGTGGGGATGTCGCCTTAAAGATGTCTTGCTTTAGTGGGAACCATGAAGTCACCTTTATGTAGGACATTTTACAAATATAACATCACGTATTCCCTCAAGCACGAGGGCCTTTTAAGGGATGAAATCCTCTTAATGTATCACTCATTTGAGGAAGTAAGTCCCTCAGTGGAAGGCGACTCCCTCGAACGAAGGCGACCCTTTATTATCACAGGGAGATAGTCCATTAGCTTGAGGCAAGTCCTCAATTGAAGACGGTCTCTGTATTATCGCAGGGTGAAAATCCCTCGACTGGAGGCGAGTTTCTAAGTTATAGGCGAGTGTCCATTGTCAGCCACATATTTATGAGATGGCTAGATGATGGTAGGATACCCTAGATTTCGTGTTGATTGAACTCTAAGATGTTAAACATCAATCAATTGTGGAAGCTTGAATATTTTAGTGGGAAGCGTAGATAGCATTTAATGAAACCCATGATAGCGTTTTTCAAAAAAAGTAAACTTGCTTCTTTTACTTACACACGTATTTCAAGTATAAGGAACCCTTTTACTTCTCGTTACAACTATCTCATTGGGTAGACACATGATTTATTCTATTGGGTTTCCACAAGAAAATATAAAAAAAAAATCTTTTCTTATAAGGAAAGTGAGAAATCCATAACCTCTATTTTTTATGGTAGTGTTATACCCCAAAATTTGCCCCCATCTTTTTTCAAGAAAACTCCAATCTGGAAATTAAGAGTCTCATATAATCATGGATTTTTATTTCAACAAATATCCTGACATATGAAATACTTAGTTTTTAGAATTTTTCTTGTACAGTAATTTGGCTTGCAGTTGAATTTATTCTTACGCAAACGCCAAATACTGTTTATTACTTCACACATGCTATTTATTTATTTACAGATAAATAGTACTGACACAATTGATACAGAGTTAAATCTTTTTTGCAGGCGCAGAATCAGGAAACTCAGACTGTACTATTAGTTATTTATTATGTCTGTGTTTTTTTTAACAAGTCATGTAAATAAACATTCATTTTTCACATAAAACAAAAACAAAAACAACAAAAAAAGAAAATTAACTTTGACTGTTGATTTTTCACTCTAACTGCTACGTCAATACCTGAACAGTCAGTTGACAGCCAAACTGCTGGCAGTACAATTCTCAGTGTTTTGTACCATCAATCAAATCAATCTTTTACAATTCAAAATTCCAAGATTTTTGTTCTAGAAGTCTTCTGAATATCACGCGATTAGCAGAGACTCAACACTGCACAAAAATCAGGTACGCTTAACTGTCTCCTACACAAACAGTCCCTAACTAGTGTTTTCTTGTTTTTACAGGAGAAACAAGCTTTTGAGACCTCAAATGGATTTCATGCACATCCATATATCTCAAAGTACCATCATACAAATTTTCAAACTTCAATTCACTCAGACGCACCGTCAGCAGCTCAAACAGTCAACAGACGACCCGTTTGACCAAAAAAGTCAACAGACAGTCAAAAATGAAATTTTTTGTCAAAGTCCATATTTTGTCAAAGGATTCATCATTTGATCATTGGATGATCATAATTCATCAAGGAAAGATCAAAAATCAACAAAACCCCAAGATTCAAAATTAGGGTTTTTGCCTGAAAAGTCAACTCAACTTTGACTGATCATAACTCTCTCATCCTTCATCCAAAAAATTCAAACCAAAGCTCATTTTGAAGGAAATTCAATTATCTTTCAAATGCAATAGATCCCATGGTCATTGCATTCACCATTTGAAAAATATGACCAAAGACATTACAGGTCATTTTCAAAGTCAACAAAAAGACACTTTTTTCAAAAGGACACACAACGAGCATCAAAAATCATTTTGACATGAGACCAAAGACATTGGTTAGAGGACTCTTTGAGGTTTCCAAAAAGTGCAAGATCTCCTTCATATGACAAAAATTGAGGGATTTACACCTTGTTGAAGTTGGCTAAATTTTGGGAAAATGCATGAAACCAACATTGCTCAAAAATGTATTTTTTCCAAATGGGGCCAAGTTTTCATGGTTCAAACATCACTTCCATAATATTATGGGCCTCCCACGACCAAGACAAGGCCCATACCATTTTTATCCATTTTTTGGCATAATTTATCTTATTTTAAGATTAAATTAAAAGGAAAAATGAATGGATAATGGTTAGCTTACAATCTAAGCATGACTCACCCAAGGAATCTCTGATTTTCTGCAGAGAATTGAAGAGCAAGGCAAGAGCATTGAAGAGAAGAAGACTTGGTCAACAATTCAAAGGTTTTTAATATAAAAAAATCAAGAATTCCACAAAGGCAACTAAAGGCTTCTTAGCTTCAATTCTAAGCACTTCAATGCCTATATATAGGCTACAATACTTCAGCAATGAAGGAGGGAACGAATTCAGAATCAAACTCTTGCTTGTAATACATTTGTAACCTCTTAAAATATTCAAAGAGTTTTGAAATTCGAATTCTAAGTTTAAGTTAGTTTCAATACAAAATAAACACTCAAACACGTTCCTTGAACTTCACTGAACCTATCCAGATCATTTGCAAGCTTTGAAACTCATTGAATCAAACACTACAGGTCACGATTTGTCCAAACTAAAACTGACTTGTATCTCATAACACAAGCATATCTAGCACGATGTAGACGTATATTTGAACTTGGTGTGGTGTGTAGATCATTTCTGGAACTTTAATTGAGTTTTAGACGCTTACACACGAAGTTACCATTCTAGGGTTCATAATCTCAAAATTAGGACTTTCTGAAATAGGCAAAATTAGAGGATCTAAGTGGTACCATTGAGTTCGTATGGATCAGACGAGTTGAATGGATGGGTCGCGCCAAATTTATTTTTACGTTTGACCCTATTCGCTATTTTGCAGGTTTAAGCATCATGTATTATAGCGCTTTTTTTACAAAAGCGCTGTTATAAGTGTTGTCTGGAGGTTGAAGACGAAGACGTGTCTCCCCCCCATTGGTTCAGACGCGCGCGTGTTTTTTTTTTGAATTTGTCTCTGATTCTGTGCTTTGCAGGTGTAACTTTTACCACGTGCCTCAATGTCTGGACCATCTGATCTCATTTAATGAACCATCCAACGCCTCAGAATGAATCCTCATACCATGGACTCTCAGATTAATCACACATGATCATGTATCCTTTTATTTTCTATTTTATTTTAATTTTCTTTGCAAAATTAATTAAAAATAGTTTTAAAAATCCAAAAAATACACAAAAAATATATTTAGACTTCTAAAATAATATATTATTTTCTGAAATAAAAATATTTTATTTTTCTTCAAAATTTCAATATTTTGCATAATTAATTAGTATATATTTATATATTTGCTTTTTAATTATTCTAACCAATCAAAAAATCATTAAAAAAATTGTTCTTTATATTAAATATTGTTTATATATTATAAACTAATTTTGTACATATTTAGGATAATTTTCTCTTTAAGTTTTAATTATTTGTATAATTATTTGCATAATTATGTTTTAATTAGCTTAATCAATTTCAAATAAATTTCAAAAATTCCAAAAAAATTAGTTTTGTTTTAAAATTAATTGACAAATATTTTGTACATATTTTAAACTTAATTTCTAGGTTTAAATCTATTTTCATCTTTTTTCTTCATTTTAATTTAATTAATCATGCATTAATTATAATTAAAATCAATCATAAAAAATCCAAAAAACATGCCTTTTATTTTTCTTGCAATTTAAATTCCTAGATAAATGTATAGGATGTCAAATTCATGTAAATAGGCTAGTTTACATTTCCTGCACAATCGATGTAATAGCGTAGATTTACTTTCCGCACTTTACATTTCTGCATTTTAATTTCCAGCAAATATAAACTGCGTGTATGTCAAAGATAAAATTGAACCGTTAGATCACTAACTTCAAAGATAAAATATCTGAATCCAATCACAATCACACTTGCACCTCTTAAGGTAATCCCTTCTCATTCTTTTCAAAATCAAAGTCAAAATTCTACTGTTTCGAGTACAAAATCGAACCTTTTGTTTGTATCCGGTGAAAGGATAGATTTTTAAAGGAAATAGGATAAAGACCTTACAACTCAGGGTAGACCTCCTAGTTTGCTTGCTCAAATCAAAACAAACAAAATTCTCATACACTGTTGTTTTTCAAAACAAAACTTTCCAAAAAGACAATATTTTGTATACATCCAAACACGGATCATTACAAAGTTAACGTTCTTTTCAAAACATCTTTCGAAAGATAAACAAGCATTTTGTATACATCCGCACAAGGATCATTACAAAATTCAATTTACAAAAGTATTTGAAACCACATATGAGCATTCTAAAGCAATTGAAAAGTGATCGAAAAACAAGTGAGCTAAGCAAACTTAAGAGCCCATGGATAACCATGGATACAAAGGGTGCTAACACCTTCCCTTTGTATAACCTACCCCCTTACCCAGAATTTCTTAAAGGTCTTTTTTCTGTTTCTTTTATAAACCTTTCCTTAATTGGATAAAATAAAAGGTCGGTGGCGACTCTGTGAATTTTCAAAAAAAAATGCGAAAGCATAAGCGATAAAAAAGAGTCAGTTCACGTATCTCTCCCGCTCAGAGGTATGGCCCGAAAAAAAACGGAGGTCCACAGGTAGCATTGTAATTCCTATTTTTCCACCCAAATAACACTAGGTAAGAAAACCAAAATCATTCATGCTTGAGATATTGCTTCCTTGTACTCTAATGCCAACATGATCAGCAGGTTTCATAGTGACATTAGATTTTCCAATACACGAAATAAGGAGGATATGATATCGGAGTCCTATTCAGGGAAACAAATGGTCATCATGGATACTTCTGGAGTGCTTTTTGTCCCTTATTTCTATCTTCATATACTTTTTATTCAGGAGTTGAGGGTTTTAATCCCCTTTACTTCGTTTGAGATAGATTTCTTGGCAACCGTCAGCGTCGCCTCTTCCTATATTACCCCTAATGTGTGGAGTATACTTAGGGTTTTCCAGATAGTTTGCTGCAACCTGGGCATGTGTTGGGGCGGTAAAGCGGCAAGCAACAAAAGTTTTGGAAATATTTATCCGGGAATTTATCGTGTCCACAGAGATTGGTGATACCGAATTGCCGTTCGACGGATTCTTAGTTATGAGTTTGGTTTTGAATGAATTTAAATAATGAAATGGAAAAGTAAATATCAACACAAAAAGAATACATTCTTCAAATAGAAGAAACTATAAAGTATTGCATATAATCTACTCTTCACAAACTTAAACTTATCGACCAGTTGCACTCAGTTTACTATACTCCTTAAACCATTCACGTGTTGCCCGTTGTCGGCATTCGTGTCCAAACACCGCCACGAGTTCTATCGTATGCTTAGTTGACGATTTCTCCACCAACCAAACATACGGTAGCTTACCGTATTGCTCGATCGACGATCTCTCCACCAATCAAACAACCCGGTAGCATTACGAACCAACACAAAGTGAACATTAACTCTTCATCTATCTCTACAATCGAGAAGCTAATGATTATCTCTCCTAATCAAGATTTGTGAGGTCTATTTCTACAACAACACAAACCCCTAACATCAAGATGCAAAACAACCCACCAAACATAACCCAAACATCAAGATGTAAAAAATCAGGAAAAACAACAAGTTTATATTGTAAAGCAACTTTATACAACACCATGGGCGACAAATATACATGAGATCAAAGTATATATATACAAAACCCACAAATGAAACCACAAAGAGAAGAAAAGAAGAAAAACCCAAAAATCTCACGGTTTGTCGGCTCCGATTGATGAAGGATTCAACCTCGGATCATCCATTTGACAGCTCCAATGTGTTTTCTAGCATCTTTCCACTCAAAAAATGCTATTGGATGGTTTGGAGCTCTAAAATATCCAACCATGCCCTAAAATATCTGATTTCCGCCTATTTATACAATTCTGGATCTGGTACAGCGCGCATCGCGCCCAACTCGCTGAGTTGAAAAAAACAGCTTTTAGTAAAAATGGCGTAACTTGAGAACCGTAACTCCGATTTGCGCCCGGTTCGAAGAGTTGGAAAGCTTATTCAATTTCCTATCTAACAATGACAACATATCAACCAAATTGGTGATTTATTATTCTTTGATTTTGAGCTTTATTCCCCGAATGAATTGATTCCGCCGCTCAAAATCGCACGTTTGAAGCCGTGTCTTCGACACGTTATTGCTCATGCTCCAAATACGCAAGAATACCTACAAAAAGAGTAAAAAACTATCAAAAAGTATAAAAGTATATGAAAATACATCTAGTCACAAAGTATCGTATTTATACACAAAACGGGGTATTATTCAACGGTATTAACAAAAAGTATCCATAAGTGCCATTATTTACAAACACAAAATAACTACATTTTGGCACTTAACAACTCTCCCCAACTTGAATTTGTTTGTCCTCAAACAAGGCCAAACTCTCAAATCGCAAAAGTAAAAATCCAAAGAATCAAGAATCAACAAAGTTTAGAAAAACGAAACAATTGTACGGTTCAAACAAAAACGTACGAACAAAGTAAATACTTACCACAATCCTACAACGATAACATGAAAACGAAACGAATCCTAAGTACAAAAATCATATAAAACATTCTAAACAAAACATGCTCAATCACGAATCACGCCTAGCAAAAACTCATCGGTAGATGAAAAACACCGAAAGGTGAGGACTTTGACACACACCCGACAAACTTGCAAACAATAGACAAAATTATGCATTCATCCAAAAATAGTATTGAAAATGCAACGGCACGAATCACAAGGGCTTTCAAGGTTGTAATGTGGCTCGGTTAACAAACAAGTGATAAGTCCTAAAGCTAATCGAAACAAAAACTTGCCTAAACCTAAGGGACTAATTACTTCCACAAAGTTTCAAACAAAGGAATTTCAATCAAACTCTCTTCTTCATCACAAGTTTCACACCAAACACAAAACTTATTAACACAAATCTTATTCATACTCTTTTTGTTATTTTCTTTTTCAAACTTTTTCTCTTTTTTTCTTTCTTTTTCTTTTCTTTCTTTTTCTTTTTCTTTTCTTTTCTTTCCACAACCTCATATCAACCACAACATAAGGAAGCAAACATCTTCTCCCAACCTTGAATTCAACCACAACATCAAGTGAATACTCCCTACTTTCTAAGGCAAGGTAAAAATCCAACCAAACATCATAGGTGAAGGTCAAGAAAACAAAGAATCAAACATCCATACACAAATGAAAACCAAACGCTCATAGACAAGCATTAAGCAAAAACAATATGGATATTGACAAAAAGGCTCAAAAGGGGTACTAATGATCACACACTCACAAGGTGAATTGAATATTTGGCTATGGTAGTTGTGCTCAAAATCGAACAAGTGCCTTGATCACTTTCGTGCATTCACAAAAACAATACAAACGAAAGATTAAACATAATAATATCCAGTTAAAACAAGAAATGTCGGTCACTCGCATATATACACAATGGAAAGCCACCTCACATTTATGGTAAAAAGGAAAAACTAATTGTGATTCAAGTCATGAGCAAGTTATGCAAAAAGAATGAGTAATATGAAATTTGTACAAATGAAAAGTCTCCTAATCATGCTATGCTATAGAAAGCGATAAACGAGTACCTTGCGGCGTACAAATTTGAACAATCATTACCGCACAACCGGCGTGTTGAATCTATCACAATTGGAGAATTACCAAATGCGACTCCAAGTAATCGGGCCAAAATTTGAGTCTAAACAACAACAAAAGAATTAAAAATAAAACTATAAAATACTATACTATAAAGCCTTGGTGTAAGTGGGAAAAAGGCTAGCCAAGTGAACCATTAAAAAGAATTCACTAGCCAAAAGCAACACAGCGCGCGACGCGCCCTCAAGACCGCGCGACGCGCCCTATGTTCTGTCAAACCAAGCTCTTCAGCTCCCAGGCCGCGCGACGCGTCCTCTTTGCGCGCGACGCGCGCTACACCAGAAAAGCAAAAACCAGTGCAGCAAAACACAAACCACGAGCAACCTCCACTTATCACCTACACTACTCATTTACAGAAAAACAGAAAAATAAAACCGTTGGGGTGCCTCCCAACAAGCGCTTGTTTTACGTCGTAAGCTCGACGCCTTTATTGTGCTCGGGTAGTAGCTTTCTCCACGACACGCCAACGCTTTCACCCCAACGCGAACCTAAAGAAAGTATCCTAACCACACACGAACAAACATTACGAAACAAGAGAATATACAACAATACGTAAACAACACGTATTAACAAACACGCAACGATAAGTAAAAACACAATTTTTACAAAAGTTTGGTGAAATTAACTAAACAAGTTGAAAAGTGAAGATTTGAAATTAAAGAACTATCTGAGTTCAACTTGTTTAATAAGTCCACCAAACAAAATTAGAACATGTATCTATACAATCCACTATACAAAAGTACACAAGTATAAGGAAATTCACAAATATACGATATTCACAAAACTCAAAAACAAAGAAACTATCGCAATGCGAATTCAATAAAAACACCAATCCCCGGCAACGGCGCCATTTTGTTGGGGCGGTAAAGCGGCAAGCAACAAAAGTTTTGGAAATATTTATCCGGGAATTTATCGTGTCCACAGAGATTGGTGATACCGAATTGCCGTTCGACGGATTCTTAGTTATGAGTTTGGTTTTGAATGAATTTAAATAATGAAATGGAAAAGTAAATATCAACACAAAAAGAATACATTCTTCAAATAGAAGAAACTATAAAGTATTGCATATAATCTACTCTTCACAAACTTAAACTTATCGACCAGTTGCACTCAGTTTACTATACTCCTTAAACCATTCACGTGTTGCCCGTTGTCGGCATTCGTGTCCAAACACCGCCACGAGTTCTATCGTATGCTTAGTTGACGATTTCTCCACCAACCAAACATACGGTAGCTTACCGTATTGCTCGATCGACGATCTCTCCACCAATCAAACAACCCGGTAGCATTACGAACCAACACAAAGTGAACATTAACTCTTCATCTATCTCTACAATCAAGAAGCTAATGATTATCTCTCCTAATCAAGATTTGTGAGGTCTATTTCTACAACAACACAAACCCCTAACATCAAGATGCAAAACAACCCACCAAACATAACCCAAACATCAAGATGTAAAAAATCAGGAAAAACAACAAGTTTATATTGTAAAGCAACTTTATACAACACCATGGGCGACAAATATACATGAGATCAAAGTATATATATACAAAACCCACAAATGAAACCAGAAAGAGAAGAAAAGAAGAAAAACCCAAAAATCTCACGGTTTGTCGGCTCCGATTGATGAAGGATTCAACCTCGGATCATCCATTTGACAGCTCCAATGTGTTTTCTAGCATCTTTCCACTCAAAAAATGCTATTGGATGGTTTGGAGCTCTAAAATATCCAACCATGCCCTAAAATATCTGATTTCCGCCTATTTATACAATTCTGGATCTGGTACAGCGCGCGTCGCGCGCAGGAGCGCGCATCGCGCCCAACTCGCTGAGTTGAAAAAAACAGCTTTTAGTAAAAATGGCGTAACTTGAGAACCGTAACTCCGATTTGCGCCCGGTTCGAAGCGTTGGAAAGCTTATTCAATTTCCTATCTAACAATGACAACATATCAACCAAATTGGTGATTTATTATTCTTTGATTTTGAGCTTTATTCCCCGAATGAATTGATTCCGCCGCTCAAAATCGCACGTTTGAAGCCGTGTCTTCGACACGTTATTGCTCATGCTCCAAATACGCAAGAATACCTACAAAAAGAGTAAAAAACTATCAAAAAGTATAAAAGTATATGAAAATACATCTAGTCACAAAGTATCGTATTTATACACAAAACGGGGTATTATTCAACGGTATTAACAAAAAGTATCCATAAGTGCCATTATTTACAAACACAAAATAACTACATTTTGGCACTTAACAGCATGTACCCCACCGTGAAGGTGTTCCTCTTTTTTTGGTACATAGGTTATCCCTCGGACCTTTCGCAAACCCTTATGAGGATTGAAAAGATAGGTTTGGGCGATTGAGAGAGGAAGCAATGTCTCTCCTATTACTTTAGGGGGTAAGAGGCGATCCTCTTTTTCCTTTATCATGAGCGGCAAGTTCTTGGTCCATCAGAGGAAAGGACCCAAGTGTTCCCCCCCTTGTCGAACAAGAAGCGGTCCAAGCTTTAAAGTGTTTCAAACCTCGAGATTCTCGTATTCTCATTAATCGGGACCGTGAAAACAATTGCAAGAAGCTTTGTGCTGTCAGAGAGAGTTTAGAGGAGAAATTTTCGTATCTCAAAGATGAATTTATGATAGTCTCCATTCACCATTTCGAGGGAGCGAGAAGGCAATCATCCTTTATTTATCCATGATTGGATTTAAACACTATGGACCCTTTTCAGGTGATTCAGGATGGTCAACTGGTGAACGATGAATATTCCTTCTCGTTCTAATTTTTCTTATGATGTATTTTTTGTAACATGAATAGTTACTCGTTGAATGTTATCAGTGTCATTTTGCATAATTGTATTCTAGGGTAGGAGGTTGGTGGGTTTTTCTTGACCCATTGCCATGACTGTTGGTAATGTTGGGTAGTTTACCTAGCCCTTATTCTTGTTAGAACCTTCCATTAGGTACTCATGCTCTTATAGACAGATATACCCTAAAGAGTCATAACTTTAGTCGCCTCTTGGGATAAAGATCCCTCTTAGAGAATCATGTATTTTGTTTGCCTCTGAGGGCGGAGAGGATGTTGCTTACAGAAATATATTTTGATCGCCTCAGAGGGCGACAAGGATCCCATTCAAAGATCCAACATCTCGTTCGCTCATAGGGCGACAAGGATCCCATTTAAGGATCCATCGTGAAATTATATTATAGGGGAACAAATGTTGGACCAGATGCCTAAGCTAATGTGTTCAACATCTTAAATTGGAATTTGAAAAATAATAGAAAACAAGATGATCAATTATAGGGAAATAAAGAACACAACATAATTGGTAATCTAGTTTGGTGGAACCTCACCTACATCTAGGGGACTTCCAACCCAAGAAAAAAAAACCACTCTTAATAGAATTAGTACAAAGTGACTTAGATGAACAAACCCCTTGTTCAATGCCCATCTTCTTAATTATAATCATGTATTTCTATTTAGGACTCCCATAAATATGAGACCCTATCACTTTTCTCAATCAGTAACCCCAGTGATCAATACATTAGTCAGTTTCAAGAATGTTGAATTAGAACTAA
This sequence comes from Vicia villosa, assembly GCF_029867415.1. Lineage (NCBI taxonomy): Eukaryota > Viridiplantae > Streptophyta > Magnoliopsida > Fabales > Fabaceae > Vicia > Vicia villosa. The sequence continues at coordinate 150,934,828 of NC_081184.1, read as the reverse complement.
ACTATAACAAACCAAACTATACCCCTTTAGATATGAATGCATACGCTAGAGTGGTGCACAAACAATAACACAAATAAAGGATACACATACCTCATTCAGTGGCAGGTCTTGACTAAAATATTAAGGGGCGGCAAATATTCACTAAAATATTATAATTGAAATTGATTAAAAAATATAAAATTTAGATACGATTTTTTCAAATATTCAAAATAATTTCAACAAAATAAAAATAGAATATATAAAAGAAGATATCCAGCCTCAAATTAAAATACCATCTTCCACTTTTTTAAAGACTTGAACTCATCAATAATTGAATCAGTGGTGAAGTTCTCAACTATTTCTTTTCAATGTAAACATCATATTTCCAACAAGAAATTCATCCTCCATCTTATTATGCAATCTTGATTATCTTCAATTGCTAAGAATGATGTTTTTGTAGTAGTTGTGGAAACTAGAAGAGTTATGATAAGACAGATAAGTCAATCAATCAAATAATATGTATATGTCTTTCCTATCTTTTTTAGAGCTTCACACAATTCAGACATAGTTGACAAGTTATTTAAGTCTGGATGACCAACAACATCAAGATGAAAGTGTTGAAGTTGATATCTCAAACTAATTTTCTCACGCTCACTAAAATCTATAGAACAAAATTTATCTACGAGAGCACATAGATTATTCATATCAAATGCTTTGCAAATATCCTTAGGAACCAAACTATTGCTTAAAATTAAAAGTTTCATGGTTGCCTCACAGAACCTATGATTCAATTCTTGTAGCTGTTGATCGATTGTAACACAAAAAAGATCCACTCTTAAATGTTAACTCACAATGATGTGATCCATTTGATGGCACGCACAACCTTCACACTCTATATAAACTGCATTACAATTAGGATAGTCAATATCATGTTTTTCACAAAATAATATTACATCTTTCAATAAACCATCCCATCCATCTTCTCTCAACTTTTGAATTAATGTCTTTGTAGTCGTGACTAACTACATAACATTAAATATATCTTGAGATTTCTGTTGTAAAGCTTAACACAAACGATCTTAATTCCCATAAACTCTCATCATGTGCAAAATTAATGTGGACTCAGATGATTTCATATGCTTATACGCAACATTAGCACCCCCACTTGTAACATAACTTTTCTCATTTTTTTCTAATATCTACAAGAACCACACAAGTTAAATTATGCAAATCTATCATACTATAAAAAAAATGTGAGCTCCAACGTCTATCTTCGGCTCGTTTCAAAATACCAATCTAATTTTGTCCTTTACCATCATAAGCTCACCATCAAGGGGATACTTTTGAACTTGGCATTGATATGGACCCCAATTAAGATAAACTCTTCAAACTTTATCCCTTTGAATGATTGGATATTCTCAAATTTGAAGACATTTGTTGGGATCACTTCAAATTCTTCGACGAACACTTTAAATCTTGTGAGATTGTTCATCTTGTTGAACTTGAATTGTATGTTCACCGAAAGCTTGTTTCTCAAATATCATGTAGAAGCTATACAATTTTCGTCTTTATCAAAAGTTTTCCTTTTAAAAAATCTTCAATTATCTTATATTTAATCATTATATACACAAATAATCAATTAACCTAAATCTAATAAAATTGTAAACTAAACTAAATAAAAGAATATAAGGTGAGAAAAAAACAGCCCAACAAATCTTTGTCAGTGGCATCATTGGTATCTACCATGCAAATCCAACATCACCGACTACTTTCATTATCCAAACTAAACATCCTTAACAAAATCAATGCGATCCAAACTTTGCACTTTTCCACTTTATTACATCAATTTCTTCAACAACATGATCCATACATTCCTCCAATCTTCGAACAACGAAAAATTGGTCGTGAATTGGCAAACTTATTGCAATCATCATGTCCAAATACACCCACTCCTTATTTCAAGAAAATCCACGCCAAAATTATGGTGTTGGGTTTTCACCAACATGATATATTCCTTATTAACACCCTCTTGCATATGTATTCAAAGCTGAACTTAGTAAGTGATGCACAGAAGCTGTTTGATACTATGCCTCATAGAAACCTTGTTACTTGGTCTTCAATGGTTTCTATGTACACTCAACATAATTACAGTGTAGAGGCATTGCTGTTGTTTGTTCAGTTCATGAGGGATTGTAATGAGAAACCAAATGAATACATTTTAGCTAGTGTTGTGAGAGCTTGCACGCAATTGGGTGGTCTTAACCAAGCTTTTCAGGTGCATGGTTTGGTTGTTAAGGGTGGATATGTTCATGATGTTTATGTGTGTACCTCTTTGATTGATTTTTACACCAAGCATGGTTGTATTGATGCAGCAAGGTTGCTTTTTGATGGTTTAGAAGTTAAAACCAGTTTCACGTGGACTACGATCATTGCGGGGTATTCCAAACATGGAAGAAGTGAAGTGTCTTTGAAGTTGTTTGAACAAATGAGAGAGGGTGATGTTTGTCTTGATAAATATGTACTTTCAAGTGTTTTGAGTGCTTGTTCGGTGCTTGAGTTTCTTGAAGGAGGGAAGCAAATACATTGCTATGTATTAAGGAGAGGCATTGTCACGGATGTTTCAATGATCAATGGATTTATAGATTTTTACTTTAAGTGTCACAAAGGGGAGTCGGGTAGGAAGTTGTTTGACCAGATGCTAGATAAAAATGTTGTTTCGTGGACCACAATGATTGCTGGTTGCATGCAAAATTCATACCATTGGGAAGCCCTTGACCTGTTTGTGGAAATGGCTAGAATGGGTTGGAAGCCTGATGCATTTGGTTGCACTAGTGTTCTCAATTCATGTGGTTCACTCCTGGCGCTGGAAAAGGGAAGACAAGTGCATGCTTATGCTATAAAGGTCAATATTGATAATGATGATTTTGTGAAAAATGGTTTGATTGACATGTATGCCAAATGTGACTCCTTGACTGATGCAAGAAAAGTTTTTAACCTTATGGCTGCTATTAATTTAGTATCTTACAATGCAATGATAGAAGGATACTCAAAACAAAACAAGCTGTGTGAAGCATTGAATCTTTTTCGAGAAATGAGGCTAAGTTTATTTCCACCAACTCTATTAACCTTTGTAAGCCTTCTTGGGGTCTCTGCGTCACTATATCACCTGGAGTTAAGCAGCCAAATCCATGGCTTGATTATTAAATATGGGGTTCCTTTAGATGAATTTTCCGGAAGTGCTCTAATCGATGTTTATTCAAAGTGTTCACGCGTTGGTGATGCAAGACTAGTTTTTGAAGAGATACTGAACAAAGACATTGTAGTATGGAATGCAATGTTTTCTGGGTACACCCAACAGTTTGAAAATGAAGAGTCTCTCAAACTTCTCAAAGGTATGCAGATGTCAAGACTAAAACCCAACGAGTTCACTTTTGCCTCTGTAATCACAGCGGCGAGTAATATGGCAAGTCTGCAACACGGTCAGCAGTTCCATAACCAGGTCATAAAGATGGGTTATGAAGATGACCCCTTTGTCGCAAATGCTCTAGTTGATATGTATGCCAAAAGTGGAAGCATCGAAGAAGCTCACAAAGCATTTAGCTCAACAAATTGGAAAGACATTGCATGTTGGAATTCAATGATTGCAACTTATGCCTCGCACGGAGAGGCAGCAAAAGCTCTTCAGGTGTTTGAACGCATGATTATGGAAGGATTGAAGCCAAATTATGTCACCTTTGTAGGTGTGCTATCGGCATGTAGCCATGCTGGACTTCTTGACCTTGGATTTGATCACTTTGATTCATTGTCACAATTTGGAATTGAACCGGGAGTTGAGCATTATGCATGCATGGTTTCTCTCTTGGGTCGGGCTGGTAAGGTGTATGAAGCTAAGGAATTTATCGACAAGATGCCAATAAAACCAGCAGCAGTAGTATGGAGGAGCCTGCTAAGTGCATGCCGAGTTTCAAGTCATGTTGAACTGGGAACATATGCAGCTGAGATGGCAATTTCATGCGACCCAGCTGATAGTGGATCATATGTATTGCTTTCAAATATATTTGCATCAAAAGGTATGTGGGGAAATGTCAGAAGATTGAGGGAAAAAATGAACATAAGCGGGGTTGTAAAAGAACCAGGTTGTAGTTGGATTGAAGTTACTAATGAAATCCACAAGTTTATTGCAAAAGACACATCACATCGTGACTCCACTCTTATATCTTCAGTTTTAGACAATTTGCTTCTACAGATCAAAGGGTTTGGTTATGTAGCAAACACTGACGCTCTTTTGCTTGATGATTGAGATGAATCCTCCTGTGGCAATATTACAGTTAACCAAGCTCTTAAGTAGCCCAGGTAGACATATGTACATTTTGAGCTTCAAGTTCTGACCTTTTTACCATAAAAATATTGAGTTTATTATATAACAAAGACTACTAAAACTTTCCCTTTCGTATTGTGATTGGAGGATTCCGCCCCTTTCTTCCTCTGACCACATGAAACTTGGAAAAGTTTCATTTTCATCGATAATGGAACTGGAATTGTTATACTTGGAACCACCCGTATAATCCTAGACACAAAGATCCATGAATGTATATTTTGGTTTGTTCTTTTTCTGTTCTAAGCATTTTATCTGTTGCTCATTGTTACTGCAAACACAACTCCAAACATATGGAAGTCTGGATGACTTGCTCTCTGTTTTGATTATCTAACTTGCAGCCTATGTTATCGCTTGATTGATAATTACTATCATATTATTTGAACCTTTTTAACTAATTAAACATGAATTTTTCTCCGTGCAGTATCAATCGTTTTTTTCTTTCATCTGGGTGAAGTGAGAGTAGCACTGAAGGAGTGATGTCTTGCATGGAGATTCACCAGAGGCCAGTACTTGACCGGTGAGCTGAAGATCTAACTGTTCCCAGAATTGAAAATAGCACTGAAATAGTGATGTCTTGGCAAGATGTCTTAAACAATGTGTAATTGGTCCTATTATAATGCTCCATGCGCAAAGATTTCCGAGAGGTTTGGTAAGACCCTTCCACATGAATTTGGTTTTATATATTGAATCTCGAACATTTTTTTGTGTGGAACAAGAGATATTTGGAAGGGGAACGAAGGGGATTGATCCACAAGAAGAGCACTAGAAGAGGACTGTCTTGGAGACGCCATTGAGCCTTCTTTGCCAAGGGAGATGAATTCACCAATTCAATGTTTGTTATCTTTCTTTCTCAGGTTGTTTCACAAAGCAATACATCCTGAGACAACTATTGCTTGCATGCTTGATTTGGAGAAGAGGATAGCCAAGGAAAGGCTGTTTTAGAATATTTTCTTATACCTTATTTATTTATTTATTGGATTGGCGAGACATTGTTTGATGAAGATATAGTGTGAAGAACCACACTGTTCCAATTGATCAAACATGTACCATCTTGATGAAGCTTTTTAAATCATGTTAATATGTTGAATACTTGTAAATTTGTAAAGGAAAATATTTGTTATTCTTTCTTGGTTGTTGTGATACTTCCATCGAATGTGTTGTACAATCAACCAGTTTTTGTATCTATGATATTATATTGGATTCACTAATACTCCCTTTTGTTTTGAGCTATGTATGACATGATTGTATCTCAAATTCCCAATAAATAGTGGAAAATTTCTCAATCTGCTCCCTTCAATGTTACTTGAAACACATTTTTAGTATTATATTGCTGACAAATTTGAGTAAATAGGAGAGACTATCATACTTAGTATTAAGGGTGTGAAAAAAAATCGCTTATCCTTAACTAAATTGGTATTCAAATTATTCTTCTTTTTGTTTTCATGGTTCACCATATACACATATGAAAAGTCAAATTTTTCTAATAACATATTAATAAATTCTAAATTTAAAATATAACTAATCGGCTGACTGTGCAATGCCCCGGATAAATGTTTTTTTTTTTTTTTGACAAAGCCCCGGATAAATGTTGAATACAAATATTGTATATTTATTTTTGTTCCTTCATGGTGGATAATGATATTCGCGTAACTTCCAAACTTCCTACCATTTTCTTTCAAAATCATTCCTTCATGTTTTTTTAAGTGACCGATCTATCAATGCTTCAATAAAAACACAAGGATTTTTTATTACTTCGTCTCATGAAACTTGTTACCCTTTAAATCTTATGTAATTTTTAACAAAAACATGAAAAGCATTTACAAGTATGGTTTTTTTTAGTGTTGAAGAAGCTCCAATAACAAGTGTTGAAGAAGAATCCACACAAAACATATGGACCCTCATCCTTGTCGAGGATACACAATCTCCCCCTCCATCACATCTCTCACGATTGGATTTAATCGACAACACCTACAGGACGCCAAATCACACAGACGATTTTAACCGCTTATATTATATATGCACCATTTTAAGTATTCAATTCATTTCCATTATAAAATTTCTTTGCACTCATTTGTTGATTTTGACCTTTAAGTACTAACCTTGCAGGTTTATCATTTCTCTTCACCGCACCAAAAATCTAATCCAACATATCTCAATTATATTTCATCACTCAATCTCCAACATATCTCAACTATAATTCATCACTCAATCACTTATATTTGATACCTTGAGAAGAACACTTATATTACAACCATTATCTTTAATGAAATAATTTTAAAACACATTAATATTGTTATTATTATTATTATTATTATTATTATTATTATTATTATTATTATTATTTTGTTACAAACAAATACAATAAAGAACAAATATAGAACCGATTGATAAATAAATAAGACACTATATTGCGCGAAAATGGGTTCTAAATCAAACGGCTAACCCGTTTAACCGAATGCGGGTGCCCGTTTTAGGGCTTTGGAATTCAGACTGTCCGTTTGAGAAGGGAATATAAATAGTAAACCCGGGAAGTTCACTTCACCTTCTCTTCTTCATATCATCCGTCGCTTCATCCGCGTCTCTGCCATCACGTTTCTCGACGGTAACTCTCCTCTCCGATTCTCAGGTGACTCACGCACAGTTATTGCTGTTGTAACTTGTAACTTTTTCTCTAATCTCTGTTGAAGTTTATTAGCTTTCAATAAAATAACTTGTGATTTTAAAAACCTAATAATAATTTACAATGCTGAAATGCTATACAGGTGTTCGAAGAAATGTCACAAGAAAATATGGAATCTGATGGAGAACTAGATCAAAGAGAATCTGTTGGTGAGGTAGTTGATGGAAATCCAATGGAACCGCGGTTAATGCAATTATGTGCTACTGTCGTCCTTGCAAATGATTTTCCCTTTCATCATTTTGAGTTAGAAGCACTTAAGAACCTCTACGAGTTCTTAAATCCAAATATTGTTATGCCTTCTGCGAATGTCGTTGAGGCTTATGTCTCGGAATTGTACATGAAAGAGAAACTCAAGCTTAAACAAGAATTGGCTACCGTTCATAGTAGAATAGCTTTAAGTTTTGATTTGTGGGAATCTGCCACTACTGATACTTATATTTGCTTGACCGCTCATTTTGTTGATGCGAATTGGAAGTTAAATAGTAAGGTTCTCAATTTTCATCTTGTTTACCCTCCCACTGGAGGTGAGATGTGTGAGAGGATGGTTGGAATGTTGAAAGATTGGGGAATAGAGAAAAATATTTTTTCTCTTACTTTAGATGATTCATTTGAGAATAATGTTTTGCAAGAACAATTGAAAAATGAACTTGGTTTGCAAAATGTGTTGTTATGTGATGGAGAGTTCTTTCATGTGCATTGCTTTGCACGCGTTTTAAAACTGATTGTCGAAGAGGGTTTAAAACTAATTAGTGGTGCTGTGTATAAAATTAGAGAGAGCATTTTGTTTGTGAGACATTCAAAGAGTAGATGGCAAAAATTTAAGGAGTGTGTTGAAAAGGTTGGTGGTGTTGATAGTTCTGTTCGCTTGCATTTGAACACGTCTATGAGAGTAAACTCAATTTATTTGATGCTTGAAAGTGCTCTTAAGTATCGACGCGTGTTTGAAAATCTTCACTTGTATGATGATGATTATAATTATGAGTTACGTCCTTTGACGGAAGAGTGGAAAAGAGTAGAAAAAATGTGTGCGTTCTTGTTGCCATTTAGTGAAACTGCCAACATGATTAATGGCACAACACATCCTACTTCCAACTTGTATTTTTTACAAGTTTGGAAATTCCAATGTGTTCTAGTTGATAGTTTGCGAGATGAAGATGAAGATATAAAGAGAATGGCTAAAAGGATGATGAGCGAGTTTGAGAAATATTGGGATGAGTATAGTGTTGTTCTTGCAATGGGAGCTGTTCTTGACCCACGAATGAAGATTTCAACATTGGCTTATTGTTACTCAAAACTTGATGCATCAACCTGTGAAAGGAAGTTGCAACTTGTAAAAAGTAAGTTGTATATGCTATTTGAAAAATATTCTGGCAAAAATGCTTCTTCTGGCTTGCAAAAAACTACTCAGGATCAATCTTGTATGCCATTGCAAAAGAAACTCAAGTCCTCATCTCACGGCCTCTTTGATGTAAGTGTGTATGTTAGTGTATATATAGCTTAAAATTTAGTTACATTCTATAGTTTAGTTACATTCTATATTGAATTTGTTTAACCTCATTGCTCTCTGTTACACTTGTGAAATATAATAGGAATTGAAAATGCACCGTCAGCAGCTTTTTACTGAAACTGGAAAGTCTCAACTCGATGTATACTTAGATGAGTCAGATTTGGGTTTTTGTTGTTATGAAGATATGGATGTATTACAATGGTGGAAGAGTAATAATAGTCGATTTCCAGATCTCTCAATACTGGCCTGTGACTTGTTAAGTGTTCCTTATACCACCGTGGCTTTTGATTTTGAGTTTTGCATGGGCTCACGCGTCTTTAACAAGTATAAAGATCATATGTTACCGAATAATATTGAAACTAGAATGTGTACTCGCAGTTGGTTGCATAACTTTGTTAGCAATGGTAATTTGTGTAATTTGAATGTTTATATATATGATTTATTGTTTTGATAACCACTGTCAATTTTCTTATTAACCTCTTGAATTATGATATGTAGATGGAGTCGACGACGATGATGATGACTTTGAAGAACTATTGAATGAAATTGACACTGATGAAAATATGGAGCAAGCGTCTACTAGTGGGGGTGATGATTGATGTGCTTGGATTTAACTTTGGTTTATTATGTTTATTTTAGTTTTATTGTTAAAAAATTAAAACTATATATGGTTTTTAGATTATGGTATCTAGACTTATCGTTCAACTTAATTTTTTTAATGTTTTTAATCGTAGACTTGTTTTTAGCTTGTTAAACTTAAATATGGATTTGTCTATCTGATGTTTAATGTTGGATGAAACTAGTATGTAATTCCACGAGAAAGGAAACAAGGCTGATCATTAGTAAATGTCTTTGTTCTGTTGATTTGTTCTTTATTATCGTTGTTAGATGTAAGATTGTTATGATACTCAAAGTAGGTGAGGTTGCTGGTATTTCTTTAATATTACTTCTATAATATTTATAGTTGATTCATTGCTTGCTCAATATTATCGTACTAACAAACTATCAGTTTCATTCTTGAACTATATAATCATTCCTTTTTGCATTCTTTGATTTTGAACTTGCAGCCAGATTGATCGACTGTCATGCAAACAAACATTAATCATTAGTTTTTATTCGGAAGAATACTCTCCCAAAATCTAAAAACACAAATATCCATGATGAATACATGTTTGTTGTCTTGTTCTTTTTATTTTCTCTACATTTTATTTGTTGGTCATTGTTACTGCTAACACAAATCCAACACTTTGAAGTTACAGGAATTTAGGTAGGGAACGAGGATAAGAGAGGAAGTAGTATCTTAATATGATTTTGTTGATTGATATGTATTTTCTTATGATTACTATGATATAAAATGCTAACCCAGTAAGTTAAAAAGACATTGTATCTCAATAAATAATATACGACTTCTAGTGGTTTTGGCTTGGCTTTTAGACGGTAAAAGTTTTAGGTATTGTTCTATCCTGCTTCTTATGATTTTAGCAGCTTTTGTGTGTTGCTCCAATATTGAAACTGCAGCTTTTGTAGTAGTTTAGTTTTATAGTTGTTTAATGTATAAGTTGCTTATTACTTATGGATGCATATCAGAAGTTGCTGCAGTCTATTTTTATTCTCACAGTTACTGTAAATAAATGCTTATCCACCATTTTGATCACAATATATTTTCCACCTAATGGTTATAGTGCTTAGTATAATTAAGCATTTGTAAATATAACTCAGTCCGGTGACATGTTGACTTGAAGACACTGGCCCTAAGTTTGTGACATGCTGAAATAGAGCACCACATAGTTCATTGTTTTGAATTTTTTTCCCATGTTAATTTCCTTCTTTTTGGCATGGGTGTGATGCCATGGTTTATGATATTTATGCATTAACCAATCCCAAAATTTGAGCAATATGCCACTTCAATACAACCGCAATTCATTTTTATGATATTTCACAAAGTTGAAAACTCAAGGAAATTCTCTATTGAAAATAGACATTCCACTTCTTTGAAGAAATTAATCATCCAAGTTGTTGTGCGGAAAAGCAACATCAGCTAATAAAAAATAAAATTAGTCTCATCACGTCTAAAATAAATAAATTTTATTACCAATCGAGTATAATATTGAACACTTTAAAAAAGAAGTCACTATAATAACTCACAGAATAAAAGTCACAGCATATCAATTAAATTTATATTTTAATTAAATACTAAATAAATGAGCGAATAAAATAGAGATTTCAATTAGGGGTGTAAGCGGATCAGAAAAAACCAATTAAATCAACAATTCAAATTAAACTAAACCAAAATAAAACCAAATTCTTCTGGTGCAGTTCTAAAACCAAACCGAACAAATGAAAACTGATGTAGTTTGGTTCGATTTTCGGTTTTAGTTTATAGGAACCGCCAAATCGATGAACGAAGCAATGAATATAATTACGCTTTAATCTTTAATTTCACCCATAGTTAAGCCCGAATTTTGTATCGGATCAACCATTTGTCATCTTTGTTTACACTTCCTTTCAACAAAACACACATCTTGAACCAAAGTCTAAAACATAGAAAGTAGAAACTATAAATCACAAAAACTTTTTTCACTAAACTGTTGCTCTGGCTGGCTGCCACAACTGTTGCTCTCTTTACCGTCTTTCTTATATGTTATGGTCTCCTTTTTCGTGTTAAAGTTATCTTCGTTAATTTTCACACATTATTTTATTTACCTTTTGTTTCTTCTTCAATAAAATTCTTTCTAGTCTTGTTTGTTGTTACAAAATAGTTTTGATGTGTGTTTGAGTTGTGAAACATGTTAATTGATATGTGCTTTATTGTGTTCTACTACCTTTGGTCCTTAATATAAGAAAAAAAATATTTTTTAGGTTCATTGAAGATTCAATGTTATTTAGACTGCATATAGTCTAAATACATTGAATTTTCAATGAACATAAAAAGTAATTTTTTTTCTTATATTAAGAACCAGAACTAGTATTTGTTGAGCTTTCAAATCCCTTTTCAACTTTTTGATGTCAAATGTCAATTTTAATATTTGATATTAAACTTATTAATGCAATGAAAATCATAACATTGTTTCGTATGAATCAAGAGAAACTTGTCATTTGTTTGAAAAATAGAGAATATAATAAATTACATGAAATGTATTATTTTAAAAAAAGAGAGCATAAAATACACTGAAAAACATGATAGTGGAGAATACACTGAAAAATATGATATTGGAGAATACACTGATTAGTATAATTTTTAAAAAATATTGTAAACCGATCAACCGAACCAAATCAATCCGGTTAGTTTGGTTTGGTTCCATATTTGAAATTGTTAAAAATCGAACCAAACCAAACCGATGAAGATATCATCAGTTTGGACCTTTTTTCGACCAAAAACTGGTCCAAACCGATGCGATTACACCCCTAATCTCAATCCACTCCTTGATTCTCTCAGGCACCCGACGAAATTCCAATTATGCCCCCCACTTCCGAAGATATATGTTCATTTTGAGCAGAACAGGTGGCCAGCAACGAACTGCTTGATCTTCGGTGATGGATGGGAGAAAAAATGGGGTTGTACCTACAAGGCACTTCGATGCCAAAGTAAGAGAGAGAACAAAGGTACAACAGAAAGTATGAAGTTTTTGGGCAAATTTTGAATTACCTTGCCCTCTAGACGTAGATGGTTATTTATAATGTTCTCGGTGGTGTGAATTGGGTCACGCTGTATTTGTGGGCCTGGGCGTAATTTTCGGTTCCAGAATATAAGAAACGGTGGAAACGGTAGTAATCAGCCGGACAAGGAGAACTAGCCGTTGGCGAGGATGGAGGTCCAACATGCTCGGATGTTTCTATATTAGGGGAGACCCGTTGCTGGGTCCTGCTCGGTCGAAGAGGAGGTTTATCCTCTCCTTACTCCAAAGAGTGGGCTGATGCTTATTGGGCCTCTTTTCCCTGGCTAGTGGGTTGAGCCAATTGGGATAGTAAAAAATAATATACATCAGGAAGCACATTTTTTTGGCTAAAATTTAGTTTTTTTCGGAGGTGTATCAACGAAAGTAGTTTAAAATCATAAAGGTAAATTTTTTTTCATAATAATTCAATTAAAAGAAGGTTTCGTAGATACACCTACGAAACAAATTGACAAATTTTCATAATAATTTTGTTAAGAGAAAATTTCGTAGATACACCTACAAAACTATTGGGTAGGTTTCATAATGATTTAGTTATGAGAAGATTTCTTAGATGCATTTACTGAACAAATTAAACTTGAGTAAAAAAAAGTGCTTCGAAAGATACATCTTTGAAAACAAGAAATATTTTTCAAAATGCGCATGATGCATGAGAAGCCCAATGATAGAGGAAGAGATTTCCATAAAATATCCTAATATATTATGATGTAATCTAAGAGTATTTACTAGTGTACTAAGAAAAAAAATTGTATTTAAAATTGAACATTTTAATCTTTTTAAGTTTTTGTAAATACTTGTCAAAAAAAAGTTTTTTTTTATATATAAATATTATTTGTTGAATCATTATTGTTACCAATAAAAATTAACATATAATGCATTAAAACAATAATGCATTATTAAATTTTAGTGTTGATTTATTAAATTATAAATGGAAAATGCTTATTAGTAAGAAAATAGAAAAACAAGAAATGCAAGAATAGATTCCAACCATTCATTATCACCACAACTCCCATGATTCCTATTAAAAAGGAAGTTAAATTTATAATTAATTTAAAATTCACTATTAAAATAATGACACATATTCATTCTTGTCTTTCTTCTTCGTACTAAATAACACTACTCATTATAAATTATATATTTTTTATTAATCGCCTAACTACTACTACTACTATTATTATTATTATTATTATTATTATTATTATTATTATTATTATTATTATTATTATTATTATTATTATTATTATTATGACATTAATTAGTATGCACGGTCAATGTAAAAAATTGTACATATCAATTCATCATCATCCGTTTACATTACGTACATGGTTAAATATTATTATTATTATGACATTAATTAGTATGCACGGTCAATGTAAAAAATTATACATATCAATTCATCATCATCCGTTTACATTAAGTATATGGTTAAAATAAAAGGCAAATTTCTCCCAACATTCAACATTTATGATTAACTGATTGTGTAAGATTAGTTTACATTATCAAAATATTATAATAAAATTCTATTATTAATTATATTTTTTAGTATATATTATTATTTTATTATTATATAACTAGTATTATTATGTTTCGATACAATTTATTTTTTCTTCAATTTATATGTTTTGATATAAATACAACAAATAAAATGAACTGATATAGTAGTATAAATAAATTAAAAGCTATAAAACAAATATATATATATATATATATATATATATATATATATATATATATATATATATATATATATATATATATATATTATTTATAAAAAAAACAAACGCAAGATACTACAGTACTATTGAGTTAAAAATTAAAATCGCACGGCTAACCCGCTTTAACCCGACGGGTTGCCCCGGTTTAGGGTTTTGGATTTTCTGATCTTTTGGAGGGAATATAAATAGAACAGAGTGGGAACTTCATTTCATCAATCACTCACTCTCGCCAACACAATCACTTCCTCTCTCTCCGTCAACTCTCCGGTCACTCCGTTCTCCTCCTCTCCATGACGGTAACTCTCCATCTCAACCTTCTCACTCACACTTCTCTCTTTGTTTTATTGAAACTTTTTCTTTATTTGTCTTTGTTAGTAACTTGTGATATTAATTTGCAATGCTGAAATGTAATCTAGGTCTCCCAAGTTATGTCACTAGATCAAATGGAATCTGATGGCGATGTCGATCACACGGAATCACCGTTCGTACCTATTTGTGCTTCTATGATCCTTGCAAATGATTTACCCTTTGAATACTTTGAGTCCTACGCTATGAGAAACTACATACAGTGCTTAAATCCTAATGCTGTTATGCCTCTTATAAATGTTATTGAGGCTCATGTCTCTGATTTGTACACCAAAGAGAAACTCAAGCTTAAACAGGAATTGGCTTCCATTCCTAATAGGATATCTTTAACTTATGATTTATGGACATCTTGCACTACCGAGACTTATATTTGCTTGACAGCGCATTTCGTTGATGCAAATTGGAAGTTTAATAGTAAGGTTCTTAACTTCTCTCTTGTTTTGCCAACTGAAGCTGAGATTTGTGAGAGGATGGTTGAGTTTTTGAACGATTGGGGAATAGAGAAAAAGATTTTCTCCCTCACTTTAGATGATTCTGTTAAGAATGATGCTCTGCAAAAGCAATTGAAAAGTCGACTTGGTTTGCAAAATGGCTTGTTATGTGATGGAGAGTTCTTTCATGCTCATTGTTTTGCTCGCGTTTTGAAACTGATTGTCGAAGAAGGGTTGAAACTAGTTCGTCGTGCTGTGTGTAAAATTAGAGAGAGCATAATCTTTGCGAGGCAGTCAAAGAGTAGTAGGAGAAAATTTAAGGAGTGTGTTGAAAAGGTTGGTGGTGTTGATAGTTCGGTTCGCTTGCATCTCGACATGTCTATGACAGTGAGCTCGGTTTATTTGATGCTTGAAAGTGCTGTTAAATACCGACGTGTGTTTGAACGTTTTCACTTGTATGAAGATAATTATGCGTCATGTCCTTCAAAGAAACAGTGGAGAAGAGTAGAAAAAATTTGTGCATTTCTATTGCCTTTATGTGAAACTGCCAACATGATTAATGGCACAACACATGCTACTTCCAACTTGTATTTTATGCAAGTTTGGAAGGTTCAATGTGTTCTAGTTGATAGTTTGGGAGATGAAGATGAAGGTATAAAGATAATGGCTAAAAGGATGATGGGCAAGTTTAAGAAATATTGGGATGAGTATAGTGTTATTCTTGCATTGGGAGCGGTTCTTGACCCACGGATGAAATTTTCGAGATTGGATTATTGTTACTCGAAACTCAATCCATCAACCTGTAAACGGAAGTTGAAAAAAGTGAAGACAAAGTTGTACATGCTATTTGACAAGTATTCTAGCAAAAGTACTTCTTCTGGCGTTCAAATAACTACTCAAGGCCAATCCTCTACCACACCGCTGCAAAAGAACCCCGAGTCTTCATCTCACGACCTATTTGATGTAAGTATATATATTTTTTGAATTAACAATTGAATTACTTTGCATCTTGAATTTGTTTAACCTCATTGATTTCCTTTTTACTTATGAAATATAATAGGAATTGAAAATGCACCATCAACAACTTGTCACTGAAACTGGAAAGTCTGAACTTGATGTTTACTTAGATGAGCCAGACTTGGATTTTCTTTGTAATGAAGATATGGATGTATTACAATGGTGGAAGAGTAATAGTAATCGGTTTCCAGATCTATCAATATTGGCTTGCGACTTGTTAAGTGTTCCTATGACCACAGTGGCTTCTGATTTTGAATTTTGCATGGGCTCACACGTGTTTAACAAGTATAAACATCGTATGTTGCCAATGAATGTGGAAACTAGAATTTGTACTCGCAGTTGGTTGTACAATTTTGCTAACGATGGTAAACAATGTAATTTAAATGGAAATATATATATATATATATATATATATATATATATATATATATATATATATATATATATATATATATATATATATATTATATACTGTTCTGATAACTACTGGTCCATTTAATTATTAATCTCTTCAATTATGATATTCAGGTGGGGAAGATGATGAAGATTACTTTGAAGATATAATGAATGAAATTGACGGTGATGATGGTGACGATGATGGAGAAGACGATGATGAATGAAGATGCTGGTGATGTTGGTGATGATGATGGAGAAGACGATGATGAATGAAGATGATGATGCTTGATTTGCTCTTATTTATTTAACTTTGGTTTATGATGTTTTTTTGGCTTTTTGGTTCAAAAAATTAAAGCTATGTATGGGAAGCTAGGTTATGTTTTCTGGACTTACTGGTGGACTTAGTTTTTAATATTTGTAATTGTAAACTTGTTTTTAACTTGTGAGTTGTGATATGTTTATGTAATTTCATGAAAAATGAAACAAGACTGTGATCAAATAGTATTTGTCTTTATTCTTGTGAATTGTTCTCTATTATCAATATAGTCTATGTTCTAGAAATTTAAACAGTCATACATTTCTTTGTTGCAACTCTAAACTTTACAGGATTTTAACTACTTCTAGTGGTTGTGGCTTCTCTAACAGTAAAAGCTTCAGGTTTGCTCTTGCACCTTGTGTCATTTGCCGCCTTTTGTTGTTGGTTCTTATTATCATCCTTAACTTTCTGCTACTAGTATCTTGTGTATCTATGATTTTAATAGTTGTTACCAGCAAAATGGGGCTTCTGCTGTTGCTTGTAGTTTCAGCAACATATGCATGTTAGTTTGATATTTGAAGTTATCTTGTCAAGCTTATGTAATAGTAGTAATTCTGTTTTAATGAAGGTGTTACAGGATTATACAGGTAACTTCATATTTGGGTTTTCCCAAAAAATAGATACTTGCTCCGTTGTGATTGCTAAATTAAGAGCAATCCAACATGTATTCAAATTAGCTTGGAATAGAGGCTTAGAAGATTTGCGATCAATTGTACTGATTAGGGATTGATGAGCAATCAAAAAGTTAACAATAGAGAAATAAATGGATGCGTACTATTTAAATTTGATTCAAAGAGAGTATGGGACCTAGCCGGCCATTTTAAATATGTGAATTGGAAATGTAAATGTTTGTTTGAATTTTTAAAAATTGTTCTTACATATTCTTTATTTTAAAAAATATTGTTTACGTATGATTTTTTTTTTTTATATATATTTTTATGATTAGATGTAGAAATTCAACATTCCTACCAGAATAAAATTCTACTACTGCAACTTCACACTAATACTTAAGTTTATTTTTATGTTTTTTAATAATATTTATAAATATTTTTGAAAAATATAATTTATGAACAAACACATAGGCAAAAATATTATTTCTAAAAATAATAATTCAAAAAACATGATTCCTAAATTTTAACCTAACAAAATACATATTTAACTATAAAATGAATGTTGAATTGTCAAATATAAAGAAGTAAATTGGTGCATTATCTCCTCCGTAAATATAAATTCCTTAAGTAAATTATTATAAAAATTTGAGTTAAAAGGTAGTGCACTGACAGTGTAAAATAGTTTTACACTGTCATCCAATAGAGAGTCATCAATCTGCCATGTCATTAAAAGTTTTTTTAAATAAAAGAATGTTTTAATTGGATGCATGGTGGTGATTGGTTGACAGTGTAAAAATATTTTACACTGTCAGTGCATGATCCCTTTTCTCTAAAAATTTAATTAAAATGCACGGTTGATCTAAAAAAATTATATATGCCGTTAATTATCACAACTGTTTATTGATTTGAAAAAATTGACTTTAATTTTATTTTATTTTTAAGTAAAACATTTGAATTGTTATAATGAATTGATTTGAAAAAATTGACTTTAATTTTAGAGTTTAATGGTAGTACACTGTCAGTGTAAAAAAAGATTACACATACATCAAATTAGAATATTTTAAAGTGCCACATCATAAAAATATTTTTAAATTTACAGTGTGACTTGGCGCTTTACATGGTCGTCATTGTTTTACTGTCAGTGTACCATCCTTTTTCTCTTAATTTTATTTTATTTTTAAGGAAAACATTTGAATTGTTATAATGAATTGATGGTGTAAAACTTTTTACACTAACATTACAATTAAACTCTTATGATAATTATAAAGAATTATTATTATATTAAACTAATTACAGTTTTATTCTTTAAAAAGATAATAATTAATATTTTTAACAAAATATTTAATATTGAATAGTTTAGCATAATTAAAAATGAAATAGTATAATTAAAAATTTGAAAGAGAGACACACTACTCACCATATTCAGGTAAAATCAAACGGCTAACCCGTTTAACCCATCACGGGTACCCGTTTTAGGGTTTTGGAATTCAGACCAATGTGTCTTTTCGGGAATATAAATAGTGAGCCCGGGAATTTACTTTCTCTTCATTTCGTCATTCTCTTCTTCATATTCCTTACTCCGTTAGCGTCTCCGTCACCTCGCCGCCGTCTCTGATGTCCAACGAACAGGTATCTTGTTGAAACTGCTTTTTTATAAGTCTATTATCTTTCAAGCAATAATAACAACTTGTGATTTTGCAAACATAATGATAATAATTTACAATGCTGAAATGTAATCTAGGTTTTCCAAGTAACTTCACAAGGAAAATTGGAATTTGATAATGAGGTAGATCAATGGGAATCAAAGTTTGTGGATATATGTGCTTCTATGATCCTTGAACATGATTTGCCCTTTCGATTTTTCGAGAATGCGGGTGTTAGGAAGTATACCGAGTTCTTAAATCCAGATGCTGATATACCTCCTAGAAATGTTATTGAGGCTTATGTTTTGCATTTGTACACCAAAGAGAAACCTAAGCTGAAACAAGAACTGGCTACCATTCCTAATAGGATATCTTTAACTTTTGATTTGTGGGAATCTTGTACTACTGAGACTTATATTTGTTTGACTGCTCATTTTGTTGATGCGAATTGGAAGCTAAATAGTAAGGTTCTCAATTTTCATCTTGTTTATCCTCCCACTGGAGGTGAGATGTGTGAGAGAGTTGTTGAGTTGTTGAATGATTGGGGAATAGATAAGAAGATCTTCTCTCTCACTTTAGATGATTCATTTGAGAATGACATTTTGCAAGAACAATTGAAAACTCAACTTGCTTTGCAAAATAGATTGTTATGTGATGGGGAGTTCTTTCATGTTCATAGTTTTGCACGTGTTTTAAGTCTGATTGTTGAAGAAGCGTTGAAACTAATTAGCCATGCTGTGGTTAATATTAGAGAGAGTGTCATGTTTGTGAGGCATTCAGAGAGTAGAAGGGAAAAGTTTAAGGAGTGTGTTGAAAAGGTTGGTGGTGTTGAAAGTTCGGTTCGTTTGCATCTGGACAAATGTAATAGCTTGAATTCAATTTATTTGATGCTTGCAAGTGCTCTTAAATACCGGCGTGTGTTTGAAAGTCTTCACTTGTATGATGATGATTATGAGTTTTGTCCTTCAACAGAAGAGTGGAAAAGAGTAGAAAAAATTTGTGCATTCTTGTTGCCTTTTTGGGAAACTGCTAACATGATTAATGGCACTACACATCCTACTTCCAACTTGTATTTTTTGCAAGTTTGGAAAATCCAATGTGTTCTAGTTGAAAGTTTGGGAGATGAAGATAAAGATATAGAGGGAATGGCTAAAAGGATGTTGAACAAGTTTGAGAAGTATTGGGAGGAGTATAGTTTTGTTCTTGCATTAGGAGCAATTCTTGACCCACGGATGAAGTTTTCAACATTGGCTTATTGTTATTCAAAACTCGATGCATCAACCTGTGAACGGAAGTTGCAAGAAGTAAAGAAAAAGTTGTACATGCTATTTGACAAGTATTCTAGCAAAAGTACTTCTTCTGGCGTGCAGAGAAATATAGAAGACCAATCTTCTAGCATGCCATTGAAAAAGAAATTGAAGTCTTTATCTCACGATCTATTTGATGTAAGTTTATATATATTTTATGAGTTAACAATTTAATCACATTCTATCTTGAATATTGTTTAACCTCATTGCTTTCCTTTTTTACTTGTGAAATATTATAGGAATTGAAAGTGCATCACCAGCAGCTTGTTACTAAAACTGGAAAGTCCCAACTTGATGTTTACTTAGATGAGTCAAATTTGGATTTTCGTTGTTATGCAGATATGGATGTATTGCAATGGTGGAAGAATAATAATAGTCGATTCCCATATCTATCCATACTTGCTCGCGACTTGTTAAGTGTTCCCATTGCCATTGTCACTTCTGATTTAGAATTTTGCATGGGCTCACGTGTCTTTAACAAGTATAAAGATCGCGTGTTGCCGAAGAATGTGGAAACTAGAATTTGTACCCGCAGTTGGCTGTACAATTTTGACAATGATGGTAATTTAAATATTAATGTAAATATGCATGATTGTATTGTTTTGATAATGACGGGTCAATTTATTGTTAACTTGTTCAATTATGATATGTAGAAAGAGAAGAGGATGATGATGATGACTTTGAAGAAACCATGAATGAAATTGACAATGATGAAAAAATGGAGCAAGCGACTAATGGCTTTGAGTTTGAAGACGGTGATGATTGATTTGCTTGTATTTATTTAACCTTGGCTTATCATGTGTGTTTTGGCTACATGGTTTAAAAATTAAAAACTATGTATGGGTGTTTGTTAGGTTAAGGTTTTCTGGACTTACTGGTAGACTTATTTTTAATGTTTGTAATTGTAGACATGTTTTTAACTTGTAATATGTGGATTTGTTTGCTTTCTAATGTTTAATATGGTTGAAGTTACTACATAATTCCATGAAAAAAGAAACAGGACTATGATCAAACAGTAAGTGTCTAGTTTTTTGAATGGTTCTCGATTATCAAGTTTGGATTGGTTTATAGTTCAATCCTTATTTTAGGGTTTATTTTCATCTGGTTTTGGTTCTATCAATATCTAATTCCTTATTCCCAAACAAAAAAAACATAACTTTTGCTTTTATTTAAAAATAAAGCTCCTTGCTGCATATTTAATTACTTTCACCTCTGAACATTCCACTACAATGTAACAATGATCTCATTTGAGTAAAACGTTAAACCCAACAACACTCCAACCTTTAAAGTAGAAAGAAGAGCACTTTCAAGTTTTGTATTATGTTTTTGGGTGTCATCTTCTCATTCATTAAATTACCAGGCTTGTTCAACATAGCCTAAAGTATTTACCTTGAAAATTACAAGGTTTGTACTAGAAATTTAAAAAATTCATAGATTTTCTGCCGCAACTCTAAACTTTAAACTTTGTTTGGAAGGGTAGGGAAGGTTGTTTGACAATTTGGAGGGATGGGGAGGAGAAAGTTAAATAAAATGAGTTTTTAAAAAAATATAGGAAAATCTTTAATATTTTTTTGAAAAAATAGGTCTTGTATACAATGATAACATATTTTTAAAATTTGAAATACTATAACAATAAAATTATATTTAAACAATTTGTTTTAAGTCTTCTAAATATAAATTTTTTATTTCCCCTAAATTTAAAAGATTTTAGTTTTTGAATAAAAATAAATATTTCAAAAGTCTTATAGAGAATATGTTGCTAAGTGTTAAGTAGTTTGAATCTATCATGTGTTTTTATTTATTTATTTATTTTATTTTATTTTTTATTTTTAAGTGTTTTTATTTTGATAATGCAATTATATGGCGATTGATATATTTCTGAAAAGAAAAACAAAAATTATTGTTTCCAAGAATTTGAATCATTGGTATAGCTATTGATATGTTCGATAATTATTTAATACAATTCAGAATGTTTTTAAAAGTTGTATTTAATACAAAAGTTTGAAAAGTTCCAAAAAAAAAGTGGCGTGGTAAATGAAGTTGAAATCATACATAATAATAAAGCAAAATGAGTTTTTGGGAAAGTTTGCCAAGTGTCCAATTTTTAGATGTCTTACTATTTTAAAATATTCTATTAATAGTAATATTTCTATAAATGATAATGCTAATCATATTATTTTATTATTAATTTTTTATTATTATTTATATTTAAAATACATTAATATTGATATGCAGCTAATCAATACCGACCGTCCAAAACCTTTTCTACTTCCAAGGTATGTTTTTAATTTATAACATTTAAATAATAAATAATATTTAAATTGCTTTTAATCATTTGAATATTTTAATTGTTTCTCTAAGCATTATTAATTTTTTTACTGCTAACTCTACTATCAATACTGAATGTACACAATGCACTCAACTTTTTGAGTTCCCCGTAGAATTTTCTGCATTCCAAAGACTTGCCTAATAAATAGTCACTCATCTTTGAAATTCCAAAACATCATATTATAAACAAGATAACCTTTACATTTGTGAAGTTCATTCGTTGAAAACAAAATCACATATTCAGAGAACCTTACCACTTCCATTTGGTACTGAAATCAAAATCTAATCTATCAGGTAGATTGTTTGTTTTCAATCTGATGTTGTTGTGCTTCGTAAGGGGCAGAAAATGTTGCATCTTCTTCATGAAACCCTAGCGCCGTCGTGCTCTCCTTATTCTCTCCTTTTCTCCAACCGCTACTCCAAACGAAAAAGGAAACTATTTTCATGTTTCTCATCCCTCGACCTATCAATTGAACCAATGGATATTCTCTTCCGACATCAACTAAGACTTCAACCATGTCTTTGCTATTCTGGTATATTCTATTATAGATATCTATAACTTCTCCCTATTTATTTTATCTTCATGTTTTTGTGTTTATTAATTCTCTTCTGTTTCATTTTTAGATGCTAATTAAATTGTTTTTTAGGGCAAATTTGGGAAACTGATAACATGTTTTGGTGGTTACGGTAAGCTTCAGGGAGTAATTCATCATCTTCTCCAATTTATCACTAATTTCGTATTCAATTTCTCTATATTTTCTTTGTTTGTTGCGATGGTGTTTAGATCCGTGGGAGCATGAAATGGGAGGCTCGGGTTGAACAAGATATTGATAAAATTCTCAAGGAAGCTAAGTCCGCAAATGAAGGACGTTACATTGGTTTGTCTTTCAATTCTATGTTTTGTTTTATCCTGTTTTTAGATTCTTGATTTGTTCAATTGTTATAATGTTGTGTGCAGTGTTATTGTCTTAATATCTTTTCTGGATGTTTGTTTCTATTTTTAATACTTGGAGTTTTCTTTGTTAGATTTCTGATGAAGTTCTTGCCAGTATTTACTCCTTTATCATTGAAATGTGATGCATGTTGTCCATACTTATTTTTGTTTATGCTTGTGACCAGAGCTTCAATGCTAATGAATATAAATCCAGTTGTTGCATAAATCCACTAGGTATTGTTTTTGTATCCTTGCTCTTGATGATTTCACAACTTTTATGATGATAAACCTGTCTATTATTACAAGAAAAATCCATTGGCTCAAAGTATCCTTGGTGCAGATTTACAAAGTGCTATTATTTTACATTCCGAACCTACTGTTATTACATACCTTCATGTGTATTTCAGTTTTATTAGAGTCTTAATTGACATAATGCTTAAATAAAATTGCAAACTAAAGTGTTGATAATTGGTTTTTTAAAATCTTACAATTTGTTAAGGAACATGTCATAATACTGTTTTTAAAAAATGTGTGTTGAAATTATAGGATGAAGTGGAAATTGAAATGAGGAGATTGAAGTTAAAGTTGAAACCAATGAGTATATATAGTACAACTTGCAAGGAAGGAAGCTTTTATGGTATAAATGTTTTTTGAAGACACAACATTGCTATTAGTTGAGAAAGAGAGATTACAGAGGTTGTATATGATGTTGTTTTTGCTTGCGGTCATCCAATGTTAAGACCTGCTACTCATCTGAACCAATGTAGTTTCCTTTCATGATTTAACTATGAAGTGAAGTTTATTTACATGTGATTATAAAGTGAAGTAAATAATATAATTTTATCCATACAACAACTATTCTTACATAATATTATTATTATTATTATTATTTTGTTATTATTATTAATGAAATAAATTTAAATATTCAAACTCAAAGGGAAAAGATTTAAAAAAATAAAATGGAGATTCCATGGAGTGCTCATATAGAGTGTCACTCCAACTTTTAACATGTCTTTTGAGTTCTCTATACATAGAGCATAATGATATATTGAGTTTTTATTTATAGTTGAAATATATCTATTCAATTTTGCATGAAGAACATGAATAGACTTTAATTAGGTACAATAAAGAGATAGGTAAGTAATAGACATTAGATTAGATTAACAATACAAAAATATTAATAGTTAGTAATTAGCAAATTAAAAAATCAAATAAAAATTAAAGATTATTAATTATAATAATTTTATTATTAATAGTAGTTTTTAAAATAATATTTAATGATTATTACATTTTAAAAAAAATTATGAAATATTTTATTAACATAAGAATTTTTATCCCGTGCCTCGCACGGGTAGACAGACTAGTAGAAAGAATTGATGAATAAAAGATACAAAATAAAAAATGGTTAACCCGCTTAACCCGATGGGTACCCGTTTTAGGGTTTAGACAGAAAGAGCAGATTGTGGGAATATAAATACTAAACCCGCGAACACCTCATTTCTCATTTCACAACTTTCTGTTCACCGTCACTCCATCATTCCGGCGACTCTCCGTCTTCTTCCGTCGACTCTCCGTCTCCAATGCCTCTCGAAGGGGTACTGTTTGCAAACTCTATCTATTTAGTCTCTTAGCATAGCTTTCAATGCAATAATAATCTGTGATTTTAAAAACACTACTAATAATTTACAATGCTGAAATGTAATGTAGGAACTCGAAGTGATATCGCAAGAAATGGTGGAATCTGGTGACGATTTAGGTCAATTTGATGCACGGTTTGTGCCTATATGTGCTTCTTTAATCCTTTCAAATGATTATCCCTTTGATTTTTTTGAGCGCGGTCCAGTAAAGCAATTCACCAACGTCTTAAATCCAGATGTTGTTGTGCCTCCTATAAATGCTATTAAGGCTTATATCTTTGATTTGTACATGAAAGAGAAACTCAAGCTTAAACAGGAATTGGCTAACATTCCTAATAGGATATCTTTAACTGTTGATTTGTGGGAATCTTGCACTACTGAGACTTATATTTGTTTAACTGCTCATTTCGTTGATGCGAATTGGAAGTTGAATAGTAAGGTTCTCACTTTTTGCACTGTTGATCCTTGTGGAGATGAGATGTGTGAGAGAATGCTTGAGTTTTTGAGTGATTGGGGAATAGAGAAAAAGGTTTTTTCTCTCACTTTAGATGATTCATCTGAGAATGACATTTTGCAAGAAAAATTGAAAGCTCAACTTGGTTTGCAAAATGGTTTGTTGTGTGATGGAGAGTTCTTTCATGTGCATTGTTTTGCACGTGTTTTGAAACTGATTGTCCAGGAGGGATTAAAACTGGTTAGTGATGCCGTGTGTAAAATTAGAGAGAGCATCTTGTTTATGAGGGATTCTAAAAGTAGAAGGGAAAAGTTTAAGGAGTGTGTTGAAAAGGTTGGTGGTGTTGATAGTTCTGTTCGCTTGCATCTGGATATGTCTATGACTGTGAACTCAACTTATTTGATGCTTCAAAGTGCTCTTAAATATAGGTGTGTGTTTGAAAATTTTCATTTGTACGATGATGATTTTGAGTTGTGTCCTTCAGTAGAAGAGTGGAAAAGAGTAGAAAAGATTTGTGCATTCTTGTTGCCATTTTGGGAAACTGCTAACATGATTAATGGCACAACACATCCTACTTCAAACTTGTATTTTTTGCAAGTTTGGAAAGTTCAATGTGTTCTAGTTGATAGTTTGAGAGATGAAGATGGACTTATAAAGGGGATGGTGGAAAGGATGATGAGTAAGTTTGAGAAATATTGGGATGAGTATAGTGTGGTTGTTGCTTTAGGAGCGGTTCTTGACCCAAGGATGAAGTTTTCAACATTGGCTTATTGTTACTCAAAACTTGATGCATCAACCTGTGAAAGGAAGTTGCAACAAGTAAAAGAGAAGTTGTACATGCTATTTGACAAGTATACTGGCAAACGTACTTCTGCTGGTGTGCAAAGAACTGTTCGGGACCAATCTTCTAGCATGCCATTGCAAAAGAAATTGAAGTCTTTACCTCTTGGCATATTTGATGTAAGTTTGTATATTTTTTTGGAACTCTTCTATTTTCAATTTGTTTTATCTCATTGCTTTCATTTTCACCTGTGAAATATCTTAGGAATTGAAAATGCACCATCATCAGCTTGTGACTGAAACTGGAAAGTCTGAACTTGATGTTTACTTAGATGAGTCAAATTTGGATTTTCGTTGTAATGAAGATATGGATGTATTACAATGGTGGAAGAGTAACAAGAATCGATTTCCAGATCTATCAATATTGGCTTGCGACTTGTTAAGTGTTCCCATTACAACTGTTGCTTCAGATCTTGATTTTTGCATGGGATTACGTGTCTTTAACAAGTATAAAAATCGTATGTTGCCAATGAACATGGATGCTAGATTTTGTACTCGCAGTTGGTTGTACAATTTTGTTAGCAATGGTAATCTGTCTAATTTAAATGTAAATACATATGATTATATTGTTTTGATAACTAGTGGTCACTTTAATTATTAACTTCTTCAATCATGATATGTAGATGGAGTTGACGACGATGACTTTGAAGAAATAATGAATGAAATTGACGCAGATGATAAAATGGAGCAAGCATCTAACAATTCTGATTCTGAAGATGACGACGATGGTGATGATGATTGATTTGCTTGTATTTATTTAACTTCGGCTTATGATGTTTGTTTTGGTTTTAATGGTTTGAAAAATTAAAACTATATATGCTGTTAGGTTATGGTTTGTAGACTTACAAGTGGATTTTTAATGTTTGTGATTGTGCTCATGTTTTTAACTAGGAATATGTGGATTTGTTTGCTTTCTAATGTTGGATGAAGTTAGTATATAATTCTATGTTTAAGGAAACAAGACCATGATCAAATTGTAATTTTCCATATCAGTCGATATTTTTGTTTTATTTTGATCTGCTTTTGGTTTTATCAATATCTAGTGGTTTTGGCATCTATGATGGTACGAGTTTCAGGTATAGTTTTTGCTTCTTGTTTCACTTGCTGCTGATGGTTGTTGCTTCTTAGCATCAGTACTAACTCTCTCTCGTCCCTGCTAGGGGTGTTCGCGGTGCGGTTTGGGCGGTTTTGACGAAAAAAATCATCCGAACTGCAAGGGAAAAAATCGTGCGGTTTGGTTTGGTTCGGTTGGCTTTTAAAAAAAATCCGAACCAAACCAAACCAAACTAATGCGGTTTGGTTCGGTTCGATTGGTTCGATTTTTTTATAAATATTTTATTGAACCATACATATACATATAGATGACAACATAACTTTGTATTTAGACATTAATACACTATCAAATAACAACAAAACTCGTCACATTTTGACAATAACTTTATATTTAATTTGTAAAAGTTAAATTAGACAAAAGTGGAATAATAAACATAAAATAATAGTATAAAACAATATAAAAATTATTAGAATGAAACAAAAAAATAGAAGAGACGAGATATTAGTGAAGGTGAAAAAGAAAAAACAAAAGAGTTGAATGATTAGAGAAGATGTGCGATAAAAACGAAACTGAAATAGAGAATATTTGCATAGAAATGAGAAAGTGAAAAAGAAAGAATATAAGAGAGTAGAGATTATAGAAAAAGATGGAAGATGAATATGGCAAAGAAGGCGCGATAATGCTATTAGAGATTTGAAAAGATCGGGACTAAAATCATGTGTGTAAGGATGAGAAAATTGTTCGTAATCATAAGGTTAAGGTATTATAAATTTAAGTTTGGGTTGGATGTGAGTTAAGTAAAAGTTAGGTTGTAACATAATGCGGTTTGATTCGGTTTGGTTCGGTTTACAAAATACAAACCGCAAACCAAACCGAACCGTGCGGTTTTGTTGAAAGATGACCCAAACTAATCCGAACCAAATGCGGTTTTTTGCGGTTTCGGTTTGGTTTGATTTGGTTTGCGGTTTTCTATTGGGTTGGTTTGGTTTTGATCACCCCTAGTCCCTGCTATCCTATCTTTCTCACATGCATCATATGATTTTCATATTTGTTTCAAAATTTATTACACCCTACTCATATCAATTAACCAAACTTTGGTAGATTAATCAATAGACTATATTAGAGACTTGGCGGGAGGGGAATTCATTTCATTGCCAAGCTGGCTATTTGAATGCCCTGCTGCAAAAAAGGTCGCAGTTGTTAGAATAAAAAGAAACTCTTATTGCTGGTTATCCGGTGGGAAAAATTGATTTAATTTGAGTTGACTTTGGTCAAAATTGAGTGGATTGTAAAAAAAGTAAATTGTATTGTTTGAATAGTTTAAATTAAAAGTGTTCTTAAACATGCAAATAGGTAAATAGTATATTATTTATTAAAAAATTTCAAAACATTTTAAAATATAGTTGGAGTCCTCAAAAACTTTTTCTTATGTTCTGTTCTGGAAACAAAAATAGAGAAAGATGTGGAAGTTGCGGCAGAGTGGAGCTTCCGATACCCCGCACTGGAAGTGTGTCTGCAATATTAGTACTTTGACGCTCAAGTCAGGATGTGAAAGAGTATAGAGTATTTAAATTGTGTTTCAAACTTATCACGCATCCTTCCAACTTTTTAAATTAGTTTTTGATGTATTATGTTATCAAGTACTCCCTCCGTTCCTTTTTAAGTGTCGTTTTAGCAAAAAGCTTTTCAACCAAGATAGTGGATTATTAGAGTTACCTTTTCTATTATACCCTTATTTATTTTTCTCTTTCCAAATAAATTCAATCATTCACTCTCTTTTTTCAATAACTAATTAAAGAATTTGAGGTGGAATTATTGAGAAAACAAGGGTATAAATGACAAATTATAACATTAAATTATAAAACGGAATTATTGAGAAAACAAGGGTATAAATGACAAATTATAACATTAAATTATAAAACGACACTTAAATAGGAACAAAAAAATTCTTCTAAAACGACACTTAAAAAGGAACGGAGGGAGTACTTTTTTTTTGCTTTTCACCACCGGTATAGTCCGGTTCGGGGGTCAGTTCTGACATCAAGTGTATCCAGCCCCCTCCCGATCGCAGTTGCGGGGGATCGAACCGTGGTTCTCCTTACCAAGTCTAACGCCAATCACCACTAGACCAACTAACGATTGGTATCAAGTACGGTTTTTAATAAAAAGAATTTGCATTCATATGTATGTCAGTTTTCATAGTGGTAAGGTGATACAAAGAAAAGCATCAAACTCTATTTAATTATACAAGGTTGCCATCACGAGCGTTCTTGCCCCTGATTTAGGCCCTTCGCAATACAAGGTTCCTTAGATGAAATTCTCTTGCCAAACATAGCGGTTATATCTGGAAGTTAGGGCTTGCTTGACGAGGGCGCATGTGAAAGTGGATAATATCCTCTTCTCTTCCAAGAGGTCTATCTCTTCTCTGAGAGTGGTGCCATTAGTTTCCTCTAAAAGGGGGTTGGTTAGATGTCCTCCAAGTCAGTTCTTTAATTTCTACTAGGATGACAGCTTCCATGCCTTACGTGAGCCGATATGGAGTCTCTCCCATCGTTGACTGGGGGGTAGTACGGTAGGCCCACAATACGTGTGGTAGTTCATCTACCCAGTTGCCATAGGTTTCTTCTAGTCTCCTTTTCAATCCTCTGACCAATACTCAGTTGGCTGCCTCCGTTTGGCCATTGGTTTGAAGGTGTTTGATTAACAAAAAGTGTTACTTGACTCTCAATTCTTGCATCAGATTCTTAAATTTCCCGATTATGAATTGTGTCCCGTGGTCTGTCATAATGGATTAGGGAACTCTAAATCGGGCCAAAATGTTCTTGAAAAAATTTAAAACATTTGTCGTCGTGATTTTTGCTAAAGCTTCGACTTCTATTCATTTGGTAAAATAATTAATAGCTACAATCAAGTATCTGAGTTGGCCGGGTGCCGGAGCGAAATGCCCAAGAAGGTCCAATCCCCATTGCATGAGCGACCATGGTGAGATAATAACGTGTAGCTCAGTGGATAGGGCATTGAAGATGTCTCCATGCCGCAGTCATTGGTCGCATTTCTTAACATACTCTCGAGCGTCTTGGACCATGGTCAGCCAAAAATATGTCGCTCTCAGAACTTTTTTGGCCAAGGCAGCAGCTCCCAAGTGTTGCCCGACTATCCCCTCGTGTACCTCTAGGAGAGCGTAACTAGCATTTTCCTTTCATAAGCATCTTGATAGGAAAGTGGAGAGACCTCTCTTATACAGGGTCCCTCCGACTATTGTATATTTGTTGGCCCTTTTCTTCATGAGGGTAGCTTCTAATGGATCTGGTGGTAGATTCTCGTGCTCAATGTATTATTTGATCGGAGTGATACAAGAGGGAGACATTTGTACACTTATGGTCATCACGGCGTTCGCCACTGGTCAAATACTCAATATTTTCTTAGTTTCATGGACGAATGAATGACTGATTCAGGCACTTCACGTACTGGCCAACCAGGATAGCACGTCGGCGCGGGTATTTTTGTAGCCAACTTAAGGTATTTCTGTAAAAAAGGATCTTTAGATTTAGCTTCTTGTTGGCTTCCTCTAATCTTCATTTTCCTTTTTTATCACTGTCATTCTCGTTAGTGTTGCTTAGCATACTAAGATTTTCAATTAAATGATCATACCCCTGTTCATCATCAACCAGTGGTGGTGCACTTGATTTAGTTGAGAATGTTGCATCCCCTTCTTTAATCCTTTATTATTTCTCTCATTCAGATCCTGTTCTTCGGTGTGTATCAGATGGTTTGTCGAAG
The DNA here is from genome assembly GCF_029867415.1 of Vicia villosa. Classification (NCBI taxonomy): domain Eukaryota; kingdom Viridiplantae; phylum Streptophyta; class Magnoliopsida; order Fabales; family Fabaceae; genus Vicia; species Vicia villosa. The sequence continues at coordinate 150,903,781 of NC_081184.1, read as the reverse complement.
CAAACCCTGACAGTAGATTCTCAACCATACAAACCCTATCAAAGCAAATTTTTTAGAAGTTGGAAATTTTGAGAGTGTAACATTGTATTTTAAATTGAAGGTTGCTTCGGATTATTGCATTTAAATTAAGGTGAAACCTCATTACCCTTAGGCTTTCTTTGAAATTTTAGAGGAGAATACTTTAAAAAATAGGAAAATGTGAGTGAAAAGAATAGAAGAAATTCGGTTGGGAGGATTTTGAACGGTTTACTTTTCTTCATAACGCCAAAAATCTTCTAATTTGAGGGAATTCAAAATTTGTATTGGAGGATTTTAAGGGACTTGGACAAATTGTTCAAATATAATTTTTGTTGTTATAACATTTCAAAAATTAAAAATACATTAATGTTAAACATTATTTTATCATTCTAAAGAAACTCTTTTTTTTTTTTCAAAAAAATATTAAATTTTTTTCTATATTTTTAATAAAAATCATTTTTCAAAGCCATCACTTCTCTACCCTTTGAAACTTTGAAAAAAGGCCTTAAATTCATCTAGATAAATATTCATTATTTAATTAAATATCATGTTACTTTTTAATAAAAAAATAGGATTTAATGAATAAGCTTGTAAAATAGTTTTACACTGTTATCCAATAAAAATATGTCTTTCTGCCATGTCACCAAAGTTATTTAAAATTTTAAATATAAATTAACATAATACATGATTTTCATTAGTTGACAGTATAAAACTGCCGGTGCATATTCCTTTATTAAAAAAAATACCAAGACTCAATAAAAATATATAAATACCCGATCAAATTTTTCATAAATTATAATGTGATAAAATTGTCAAAAGATATAAATCGTTCACCTAAATAGTATTTACAAAATCATAAATATATTTAGGGTTAAATATGTTTTTAGTCCCTATAAATATGCGACCCTGCAATTTTAGTCCCTCTAAAATTTTTCTCCAATGAATGGTTCTCACAAGCTTTTCCGTCCCTAACATTGGTCTCTCCCGTTAGTTTTCACTAACGGAGGCTGACGTGGCACGCCACGTGAAAGTCAGCTTGACAAAAATCTAAAAATGTTTGAAATTGTGGGGTTTTTGATAAATCTGCTTAGTAATTCAACAACTCATCTTCTTCCTCCATCTTCATCTTCTTCCTCTCATTCAACAACTCACCATCAGCGATTCTATGCAATCTTCACCTCCCTCGACCTCAACCTCTTTCTCTGAGCTTCAACCTAATATCCTCTTCCTCACATAATCTCAACTATCCTCACTCTTAGTACCCCACTCACAACCTCTGAACAACAAAAACGCCACAACAACACAACAACAAATAGAGGCACACAAGAAAAACCAAGGAAATTAAAAAAACAGAGGTCAGATTTCTTCATCTCCCTTCTCTTTTCCTAATACCCCATGAATGTTTGAGCCATGCTGAGTAAAACCCGTATGTTTGTCCCCTCTAATTCGTCTTCCCCATCATTTAATTTTGTTTTTTAGATTTAGGGTTCACGAGGGTTTCAATGATTTGAGAGGTTAGGAGTAAAATCAGAAGAGTTGAGTTCCAGGGGTGGATCCGCGCTGAGAAGAGGGTGGGGGTGATGTTCTTGGGTCATGTTCTTTGTGAAATTATTGTCAAAGTTTGTTGCAACATTGAATTGAAGAACATTGAACAATTGTAAGGTGTTTAACAAAAGTTCAGAATCAAGATTTTTGTTTTTTTGTTAGTTTAAAGGAGGTTTAAAACCCCCGCAATTTCAAATGTTTTCAGATTTTTTGCCAAACTATCTTCTATGTGGCGTGCCACATCAACCTCCGTCAGTAGAAACTAACGGGAGGAACCAATATTAAAGAAGGAAAAGTTTGTGAAGACCATTCATTAAAGAAATTTCTTAAAAAAACTAAAATTACAGGATCACATATAGGGGCCCTTGACATATTTAACCCATATATTTATATACCACATAATCTTATATTCTCGTGATGGTAAATTACTAGCAGTGTACTACTAAAAAAAGCACTTACTAGGATTTCTTTTAAACAAGAGAATTCATTCACAAAAGTAATATATGCATATAATATATCCCTCCTTCCCAAAATACAAGTTTAAATAACATTTTTTTCTAAATTATAAGGAAAAAAATTAGCTTTTGTTTTTTCAAATGAAAATAATTATAAATTAAATTAAATTGATTTTCTTTTCCATAGTCAATGTAGATGATCCATGTCGTAAACTTCTCCATAATCAATATTCAATTAAAATTGGTTTTAATTTTCTATGATTTTTTTTTTTATTTTTTTGACAATATTAGTTTTTTTTTTTAAAACACAATAAAATCTTAAGATCAAATAATTTATTTTATTTTTGTAATATTATTTTTTTTCCTCGGGGTATGATGGGGGTAATCAGGATTTTTTTCATTCACATGGAAATTTTAAAATTAAATTTCAAAAGTCACAATTTTTCAAAAGCCTCTAACTGAAACGGCTTTATAGATTTCCAACCATTATTAACGGTCACTCAGCCACTTTCACACCCTTATATAATTTCCATCACATTCCCTCAAAATTTTACAGTTTTTCTCGTTTTCTGTTTCTCCATCATTCAACATATTCTGTCTCAAACTCTTCTCAGTGGCGGCGCTTTCTTATTCTAGCGCCGCTACTGCGATTATATCATTTCCATAAGTTTCAAGTCTTTATCAAAAAAAAATTCTAACATGGAAGATCTCACGTATGAATTCAGTGACTCCTATGAATGTTCCATTGATCCAAGTTTCTTCATGAGTAACCCCGCACTGGATGATTTAGCCATTAACAACATTGCCATTAACAATGGACCCACTTCAATGTTCCAACAAAATGTAACCAATTTACCCATTAATAACAATAATCTACCCCACCAGAATCACCATGCAGTATTTCAACAGGAACATGGTACTGACTTTAATGATCATTTTTCCACTCCAATGTTCCAACAAAATCATCATGGTAGTAATACTAATGATGATCAATTTAATCACAATACAATGTCACAAGAAGACCACCTTGATAGTATTAGTGATTCATTTTTCGATGGAATGCTACAAGAAATGCATGAGGATGAACAAATTCAACCTGTGAATCAGATTCCGGTTTTGCCGAACGAAACCGATGCAATGACTCTTGATCAATGGCCTCCCGCACCACTCCCATATTTTTGCAGTTGTTGTAATGTTCTCAGAGAAATCATTCACGCTAATGGTTAGTTAGACTTTAATCATATATCAAGGCCTCAGAGCATCAACACCTCTAAAAAAAATATGTGTCTATGTCAGTGTCGATACACTGATATGATATCTGTATAATTTATTATTTTTTTAAAATATTATCGTTATCGATGTGTTAGTGTTTCTTTTAATTGAATATAAATGTTTTTTTGGATGGTGAATAGGTGTTCAATTTGAAAAGCTTGAGATTCATGGAAGGCTAGGTTTGATTACACATGCAATTCATCACCAGACACCTGTTAATGGAGGCCCACCAATTAACCAAATGATTGAGTATGTTCTAATTCTTATAGTAAGACATAATTTTTTATTTTTTTTTATTATTTGCTGCATGTTATGGAAAGTTTAAATGATCAAATTTTTGTCATCAGTTTTAGCAGGAGAAACCTTGATGAAATAAAGAAATTTCTGGCGCAATACTGCATGGATCGTATTTCAGCAGGATATTTTATTCTACAAGATCCCTTGTCTTCATATTATGAGACTCTTTGCACTGGATTGGATTGGGTTGAAGATTTTAACATTGAGGGTATTCTTGATAATAATAATCAAAATAATTCAGGTTTGTTTGTCCCGAAATCATCAAGGAAAATTCTTTGTTATTAGTACTTTAACTGAGTTTGAATTGTTATTATTATGTTTATAGATGAGATGGTAGAACAAGAGCAACAACAAGAACAAATGGGTGAGAATGGAACTCCTACCGCAACACCGGATAAAAAGGACCTCTCAAAACAGAGAAAAAAAGCGGGAAAATTGACATTAGCTGATTTAATCGATCATTTTCATCTGCCTATTGAGGAAGCATCGGAAAAGGTGGAATTGTGTCCAACCGTTCTCAAGAAAACATGCCGCAAAGCAGGATTAACAAGATGGCCTCACAGAAAGGTGAAAGTTCTTATTTAGTTTATTTTTTTCTATAACATCTCTAAAACATGCTTTTGTTCAGAAGTGTCGGTGGTACAGACCGTCTTGTCAGAGTTAGGGTCGTGTAGGGGGTGTCTGTGTTTGTGTCTGATTTCTTGTAATGAAAGTTTCTTTTTGTTTATGTTAAAATACAAAACAGGTGAAGAGCCTTTTGAAGCAGATAGCATTGCTAGAGAGTCAATTGGGAAGACAAGATGCAGCGACAAGGGCAAGGACTGAAAAAGATATTAGCGAGCTTAAGGAAGAAATGATTAAGCATTGTGGTGGACTTATTCCAACGGCCATGTATAACATCGCTGCCTTCTTGCCACCACAGAATCAGCAACGTAGGTAGTGGCATGGTCCAATTGTTATGGGGAAGAGTGGCTAGAGACTGTATATGATTGTGGGGTGTTTTATTTTATTTTTTTGTTTGTTGTTGTTTTGTGATTGCTTTAGACTTGATTTGGTGGTGATAATAATATAATAATGTAAATGTATCTTTTATTAACAAAGATATTGTAAAAGGTTATGTTTTGATTATGTTTTGATATTTTTTAGTGAAAAAGGATTTATGCTCTTCACTCTCAAGTTATATTTTTATTATTGACATGGTTGTTATTAAGTGACGTTGTAAACCTATTTTATACCATTAATCTTAATCTTTATTTTTAGTATACTATAAAATAAAAATATTATTATTCATGCACCGACAATATAAAAATATTGAGAAAAAGGTTCATACACTAATAATATAAAATAATTTTACACTGTCAACTAATCACAATTTTGATGTAAAATAATTTTATACTGTCTGTGTATATAAATTAAACTCAAATATTTTACACTTTCAATTAATCATAATTGTTAATTTTTTTGTAAGTTGTTGGCTTTTATTAAAAACACATATAAAGTGTTATTTATAAATGATTGTAATGCATCAATCGTGTAAAGGATTTTACACTGAGAACGTATTATAATAAATCTCATAAAATATAAATTTTAAACATAAATTTTTTTGCATATGAGGAGAACTTAATGTACATAGCTTTGTATCACGTTAACAGCAGTTTTTATTGAAAAAACAAAGTGTTTGTCACCTTTCTCTTTTTTGTGTGGATAATATTTGAAATAAAACATAAAACTAAAGAGGTTAGATCTCTGCACGTTTCTTAATTAAAACCATAATGTTCATTTGATTACTTTCAACATATAATAAATACAAAAGTTGCGGGGGCAATAAGGTAGGGATCATCAAAACACCAAAACATCCAATGTAAAGACGATTTTCTGTGTTGGTTATCCTGTTAAATATTTTCAAATTTTTTGTTGATTGCCTTTTACCGCTTCTGCACCCCGACCGTTTATGTGGTGTTCTCCGAAAAACCAGAGGATATGACGTTTGCGGCGAACACCTACCTCACATATCTTCGTGGAGCGGCCCTTAAAAAGCCCCTCTTGAAGATACATCCGACAATGATGTGTGTTGCGTGATGTAGGACACTGTCAGTTATATCTAGAGAGAAAAAGGGGGGTGATGGGGTCACGGTGAAAGGTGTGACCCATGTTATTTTTATCGGGTCCTGTGGTGGGCGTCACTGTATTGTCCAAAAAGTACACTTGTGCGTCTGTTCCTCCTGCAAGGAGGAGAGATTCGGAGGCCCTAGTAGGTATATTATAAGTTTGGGGTGAGGGCTAGCTCACGGATGCAAGTAGCCATGTACGGTGGTTTTTAAGGTTGTTTAAGAGGACCAACTCACGTGAGGCGAGAGGCCCTGTTGGTGATCGACGCTTCTGGTTGCATGTGACCGGTTAGATTGACGGTATTAAGGCTACTATGAGAGAAATGCTCTTTGATTAGTAGTAAATGTGAATGACTTGGGAATCCCCTATATACTTTTGAAGGATAACGTATTTAAAAAGGTCTCTGTGACCTAGTGTTTTCTCGAAAAGGGTCACAGTCCACCTAGTCAAATAGTGGACAGTTGATACCCTATTTCAAAGGGAAACGTGGGTCAGTAACGACTCTGACTTTCTCTTTGCCCGAGACACATCTTATCTCACGTTTTGCCCTTCCCTGGGCAAGAAAGACTTAAGGGTGAGGTGATACCTCCCATCGGGCGACCACGCTTTGTCGCCTTCCCCTAGGGCGGCCTCTGGATATCGCTCTAGGCTAAATATGGCAATAAAACCCGTAGTCGCGGGTAACCACCCGAACCCGCCTCGAAGTTGACGGAGAAAACCCGCTTTAACTGGGTTTGGATCCGAGTTTGGTTTTTCCCCGATTAAAAAATATGGTGATGGGTCGGGTAATGGGGATACTAGTACCCACCTCGAACCCGCCCCATTTATTTCATTATGTATATTATTATTTATTTTTGATAATTTAAAATATTAAATATGTGGCCAATGTTTTGATATTTTGATTTGTAAATGTATGTTTGAAATTGTTTTATTTTATTATTTATAATTTAATTTTAGAAAAAATAAGTATTTTTATTTTTAAAAAAATGATTTTACTAAATGAATAATGATGGGGTGGGGATACTTAAACCCAACCCAAATTCGTTTGGGTCGGGTTTGGATTTTAATTCTCCATTCCATTTGGATTTGGGGCGGTGAATGACGATTATTTGGGGATTCGAGTTTGGGGAAGATAATAATCGTCTCCGGCCCGCCCCGTTGCCAATCCTACTCTAGGCAAAGTGTTTTACAAATATAACACTACAAAGTTCAACGTCTATCCTTATTTCATAAATCAACTGAGCACTAAATAAGTCAACTTGTTTAGGCTTAACATTGTGGGTTCTAACAAGCAAGAACTGAAATAGGCGTTGATAATCATCCACAAATCCAGTTTGCTCGAGGTTGGTGAGTTCTTTCAATGTATTATTTCTCATAGGTGGTTTGAACCGTATATAGCAACATTCCTTGAAGGATTCCCATACCATTCCAAGTTCTTCTTCTATTTGATTGAACCATAGTTGTGTTTCTCCTATCAAATGAAACACTGCTAATTTCACCTTATCTTCTTCACCAATTCTTTGGTTTAGAAAAAAAACATGTCACAATGTCTTAGCCACCCCAGTGAGTCTCATGTTCCATCATAAGTGAGAAATTCCATTTTAGAATAGCGTGGAATCATGCCTCCCCCGAGTTATTTTTGTCTCTGTGATCGTTATTGTTGCCACTATTGTTTCCTTCATCTCTTGAGTTGTCTTTTCTTGAACCATTATTCGCTCATTGAATTATGATGGAAAGGTTAGTAATCTACTCTTTTAGAGCAATTTGTCTGACTGTCATGTGCTCTTTTAAGCAATTTATCTTGTCGTCATATACTTTTTTTAGACCAATCAGCATGGTCGTCATTAGTTCAATGAATTCCTTCATGGATGATGCTAAATTCGTGTCACCCATGTTGGCTCTTGATACCAAATTGTTATGGTCCCTTGTTTGCAAACTCGTCTTTAACATAGTCTCTCCTTAAATTCACAAGTATTTTTTATAATAATTATTGATTAAATTTAGGGTTAAATATGTTTTCCGTCCCTATAAATAACCCAAAATCTAACTTTAGTCCCTATAAAAAATTTCTTTAAAGAATAGTCCTCATAAACTTTTCTGTCCCTAATTTTGATCCCTGCCGTCTATTTGGTCTAACGGAAGCTGATGTGGCATGACACGTTTGCACACCACGTCACTTAAGGTCAACAACAACAAAATTAGTTAGATTGAGGGGGTTAAAAACCTCCCTAAAACTACTAAAAAACAATTAGAAATCAAATCCAATAATCACTCTCAAAAATCCTTTTTCCACCTTCGTTTTTGCACCCCATATGTTTGTGTTATTGTCTCGTCTAAATTTATGCTCTATTCAAGAATTGAAAGGTGCATTTTGAAATGTTACTATTATTGCTTTCAAGAACTTATTCCTCAGCTTACTCTATTTTAATTTCTATTCTTGCTTGTCTTGATTTACACGTGAACTTGAACTGTTTGATGATATTCCTCAAAGGAATGAAGTTTCATGGGGTACCATGATAGTGTGTCATGAAAAGTTAGCAGCTCAATTTAAGATGACAGGCCTTGAAACAAATCTTATCAATTTTGTATGTGTTATATATAATCATTTTGTTCATTTGTTGTTGCAAATATTGCAACAGATAAACCATAGGTTGCATACATGCAAATATTGTTTCCTAACATATCAGGATCTTGTAGTCTAAAGGACAAAATGAAAATTTTATTTGTTCTACTATACAAATAGAGAGCTGAATAACGGATTGTCCTTGTAGTCTTTCTAGTAACATTACTTCTATCTCCAATATATTTCACATTATCATTTTGTGTGTGTGAATTTTGTATTCATATTGGATGTGTGTTTTCAACATCTTTTGGTACATGATACAAAAGGGGATGACATGGCATGCATGTAAAATAGTTAACACCTCTTATAAAGTTGCTGCTATGTAGTTATGATTTTCTAGCAATGAGTTCTAGATAAATAGAAGTGAAGAAGTTACACTTTATTAGATATCCAATTGCATAAGTAGTAAGATTAAGCTCACTGCACTAGAAAAAAATATGTTAATGCAGCTTTTTTTATTAAGTGATTTTCTTGGAACAATTTATCCCTCGTAATAAAATAGTAAATTTCACAAGGAATAAAATGTCTATTCCAAAGCAAATTCCCCCATTCATTGGATGACCATGGCAATAGTTACTACACCAATCTTTGTCAACTGTTTATTCATGGAGTAATTAGAACTTTGTTGCAGGAGTTGGATCCAGAGATGCAGAATTGAATTTAGCTGTTGAAATAACTACAATCATTAGCAGTTGGAATAACTAAAAATTAAGCCTGTGTCAAATATCGATTGCCTTCACCCTCCTCATCACTCCAACAATCACTTCTGGTTAAGACATTTAATCGAACAAGTTGGGTGCGTCTTCATCGACAACCCCCATGAAGAAATCACTTCTCATATGTTTCAGTAGTACAAAAATGATACCCATTTGAATATGATGATGAGAACCTCTTGGATAAAAGGGTCAATTTGACCACATTTAAGAATCTTGATGTAGTGGTTGATTATTGAGAATTAATGGAAAATAACTTGTTGGAGAAAAAAACATAGTTGAGCAACAAAGTGCATTTAAGAAGATGAAGAAGGGAGAACATATGATTTGAGACTTTAATTGATATTGACATTTGTTGCTAAAGAAAAATTGGAATGAAACAAAGTGTATCCTCAAATTTATGGAGGTTTGAAACCCCCCCGCAATCTAACCTTTTTTTTCAGTGTTGATTTTTAGTGATATGGCATGCAACGTGGCGTGCCACGCCAGCTTCCGTTAGACTAAATAGACGGCAGGGACCAAAAGTATGGACGAAAAACTTTAAAAGGATCATTCTTTGAAGGAAAATTTTAAGGGGACTAAAACCAGATTTTAGGTTATTTATAAAGACCACAAACATATTTAACCCTTAAATTTATTGCCAATCCAAATGTCCCAAATTAATTTAGGCCACCAACCACTTTTCCCTGTAACTAGATGATAATCTTTGACCCCTAAATCATATCCTAAAAATATTGAACTTCAAATTTAAAAATTCTATTATGCTGACTTATTAAAAATAAATTAAACAATAAATCCTCAGCAAGAATTAGAGGTCTTCCTCTTTTGATACCGTTTTTCCCACAAATGCATCCATATCATACCCACCAGTTTGAATGACGAATAATATTGACCTAGCTTATAAAGCAATATTGTGCATTCATCTCATAAAAGAGACATAATATATATCCCAGACAAAATTTAGAAATAGACAAAAAAGTAAAATATCACATAAATGAGATCAAAATTATTTGTTATCATTCTTTATCTCTAAATAGCACTTTGATACTGAGACCATTTTAGTAAGTCATCTTCACTATCATCAGATTGCTCTGGAATTGGATATGCTGTAGAATCTTCCTGATTTCTAACGTCTATGTGCTCCTGCTCCTGCTTAGTTGTTGCAACCTCTTCCTACATTCAGATTACAAGAGTCTTGAAAATTAGCAAGGTCAATTAAGGAATAATTAAGGATTTAGACTTCAGAAAGCTACAAATGTGCGGATTTATTCAAGGATATTCTAAGATAAATCTATAAATTCGGAGGGAAAGACTAGAGAGAGTGGAAGGAAATAACATCTCAAGCAATAATAGGTAAATCTGGCTTTCGTTTATGTTTTCTCCTTGTACTAAGAAAATGATCATAAAACAAGTGCATCAAAAGAATAGTGACATTAAAAGATAATACAAAACTGTGTGCATACATTAGTTTCAGGTGTCGGGTCCTCAGCCTCCTCCTCGAGCATTAAATCTGAGGCATCTTCAGCGGTCTCTTGTTCTTCCTTATTAGAGTTTTGTTGCTGCCTCTCAACCACCAATTTGAAAAAAGAAAGATCTACAGGACAGAAGAGTAAAGATTTTAATCAATAGAGTTTTATTCTCTTGCCAAGGAATATATATAAAGAACAATATAACAAACTATATTTTGTCGTGAAGTAGAGTAAACAACATAGAAGAAAAGTAACTGAAGAGTTTAACCTTTTGAACGATTATTCACAGCATCAGATAACAGTAAAGGATGTTGCCGCTCTTCCTTCTTGTACTTCAACTTAACTTGATGACGCGTTTTATCAGGGAAAAGCTGTTGTATCATAGAAAAGTCTGTGCCAAACTGCCTAACAGCCTATGTTTGAAAAATGATTGGTTAATTTATAGAAAGGGACAGTCCTTCCTCCCATACCGCTTTCCCAAAAACCAAAAAGACAATTGTATAACAGCGTTTAAGAAAATATTAATGCCAGACATTGTAAGAATTATGCAAATACCTCATAAAACACTTCAGTATCTTGCTTTGACCATTTTCCCCTAGGTGTCTTATCCATGAAAGACTGGTAATTCAATAAGGGGGCAGTGGATGTAAACCTCTCACTTACCTGATCATCATCATCAGGGTCTCTAAATTCATCATCTGAACCAAAAAACTCCTCTGCATTATTAACATCAACCTCATGACGAAAATCCCCATCACTGCATATAAACATTTTGAGAAGTGAAATCCATACAGAATACTGTATATGACTCAACAGAGACAGTAACAACAACAGCCAGTGGATAGGTATGAAGTGAATTTTATATAATATAATGTTTTACATGATCCTTTTTGTTCAGTACTACAGAGGAGAGGGAGTTGTGGTCTGAATGCATGAAGTGCCTTGATGAATATCAAAAATGGCCTTCCATTTATCTAACATTTTACTACTCACTAACTCTCATAATAGACTTGAGTTTCTCAAAATTTGAGAAAAGTGATTGGGTCAGAAACAAAATGATGTGTCAGAATCTATACTAGAGTGGCTACTTTAGCCAATGAAATACTGAAAAATAAAGAGGGATCATGTAGAGGGGGAGGTAAAAGAAGAAAATAGGTTATGAATGAGTAAAGGAGGGAGGATCAATAAAGGAAGAAGTTGAACAGCCATGAGAATATGCCTGAATGCATCTGCGGCATATCAGCAGCATACCGACGCCATTTTATGTTTTTTTTAAAAATAAAAAAAAAATCAATTGGATACTCTTTTGATACGTATTGGCAGCATATCCCATCGTATCGAGTACGATATGTGATCATTTTCACGTATCCGTGTTTGAAAGCTGTAACTAACAGAATCAATTATGGCAGTAATTGACTTATTACAGCTATAAAATAGTTCATAACTTAGGACTAAACAGAAGATAGCTATATAAATTGCACTATATAATTATACTCTTTATGTCACGTCTACCATCCTCCATGCCTCAACCCACCTGAACCAACTTTCTGAAGGATGAATTTAATGGAAGACTTTTGACAACATGGCAATCCATATAGTCAAACTATTGACTTTCTGAAGGACTTTATAGACTCGTTGAAAGATGTAGTATATGACGTATGATGGTTTTTGTGCAGGGCATTCATATTTCTCCAACAACAACCCAAAGACAATAATGTTGCTTTGTTGAGTTAGTTTCTCAATATTTTCAGAGATCTCTTACTTCAATGTATGAATCACACATTAAGTATTAGTGGTACACGATAATTTGCAGCATAGTTATATATTACTCCCTCCGTTCCTTTTTAAGCGTCCTTTTAGCATAAAGCTCTTCAACCAAGATAGTGGATTGTTAGAGTTATTTTTTCTATTATACCGTCATTTATTTTCTCTTTCTAAATAAATTCAATCATCACTCTCTTTTTTCAATGACTAATTAAGGGAGTTATTGAGAAAGTAAGGGTATAATTGACAAATTATAACATTAAACTATAAAAACAACACTTAAATAGAAATCAAAAAATTCCTCTAAAACGACACTTAAAAAGGAACGGAGGGAGTATCATATAATTTTTACCAAAGATAAACATTGACCAAAAAATATATGTAGGTGTGTAATGGTTTAACTGAAAGCTAACAGAAAAGTAACCAGCTCTAACTTACTCTATCAAATAATCTATATACTTAACTTCTTAAGTTACTAGCTATTACACACATGAGCTGCATAGTGTACCTTTGATTGGTTGAAGATGTTTTAGAAGTTGCTGCCTCCTTTTTCTACATCAAGAAACAAATGGAACAGTTGGTGAAATTTAACCCATAATGCCTAATGCCAATTGCTAGCATAGTAACACAATAATTATAGTGGAGAATACTCACCGCCAATCGCTCTTTATACTCTGCAAGTAAAATAATATCCCTAATAGGTAATGTCCGCTGATCAAGAAATTCATCATCCAGCAGAGCCTTGTCCACTATGAAAATGAAAACATTTTCACAGTAAGCATATAAAATATAATCATCATAGGGAACAGTTAAAAATATAGTCTGATAAGTTTACCACATCTTCTTCTTCGCCGAGATGAATGCGGGAACTTTTTAGGAGATTCTTCGGTTGCCTTTTCAATATCACCATTAGCCTTCTTGCGTTTTCCAGATGTTTTCCCATTTTTAGCCACAGATTTCTTTGAATTTGTTGATGCTTTTTTCTTTTTGGGTGAACAAACCACTTCATCCTCATCATTGTTTTCTTCAAGTTCATCTTCAGCAAAATCATAAGGAGGGTGGAGGAGATCATCATCCTCAATAGCCGTAATCAATGAGCTTTTAGCAGGTTTACGAGCTGCTCGTTTTCTTGTCTGCCTTGAGGTTTTAGCACCTTTATCCTCCACGCCAGTAGTAGATGATCTTTTATGCTTCTTTGAAGATTTTATTGTCTCATTAGCATCCTGAGAAAAGTTGCAAATAAAATGACATATCATCTACAGATCAGATTCACAAATCAGAGAAGTGGAAAAAATGGCAAATCATAATGACAGATATTTACTTCTTTCTCTCCAGTAACGTCTTGCTGCAAAAAGTCAGCCAATGTGGGACTACCTGCAGAGTTTGTCAATCCTTCATGTATTGAAATTCCAGATGGTGGATCAGTGCCAGAATTCATGGATTGATAATAGACATTATGCATTTGGCAGTCAGGATTCAAGTCTGCACCTTCCTGAAACCAATAACAACCATAGCCATTTTTATACCAAAAAAATTATCATTTATTTAGCATCATATATTCTAGAAAATTATCACATCCAATAAATCACATAATCTTCACCTGTGATTCCGGCCTACTCTTGCCATCATATGCTGGAAGAACAAAACTTGTGCAAGGAGGTAACTCACCAGATGAAGTAGAAGCAATAGCTGGTGTATTGCTGACTCTAGGTCGTGGCTTAACCTTGGGTTGAAACTTACGAGCTACGGTGAAAACAAATACAGATGATTAATCTTTTCAGGTATCTAAAGTAATTTAACAATATCATCACTATTACTAACCATTCCCAGTGCCAGGATCAGGGAGGACATTGCTGAAAGGATCCAACTCAATTTCAGCAGACAATACCTGGAAACAATATCCTCCATAAGTTAACTACACCCATCTGAAACAGCAAAGCTACATGAAAAAATCCATAAAATTCAAAATTGTACCTCTCCCACCTTTCCAAACTCAAAATTTGAATGAATGTTGCTCTCAGGTATTGCAGTGTTACCGTCGCCTGAATTATCAAGAACTTGCAAACTTTTGTCAGTACTGAGAAATGAACCTTCCCCGTTTTTAGGCTGTTCTTCCACCCTAACTATGGTTGAGGAGACAGTAGACGGGGCAGCCACATTATTCATTTCATTTTCTACAATATCAACAAGGTGAACTGGTTATGTTGTTACTAAATCTCATGATAGATATGAAATGAAACAGAGTCCGTTTCAATTGGCTTATTTGAGCTTATCTATTAACATAAAAGCGTGTGAGATTGTTGAGGATTAATAACTCACCATGGATATCAGGATGAAGACCAGACTTGTTAGGCTCCTCAATTGAAGAACTTACAGTAACTGCATTATGAGATTCATTCTGAGAAACTCCTTCAGATTCTTTGAGAGTGGTTGATGAAGCAACATGCACATTGTTCTCATCTTTCGACGCAGATACATTCTTTCGAGGCGGTTGTTTCGGTTTAGCCTTAGGCGCAAACCTGGCACTCGATCTAGCTACAAATCGATACAGTAAACACAATCAACGAAAACGAATGCATGGATTGAAATGAAGAGGTAAGAAAAAGGGTTTGGTTCGAATTAGCAGTTACCACGTGTAGTAGGACCAGGAGCAATATCGTCAAAAAGATTTTCCATGAATGAGTTAATTAGGTTTTACTGCTCCCTTATATGCAACAACGGCTGCGTTGTGAATTACCGATGCGATGAGATACGATGCGACTGAGTTGGCTTTGGCGGGGGCGGTTATCGCGATGGAACTGCAACCGTGCAGGTGGTGCCGAAAAGAGGAAGGGAAATCGGAAATTTCGGGAAATGGAAAAGGCGGATGAGTTTCTCACTCTTTGTGTCTGGTGAAACTTCTGCTGCATTTCCCGGTCAGTCGAGTTCAGTTCGATTTCAACTTATCTTATGCAATGTTTTTTTATTTGAGGGAGTTGCTGAGTTTTTCTTCTGTTATATGTTTGGATAGATGGAATCGTATGGAATAACTTGTTTGGATAGATGGAATCATATGGGACAAGTTTAGATTTTATTGTTTGGATTCGTAAAAGAATAAGGAATGACATTATAAGACGTTTTGGCTATTTCACACAAATTAAAAAATACAATTATTATTTATGAAAAAGTGAAATGATTTATGATTTTACAAAAACTAGTAGGAAACCCGTGCTATCGCACGGGTCTGGTCGATGTTTCACATTACATGTATCCAAATATTACTTGTAAAGTTTATCTATATAAATCAACCATATATATTTAACCAAAATGCAAACAAATTTTAGTCAATGTTAATCCCAAAAACATAATAGTTAACAATGAAAGAGCTAATAATACATCAAATTTTTTAGCTCTTTAAGTATAAACAATAAACATATGGATTCATATTACACGTATCAATGACTAAATTATTAAATATCACATCATATTTTCAGATAGATAGCATTAATATATTTATACATTATAATCATTTATCAAAATTTAATTCATGTGTTTGGAATATCAAAGATAATATAATTTATTTTGCAGTTCATAAATATTCACGTAATTTCAATCAATAAATGATATCTCATAGATACATTCACATCTACCCGTCAATTAATTTTATAACTTCAATATATATAAAACAGTAACAAAAGAAATAGTTAAATGATAGACATTAAAAGGATCCTTCAATCACTGGTATCTCATAGATGCGTTCACATCTACCCGTCAATTCAGATGAGTTAAAAAACGTCAATTACTGGTATCTCATAGATACGTTCACATCTACCCGTCAATTCAGATGAGTTAATGCAAATGAGTTAATTCTAAAAATTTATTAAACCTATTTGAGATATTAGCCCATTTTCCCAAAAGTAAAATGTATAACAACTCCAGTTAAATGCTTAAGAGTTTCTACGTATATTATTACAATATAAAAAATATATAATTTTATAAGTTTAAAAAATATATTTTTAATTAAGAAATTAAATATAGTTAGAGAATAAAATTTATTAAATCTATTTGAGATATTAGTTATTTTTTTCAAACCTAAAATGTATGACATCTCCCGTCAAATATTAAAAGTTTCTACGTTTAATGTATATTTAAAATATTTAAAAATTAAATAAATAATAAAAATATGAATATGTTAATAGAGTAATTAGATCTTGAATATGTACAATTATAAAAAAAATATAAATTTAAAACCTATGTATGGTAAATAATATATATTTATTCTCATATATCTAAAATAGTCAGATTAATAAATTTTTATCTTTTATCATTATTTTTTATGATTACCATTTATCATTAAATTTTCATGACTACCCATTAACATATTTTTAACATGATTAAATTATAAAGTTAATTTGAAAAAATTCTGAGAAGTTTTAGTTATTTCATAAGTTTACAAAAATTACAAAATCTCAATTAAATTTATTTTGTTTTATTAACCTTTCTATAAAAGTCTAAATAATTTCAAAATAAATTTTATCTCAAATAAGGATCTAAATAATTACAAAATAATTTTTATTCTTATATTTTTATAATGGAAAACTAAATATTTAACTTTGGAATAAAAAAAGTTATAAGTTGTAGTAAAAATTTGTAAATTTTATCTCTATTGATTTATATTTGTTTTTATTAACCTTTTCTAATAATCTAAATGATTACAAAATATATTTTATTTTAAGTTAGAAATTTTAATTTTAATAAAGAAATTAAATAAAATAACAAATTAGTAGTATAAACAAATTAGTTATATTATAAATAAATTTTAAATTAATAATTATGAGAAATTATTTAGTTTTCAATTTAATAATAATAATTTCATTCAATATTATAATTATCATTTAATTGAATTTAAGATTTAAAAAAGTCTACCTTTTAAATGAAAAACTAAAAAATTTGAGTTTCCGTATCTGCATTAAGAAACTTTTCATCTTCCCGTGTGACCTTTCAAATTAATTGCATTGAGCAACGGAAAATTGATTTTACATGAAAAGTTAAAAACATGAAAAGTTAAAAACATGAGTTTTAATAGTTATGATAATTAAATAGTCATTTACCCGTATATGGCTGTTCCATTAACCTTTAACTTCATGAATTATTGACACATTTTAAACATAATTTTAAAATATAGAAACATTATATCTAGGAATAATTTTTTTCAAACTCTTAACAAACACGGATATAACCATTTTTTAAAAATTATTCCAGGAAACTTATGTCTTAAACTTGAAACAAACATCCCCATAGTGAT
This sequence comes from Vicia villosa, assembly GCF_029867415.1. Classification (NCBI taxonomy): domain Eukaryota; kingdom Viridiplantae; phylum Streptophyta; class Magnoliopsida; order Fabales; family Fabaceae; genus Vicia; species Vicia villosa. The sequence goes on along the minus strand of NC_081184.1, from coordinate 150,886,232 downwards.
GGTATTATACAATTAAGAAGTCACACAATAAGATTGAGTTATGTATTAAACAAAATTAAATTATTTTTCTTATTTTGTTTAATTTAGATTTTTCTTTCTTATAAATATCGTTTTATTTTATAAGTAAACAAAAATTAATTATTATTGAAGAAAAAATTAAAAAATAATATATTATTTAAGAATCAATTAATTATTGAAAGAATCAATTTTTATAGAAACAATATAATATGGTAAAAATATTCTCCGTTCTATGTCAAAACAAATTTAAAAAATTAAATTAAGTTGAATTTCATTAATTAAAAGATAAATATTTATATTTTGAAATTCAAAAATCAAAAGTATCAATGTATGATAAATTTATTTAATGTGATTTCATATGATTTTGATGTTTATAGAAACATTAAATTAAAGTCAAAATAGAATCAATTTTTAATGTTTATAGAATCAATTTTTATAGAAACAATATTTGATATGATTTTAAAATTTAAAAAAATATATACAAAATTATATGATAAATATTATTTGTTTTTATAATTTTGAGGATTTAAATTAACATATATTTCAATTATTTTAATATAAAAAATACTAAGCACATTAATCTGAAATATAAAAAATTGTGTTTGTTGTTTTCTTATATCAATTTATAAACTCAATTCATTTTTTTCACATAATTTTTTATTAAATATGAAAATTTCACATACATAGAATTCGTCAAAATGGAGTATAACCAACTTCGTTTTAAATTTGGAATGGATACGTTTCATCACATAATTAATTTTTTTTATTGAATCAAATCTACTATCAATGGAAATTAAAGCATTTTATATCTTTTGAATGTGCAACTTTAATGACACACCTAATGTCTTTTAATTTTCCAAAATAAAAAAAAAAATCAATTTTCCAAAAAACTGAATCATTTTATACCTCTTAATTATTCAATGACTCAGTTGACATTTTGCAGAAGAAACCCTTTTTGTTCTCAGTAAGCAAACTTGGAGAAGAACACTTATAGCCCTTATGCAGCAGATTAGGGTTTACAATGCTCCACATAATGAATATCGGAAACCCTTTTTGTTCTTAGTAAGCAAACTTGGAGAAGAACACTTATAGCCCTTATGCAGCAGATTAGGGTTTACAAAAAATAATTGTCCACATAATGAATATCGGAAATTGTGATACAGAATTCACGCTTGTGATAGTCTATTCATATTCCAAAGAAATTGTGAACGTGTATTAAAGAGAAGGGTTTAGGTTTTGATTTTCAAAATGGATTATTAGTGGAGCAATTAATGTAACAATTAAAAAAAAAGGAAAAACAAAAAAAATTCAAATAAAATCTACCAATCAAAATGTGACACAATAGACAACATTTAATGTCAAATGAATATGGTGGATTTATTTATCAAAAAGACAAATTTAGCCATGAAATTTGAATGGTTTTAGATATTTAATTAGAGGGCTTAAAGTGTAATTATCAGAAACTTTACTTTTTATATATTATAACAATAACAATAGATGTAGAAAAATCCAATAATATTACTAAAATCATTGTCATATTGTTCCTGTAAATAAAATTCAGAGAATTATATTTCTACAAAATAATATCCACCCAAATACAATTGAGACAAATGCATGAGATGAACATAGAAAAATCCAATAATATTACTAAAATCATTGTCATATTGTTCCTGTAAATAAAATTCAGAGAATTATATTTCTACAAAATAATATCCACCCAAATACAATTGAGACAAATGCATGAGATGAACATGGAAAATAACAATAGTTATTGCAAATGTGAATGAATCAGTATCAAAATAGATTAGATTTCTCAAAAAAAATGACATAATTTAAATATCAAATTTTAATAACCCATTAATATTAAAAAAATTTGATTTACCCTATTGTAATTCCTAACACCATTATAAATACAACACATACACATTTATTTATTTATTTCACAGCTCACCATCTCGTCAATTAAAAGTCCAATTTTCTCATCACACTCCAAAATCTGTTCAATAACAATAATAATAATAATAATCTACACAAAATATAAAAAATGATTTTAAAAAAATAACTAATGTTGGATGATCCCCACTCACACACGTTTGACCATATATATATATATATATATATATATATATATATATATATATATATATATATATATATATATATATATATATATATATATATATATATATATATATATATATATATATATATATATATATATATATATATATATATATATATATATATTAAAACTGTCTTTAACAAATAGAGAAAAAAATGGAAAGTTTGATCAATTCAAAGTTTAATATTAGGACTATTAACTATAAGACAGGTGGCATTGCTTGTTATTAAATAAAATAAATACATAATAAAATAATAAAAGAGAAAGAAATAGAAAAGTCGGCCAATAAAACAACAACAACTCTTTCTCTCTGTCTCTCTCTCTCCTCCAATCTCACACGTGAAAAGGACATTTTTCTTTTTCTTTTTACAGCAAAAACCACTCATCATCTCCCTCACATTTTTAAACATCACAAACACACCAAACTATAACAACAACCAACTTAGTCATGACAAAGTCGAATTCCGGCAAGAGATCGACAGTGTCAAGGGCGGATTCTGGCGGAGGATAGAGTAGATCAACAGCAGCGTTGCGGCGAGCTTCCGGCACTGTTGAGTTGGAGGCCGCTTGCGCTCGCGGCGGCTTCGATCAGAGCTTTTAGTCGGAAAGTAGCGGTTCGAATGATGATAAGATTGGATCTGTTTCAGTGATGATAACTTATGGTGAAAGTGTATTGCAATTTGATTTCAATTTTTTTTTTCTGCAAAAGTTTTTCGGTTAACCTTTTCTTCGAGATTCTTCTGGTGTTCTCTTTTCGGTTTTAATTTTTCTATGTATTTTTTTCCCCTAACACAAAGGATTGGCCGTTTTATAGGATATGATTTAAAGAGTGTGTAGTTTTTTTACTACAACTTTCAATGTGATATTTTACTATTCAAGACATTGAGGAGAGTGAAGATTTATTGAGCAACTAAAAATTCAATGATTCATTTGAAAATAGTGAATATTAGAAAGCCCTTCCATCTTCTTCAACTTTAATGTACGTGAAAATAAAATTCACACTCTTTAATAGGATCTATTGGGATTTTGTAATCTGTGTAAATGTAAATAAATAATTAATAACAAAAGTACAAATAAAAATAAATATAAAATACCAACAAAAATTAAGGGAGCGACACATCAGCAGTAATTAATGTCAAATCAATAATATTGAGTTATTTTACAAAAAGTCATTTATACCCATGGAATAAGAAAAGTTTTAGTACATTTATCAGAGGGCTTTAAATGGTATTTCCAGGTACTTTTACTTTTATATATTAATAATAGATATCATTCAATAATTATATTGGGAAGCGAAATTAAAAGAATTGAAAGAAGTAAAAGAAATAAATAATTATAGGGTATATTAGATAAAAAAGTTTTTTTTTTTAAATCTTGGTATCTGGTCTTGCGACCGACAATCCAAGAGGACCAACCCCACCGTCCATTAGCTGAGGCCCTGTTTAAAGGCAGAGCAACTCTGTATGAACTGACTCAACATAATAATTGTTAGCACCTAATAGGATTCGAACTCAAGACCCTGATCAAATGGTGTCAATAGCATTTGATGTAGTAGCGGATGAAACAAATGATTCATGGAGTTGTCATGCCGTGCAAGACATGCAGACTTATAAGTGATCAACAAAGGGTACTTGTATTTTTAAAATCATTTGCCATTACTAATTCAATTTAAGAACATATATAATGTTTTTAATGAATTGCATGGATTGTTGTCAGCACTTGAAGAGTTGCTCTTAGGTATGGATCAAAGGTTTTGTGTAAGGCAGTCCATCCATTAATTTGGTAGAGCTTAATTTGATATACATAATCCTTGTTTTAATTTGTTATTGTTTGGTACGCATTTATACAGTAACTTTTAGAAGAAGTTTCCAAGAATTAAACTGAAAGAATTAATGTGGAAGGTTGTAACTATATGTTAATGCTTGAGAAAAATATATGATGGAAAATAAGGGCGCTTAATGAGGAGTTATTCAAACACTTAGTAAAAATTTCACCAAGATTCTAGAGCAAATCTAAGTTCAAAATCAATCCAAGATATGATACCTTGGTCAACAATATATCATAGGCATTCAATTTAGTCTTTATAGATGTTATGGTCAAACTCATTGTTACCATGATTGAAGAAATCAGAGTTTATCTTATGTTGAGGTAGGAGACAAATAGGAAAAGATAACCAATTATGAAAGTAGCATTCTATCAAATATCAAAAAGAGAGGAAATGAGGTTAGACATATCTTCTTCAATAGATAAAAATACATCATTAGTCTATCCAAAAGTGAATGCTCATGTAGGACATGGATGTTGACATGGTTTCCTTGTTGTCGTGCAATTTCATGCATGAAATATCAGCATTTAAATAAAGAAGATTATGTTCTTACGACTAAAAAAATAATACTATAAAACTTTCAATCAATCCATAATTTATCCTATAAATGGAGAAACTCTATGCATAGAAATAAAGTTTGTTGATCTACTCCCTCTAAAAAGATAAAGTGGGAGGCCCAAGAAGAAAAAGGAACAAGGAGGCTTGAGAAATAATGAGAGACGAGACACAGCTAAAACATAAAAAATTTAGAATCAAGTACAGTTGGCGCCATATGAATGGACACAACAAGGCTACTTATAAATTGCCACCACCTTTGACTCAAGATGCATCTCAACCTAACACACAAACTAAACCAATTAAACCATCACAAAATCATGCAACACTGATAAGTGCAAATTGTAGCTATTTTTGCATATACTTTTTAGTACACTTATCGACTCTTTGTTGTTAATTTCGGTTGAATAAACCCAACTTTTGTGTAAATACGTTTAGTTTGTGTATACTCGTGTTTTTGATTCATTTATATACCATTTTATATTTTTCTATTCATTTTATAGGTATTGAGGCGTATTTGGAGCATGGGCAATAAAGTGTCGAAGATGCGGCTTCAAACGCGTGATTTTGAGCTACGAAATCAATTCATCAAAGAATAAGAATAAAAATAAGGATTATAAAACTCACCAATTTGGTTTCCATTTGGTCATTGTTAGATAGAGAATTGAATAAGCTTTCCAACGTTTTGAACCAGGCGCAAATCGGAGTTACGGTTCTCAAGTTATGGCCGAAATAGTGCATAAATTTTTGCTGTTTCTGGTATGTTTCGCCGGACGAATTTTGGGCTCGTCGGGCGAGCCTGACTGACCTAAAAAGTGAAAAAGTTGTTGTGTTGAGCCTCCGGGCGAAGCGGTGCTGACAGAAACACGTTTTTAGGGCCAAAAACACATTTTTTTTAGGTGATGGTTTGGGTATTTTTTGCTCCCACTCCATCACCAAACATTTTTTAGTTAGATTAGCTTAGAAAACAACATTGGAGCTTGCATATGGATGATCCGGAGTGGATTTCTCATCAATCGGCGTTGACAAACTGGGAGATTTGTGGTTCATTTTTCTTCTTCTTTGTGTATTCTTCATTTGTTGGGTTTGTATGTATATTTACTTTGAACTCATGTATATTTGTTGATCATGGTGTTGTATAAAGTTTGCTTTACAAATCATTATTGATGTCTTCCTTAATCTTTTTGCTTTATGTTTGGATTTGGGTTGTTATAGACATATATCTCACAAATCGTGATTAGGGATGGATATCTATTAGTTCTAGACTCTAGAGAGATCGTCGACGCTTAATGCCTCTGTGTTGTTTGTGTTGGTTGAGAGATCGTCGACGCAAGCAATACGGTTGTCTGTTGTGTTGTTGAGGCTAACTGAGAGATCTTCGCCAAGATGATATAGTAGTTCTCTCTACTTTGGGTTAGAAATGACTTAGGGTGTGAGCGATGCTTGATGATATTGATGAGTATTGTAGGTTGAGTATAACTGATCGATAAGTTTAAGTTTGTGAGAACTAGATTATATGCAATGCCTGATAATTATCTTCTTTCTGAAAATGAATTCTTTTTGTGTTGATATTTACTTTTCTGTTTGTATGCTTTAAACAATTCAATCCAAACTCATAACTTTGGAAACTGTTGAATGGTTATTCGATATCACTAATCTTTGTGGACACGATAAATTCTTGGATAAATACTTCCAAAACTTTTGTTGCTTGCCGCTTTACCGCTTCAACAAACAGCAATGTTGTTGAGTGTCTTTTGTTGTTTCTATTCGTATGTTTTTAAGGCACTTTTTAACCCTTTTTTCTATGTTTTTAGAAGAATAGCTTATGTAAATAAGTGATTTTTGTCATATGTAAATATTTGGTATTTTGATCTATTTTCTAGTGTTTCAGTTATTGGTGATAGCAAATGTTCAGAAAAATCGGGAAAAAAGTCGAAGAATCGAGGATTTTGGCAACTCTGAAGGTGTCAGTGTTCCTCTTGTTTTCGCCCGGCGAATAGCTTGGAAGCGAAGCTCCGCCCGGCGAGTGGTAGGCGAGCCAGGGGCGAAGCAGCTCAATTTTTGGCCATCTTTCTGCTCTGGAGCGCCCGGCGGAGCATCTGTCTCGCCGGGCGGAAGAAGATATTTATTTTGGGGTTCTTTTGTGTACTTTTGAGGTCACGTGGCCTGTTTAGTGGGTTTCGCCCGGCGAAGCTGTTCTTCCGCCGGGCGAATCTGGGCTGATGTGCCATGCTATATAGTGCTTGTTAGATATTTTGAGAACCATTCCATCTTTAATTTCTCTCTCTTGAACCAAAATATACCATTTGGAGTGAGAAAACCCTAAAACTTCCATTGTTAGTAGAATTCAAGTTTTTACCCATCAATCTTGGAGACTTCCATCTTGATGTTCATAAAGCTTGATAGTTTGCTTGTTACTCAAGTCACCATGGAAATGGGTGGCTAAACCTTCTTGGTGTCAAGATTAGAGGTAGATGATTTGCTTTTAGTTTGTATTTCTTTTGATCTTTTGTATGTGAACAAGTGATGATATATATATGGTGAAAAACCTTGTGTTTATTTAGTTATGAGATTTGTATTCTATTTGAGAAAATGTTTTCAAGTCTTGACCTAGGTTTTTTTATCTATCAACAAGTAAAGTTTAGAAATAGCTTTGTGAGTTGATATTTACCTATATTAAGCTTTGAGTGTTGTCATTTTGATAGTTAGGTTGAGAGATCATTTAAGGATCAAAATGGCAAATTTCACAATATGGTTTAGACATGAAACATATTGAGAGGATTGTGATTATATGTATCATTCATGAGTTCACGTATTTGATCAAGAAAATACGATAGAAGCAAATCATCAAAAACAAATCTAATCTTGACATTCTTTTACCATCTTTTAAAACCACATACCAAGTTTAGCATTTCTTGCTTGAGATTAAAAAAATTATGTTACCAGAATCAAAACCAAACCCCATGATAACTTTAACTCACGACAAAATAAACTATAGAACGGCAGTGATATCGCAATAATCCCTGTGGAAACGATAAACGAAAAGTACCACAATACTAATTCAACAAATGTATCCAGCATCTCCAAGTTATACGATACCAACTAAACCAGCACAACCAAGTCAGACAACACCAACTGAAGCAGCAATACCAACACCAAATGATCCAATATGACTTTTATCAACTCAACCAATTGCAAAAAAAAAAAAAAAGAGAAGAAGACTTCAGAATGGGTCAAAACCTATTTTGAGGCAACCTTAAGTGTTGTTATATTTTGTGTTCATCTTTTGATGTCATTTTTTTATCCATTTGATGTCATTTTGCCAATGTTCAATGAAACATCAATGTTGTTAGACGATAGGCTATGATCTAGAGGGGGTGAATAGATTGCAAATGAAATTTTCTAGGTTTAAATTTTTTGGTTAACTATGGCAGTGCTTTGTTTGACACATAAATGTCATTTCTCTGAGTTATCTCAGAGTTTGTAGTCACGCCTTTAGTGATGTCTCCAAGAATATTGTCGATTAGATAGTCCTTGGAAGACCTTCAAGCAAAGGTAAGATCATCCATTTCAGTTGGACTTTCATTCTTCTCCTTTTTAATCATCTTCCTCCTCCTCAGGTTTCACTACTTCATGCTAATAAGTTCCTTCTTTGGTGTATTTGAGGATGTCTTCTGAAGATACATTTGCATCATGAAAATAAATACCTTTCTTGACATTTATAGGATAGGACTAATCAAAAGTTGCATGCATGGAATCCTCAACAATAAGTAACAATAGAGATGGTAGTAGAAGAGGGATTACTTACACTATCTTTACCAAGTATAACACCCTTATTTTTGTCTCTGTAAGTCACATATCCCTTTTTCTTTAGCGCAAAGTCAATGAATAGGGAAATATCACGCGTCATATGCCTTAATCATCCACTATTGAGAAACCACATTCTCTCCATGGAGCTAAGGCATTCAACCTATAAGATCAATCAAGAGTGTTAGGTACCCAATTTTCATTGGGTCATTGAGAGTGAGCGAAGACTTTGTTGCACTTAGGGAACCATTGAAATACACTTGTAGGAACCAAAAATCTCCTAAATTTGCGCTTTGCAATGGTATGACCTTTCTTGCAACAATAATGACAAGTCAAGTGATGACGAGAGGGACTTTTGATATTTGATTCCTTTACAAAAAATTTATACTTTTTATAGGGTACATTCAAAGATCTTTTAAATTTTGTAGGATCAATAACAAAGGTAACTTTTGGTTCTAAAGCCATGTTCAATTTGGCTTTTAGAGTATTAACTTTTTTTTTTCCAAATGTGACAAGTTTCACAACCAAATGAAGAAGTCTCCTCATCCTCAATTTTAACTTTTGGAACCTCTAACATGGTTTTTTTAAGAGCTTCCATTTGTTTTTCCGTTTCAAAAACCTTGGCTTCTAAGTGTGAAAATATTCTTTTATTTGAAGCCAACATTTTAAAATATTCTTTAGCTTCACCATATAGATTTTTCAAAAGCAATTTGTAAATCAAAATAAGACATTTTATCAATATGTTCAGATTTGGAATGACTTATATTCTTCTTTTTGTGCTTGGTCATGAGGAAAAGATTTGTCATATCATCACTATCACCTGAGCTATCCACCTTAGAGGATTCATTATCATTATTCCATGCGATGTATGCTCTTCTAGGCTTGCTATAACTCTTTTGTTGACCCTTACCTTTATCCTTCTTAAGCAATGGACACTCTGGCTTGTAACTGTCAACTTTTCCATAATTATGGCATGAATCTTCAATTTTTTCCTTTTTAGTTGCATCTTTCTGTGAGGTATTTGATTGTCGTCTATAGTTGATGAGATTCTTGTAGAAATGCTTCAATCCATTTCTCGTAATATACTTATGATACCTTCTAACAAATAGCCTCATTTATTCATCATCCAAAATCTCATCATCACTAGTTCCACTGTCAAACACTTGGTGTGAAATCAATTCTATTCAGATTTTTAGTTAATTTTGTTGAAATGGAAAACCAATTGCAATCTTATAAATTACAATAAAATCAACAAAAATAGTTTGCAAAATTATTAATCAAAGAGATTATCTCAATGTATTGATTGCACGAACAATGGTTTCACATATATGCAATGAAAGTAAGAGAAAATGAGGGTGAGAGAGAGAGAGAGAGAGAGATTTGTTTAGGAAGTTCCTCAATCGGCCTCGATATGAGTGCGTCTGCCCCCAATTTCAAACGAAATTGAAATAATGAAAATTAACATTTGCAAATGTTGTTTACAAGAGTAAAAGTAGCAATCCAACCCTCCAAATCATATGTTTGATGTTGATCATAACTTCTTCTCTTCCCTTGATCTTAAGCTTGATCAAGTAACCCAATACTTCCAATTTGATCCTCCGGTTACTGTTACTCCTTCAATAGAACCCTTTTCTTCGAAGCTTTCACTCGATTGAATCCAAATTGCAAACTAAACCTAAGATTACCAAAATAATACTCTGATTATCGTTACTCCTTTGACAGAAGCGTCTTTCTTCAAAGCTTTTCACTTGGCTGAATTCAATTTGCAAAATCTTGTGAAAACCCCCCAGATCAATCTTTGATCTTGGAGGAAAACCTCAGTTGGATTTATCTTCAAACCCCTAGAGAATTTCTAACCCAATTGATTACAATCAACCTAATTGGACCTTATCAAACAATCTATTGATCATATAACAAAAATGATTATGTGTAGTTGTTGCATGTATACAATGAGAGAGTATGAAGATGAAGAAAAATTCTTTGTATATTTTTTTCGATCACTTAGAAATGATGCATAAATATGTATATATGTGTGTGTGTGTGTTAGAAAATATCAGACTTGCAAAATTATATTTTTGGACAAATTTAAGTCAAGAGAGTCGACCCATTGGTGTTAGGAGTTGACTGCATGAAGACATGAACAATTTGATGAAAATATGCTTCTTTGGGAGTCGACCCATTCGTATAGGGAGTTGACTCATGGGAGTTAGGGAGTTGACCCATGCTGTTTGGGAGTCGATTCCAAGTGGACAAATTTTTTTGAAGAAAAATAGCTTCAGTAGGGGTCGACCCATTTGTGCTTTGTGTCGACCCCTTGGACTATGTGAGTCGACCCATCAAAGGCAGGGGTGATTTTTCAAAATTGCTTTAAGTAGGAGTCGACCCTCAGCTCGAGGGAGTCGAGTCATTTGTATTGTGTGTCGACTCAAATGACCAATGTGTCGACTCCAATGAGGCAGAGAAATTATTTTCAAATTTTCTTTTGAAGGAGTCGACTCCTAACATAGATGTGTTGACTCCTAAGCTAGTTTTTCATGAAAAATCATATTTTTTTTATTTGTCCAAATGCTTTTGACTTGTTCTATAAGTGTCCTAAGATGAAAATGCAACCTAGACATAGAGAAATAAAGTTCAATGTACAAATATTAAATAATACATAATTTTGACATCATTCAAAACATCTTATAGGGTAGTGCACTCACAAATGTAACAAGATTTGTTGATATTTGAATGAATTTGTGATTTAGTATCTAAGTAATACTCCCTTCGTTCCAAAATAAGTGTCACTTTTGACACTTACGTAGAGATTAAGAAAATATAACGAATGAAAGAGAAAATTGTAATTTTACCAAATTATTCTTATTGATTATTTATGTATTATAATTATCATTAATGCAATGGTAGTGATACAATAATTAGGAGTATTAGTTAGAAAGTATAATTGAAAGATAAAATTTAAAGTTGTATTGAAAACTAAATATGACTATTATTTTAAGACAAATTATTTTTTTTAAATGTAATTTTTATATTTGGTCCAACATTAGTAAAGGGTTTGCTTTCATTATAGAACACAATGTCACAATTTTAAACAATTTAACAAATTATATCAAATTATATAGATCTTTGAACACAAATTTTAACATGATGTATAAAACATATTTTAATAGGTTTATACAAACACAGATTTTATAAAACCAGACTTTAATAGATTTTATAAAATTATAAACCATATCTTAACGGGTTTGATTTTATAAACACATACTTTATTTCTTTTATATTATAAGCAAATTTTACTTTTTAAATTTATTACATAAAATAATATTTATTAGATAATAAATCAAAGGAAAATACTAAATTAAATTAATAACCCTTAGCTTAAATTAAGTATTTTATTGGATCAGGGTAAAAAATTATTTGGAGTTTATAGACAAATGTTTATCAAAATATATTTATAAAAAAAAAGCTTGCATAAGCTATTTTTCTAACAAAAGATAAATTAAATTTATTATTATAAAATATTTTGAGAAATTATAAACATAAACTCAAAAGAGTTTATAAATAATGTTATAAACTGTTGTAATAAGCTCTTCTAAATAATGTCACAAAACTTATGGCATAAAACAAACTCAAATAAGTCAATTCAGATAGGTCCGAGTCTTTTTTAAATATTCATTTGTATCCTTTATATGCAACCCCATCGTATAAGTTCCGCTGTGAAATCTAAACAGGAGGTGTTCTGGTGTTACGGACAGTGGCAGAACCAGGCTATAAAGTTTGAGGTGGCCGTCAAATTAAACTATGATTTATAAATAAAATATTCATACCATAATGTATATAAAATATCTAAATTGTAATAAACACAAAGTTAAACATGGAATAGTTAAAGAGTTACATAAAAATACCTTAAAGTAATGCTCTACGATTTTTGAGTAGCTTGAAATCATAAATAATAGTCTCAGAATCAATACTTGCAGCAATTTCTCTTTCAATGTTAACCGTCATACTATCTCCTAGAAAATCAGCTTCCATTTTGTTTCTCAACCTTGTCTTGATAATTTTCATTGCCGAAAAAGATCTTTTTGTAGTAGCTGTAGATACATGGAGAGTCATGATAAGGCGGAGTAGTCTATCAATCAAATAATAAATTTCCTTCTCTTCAGTTGCAACCAAAGATGAACATAATTCTTGAATAGTTGACAAATTATTCAAACTTGATGCTTGACGAGCGTCAATAATAAAATGCCGAAGTTGAAATTTCAAATTAGTCTTCTCTTGCTCATTGAAGTCCATAGGATAATATTTTTCAACTAGAGTGCAAATGGTATCAAGATTAAAAGCCTTGTAATTATCCGTCGGAGCCAAAGCGCAACTTAGAGTTAACAAATCAATCGTTTGCTCATTAAATCTGTTATTCAACTCTTGCAATTGTTTGTCAATGGTAGTGAAAAATATTTCAACTCTAAAATAATGCTCAATGGTTACTTGATTTTCTTCAAGACGAGAACGACCAAATCTTGTTGTTGAATGGACATCATTAAGATCAGGAATCTCAATATCATGTTTTTCACAAAAAGACTTCACAGTAGCAAACAATTCATCCCAACCAATTTCTCTTAATTCTTGAATAAGAGTTTTTGTTGAACAAACCAAATGCATAACATTAACTACATCCTGAGATTGTTGTTGTAAAGCTTGACAAAGAATATTTGTGATCCCCATAATTTCTTTCATTAAATGCAATATGAATATGAAATCAAATGACTTCAAATAATTATAAGCACTATCTGCATCTCCACGTGAAGCATAACTTAATCCTTCCTTTGCAAATTTTCTTGAAACAGAACAAGTTGCTTCATACATATTTATAAAGCTAGAAATAGAAGAGAAATGTGATCCCCAACGAGTATCCCCTGCTCGCTTCAAAGTACCAATTTGATTTTCACATTTACCCGTTACAATCTCATCAATCTCTAATAAATGTTCAATTTCATCTAATTGGGAAGCTTGTAACTCGTCATGGCGCTTTGTAGAAGAACAAACAACATTGACAATTAAATTCAACTTCTCAAAGAATTGATGAATTGGTTTAACTTCTCTTGATGCAGTAACCAAAGCAAGTTGCAATCGATGAGCAAAACAATGAACATAATATGCATAAGGACAATCCTTCATAAAGAGTGCTTGTAAACCGTTCCACTCTCCTCTCATATTGCTAACACCATCATACCCTTGACCACGAATGTTAGAGACATCAAGATTATGTAGAGAAAGTATGGGCCCGTTTGTTCTGGCTTTTTTTAAAAATGATTTTTATAGTGTTACCAAATTTTGTGAAAAAAAATTTTACAAAGAAACTTTTTATAAAAGCTTCAAATGAAAAATTTGTTTGAATAGTTATTCTTAAAATGTGATTTTAAGTATTTCATCTATTTATGGGAAAAAAATTTGGATATCAAAATTTCAAAAAATCACTTAATTTTGAAACTATTTCAAATAGATTTTCATAAAAATCATTTTTGAAATACAACTTTTTGAAAAAATTATGATTTTGACTAAGTTTTGGTCTTCAATTATGTATGTTAATGTTATAGGATGTCAAATTAAGTGTTTCATTTTAGAAAAAACGAATATAAAAAAACTTGTAATATTTTAAAAAACGGTTTTAAAAAATCTATTTTCAAAAATACAAAGAAAAAATCCATTTTTTTAAAGCTGAAACAAAGTGGCCCAATATCACACACTTTTTGCTTAAGAGTTAGAGATGTAGTGTCATTAACACGTGCAAGGGTTGTGAAAGTATATCGCAACTTGCAGAGACATCAAAGAAAGATGATCAACCAGTCAACTCAGTTCATAAAACAAGAGTTGTGAAAGTAATTATTTTGAATATTATTTTAGTGAACAAACATTTTAATTATAGCCGTTAATTTTTAATTCACACGTGCCTGTGAAGTGAACTGGATGGAAACTTGTGAAGTGTGGAAATAGAGCAGCAGACCCAGACTCAAAAAATATCCTGGACGAAATTAGAAGTTGACAAAGTGATATAACAAATCGAATGGCCAAGTACTAAAATATTGCTTAAACTTTAATATAAAAAATGAGATCAAAATTGTTGGTTATATCATTCGTATCACTAAATAGCACTTTGATACTGAGCCCATTTTTGTAACTCATCTTCACTATCATCAGATTGCTCCAGATTTTGATCTTCTATGGGATCTTCCTGATCTTTAACTCCGATGTCGTCCTTCTGAGTTGTTGCAACCTCTTCCTGCATTCGAATAACAAGAGTTTTGAAAATTGGCAAGGTCAATTATGGTAAAAAATATTTGACTTCAGAAAGCTACAAATGTATGGATTTAATCAAGGATATCATCCTCAAGGAAGGAAAGACTTGGCAATTATAATCGTCGTTAGTATTTGCTACGAGGGAAAGTACATACATTAGTTCCAGGTGTCGGGTCCTCAACCTCCTCCCCTGGTGCGACATCTGGGGCATCACTTTCGGTATCTTGTTCCTCCTTATTAGAAGTTTGTTGCAGACTTTCAGCCACCGTTTTAAAATGACAAAGATCTACAAAAGAGAAGGGTGTAGAATTGATTCAGTCGAGTTTTATTTGCTCGTCAAGGAGTATATAAATAACAATTAACCATTCTGAACTTTTATTTTGCCATGAAGTAGATCAAATATGCTGAGTATGAGAAACACAAAAAAGTAACTGAGGAGTTGAACCTGTTGCATGATTATTCACAGCCTGAGATAACCGTAAAGGATGTTGCCGTTCTTCCTTCTTGTACTTCAGCTTAACTTGATGGCGTGTTTTATCAGGGAAAAAAAGTCTTTGAATCATTTCAAAATCTGTGCAAAAACTAACAGCCTATATTTAAAAAACAAATAGTTAATTTATTGAAAAAGAAAAGCCCTTTCTTCCATTCTGTCAACCAAAAAAGACAATTACTAATTTACTATTTGTATGACAGTATTTAAGAAAATAATAAAGCCAGATATTGTAAGAATTATGCAAATACCTTATAAAACAGTTCAGTATCTTGCTTTGACCATTTTGCCCTAGGTGGCTTGTTCATGAAAGAGTGATAATTCAATAAGGGGGCAGTTGATGTAAACTTTTCACTGGCTAGATCATCATCTGGGTCTCTATATTCATCATCTGAACCAAAAAACTCCTCTTCGTTATTAGCATCAGCCTCATGAAGAACATCCCAGTCGCTGCATATAAACAATTTGAGAAGTGAAATCTATATTGGGATATTGTATGACTCAACAGTGCAAAAAGTGCCTCGACGAATACAAAAAGTAGAAAACTATGTGTTGTTAACTTAAAATTCAACTCTATGATATTAGTGAATTGACATGACCAACAAAGTTTATTTTATCCTAAATTGCACATAAATGTTGTAAATTTCATTTTATTTTCCTAGACTTTTAGTGGTCCTTTAATTTTTCTAACGGGAACTTCATAATTATATCTACACGAGCTAGACATATTTTTTTTCCTCAAAGACGATGACATGTATTATCATAATTTAACGGAAACTTGGCACAAGCACTTACAATGCATGAGTCCGCCATTAGAGAATTTAAAACAAGAAAAAAGCCAAACAAAAATTACTCTATCAGCATCACGACGACAAGTTCATATATGAACTCCACCCTATAATTTTGTAATCATGCTTCTCAGCTCATCATTACCAGCAACAATAACATGCAAACATCACCTTATCAATGTTTCATTCTAAGCTCATTACATCTCAAGACATTTTCTACTCATAACAGATTGGCATGTCTTAACTCTTAAGCCCACACCGTGTTAGTGTAGCTTGCTTTCTCACCGTTCAATACACAAAGGAAGCTAGGATTTGTTGTTTCTAGCTTTTGGGTTATAAAATAACCACATTTTGGGTTAAAAATAAAAGAACCTGCCGGTCTGGACCGGTTTCTATTACCTTGGTCACATCTACCACCCTCCATGCCTCGACCCACCTGAACCAGTTTTCTAAAGGATGAAAATAATGGACTTCTTGAGCCATGGCAATCCATTTGGTAAACATAATGACTTTCTGAACGACTTCATAGAATCATTCACATATCTCCGACAACAACCCAAAAATAAAAGAATTTTGCTTAGTTGAGTTAGTTTCTCAACACTTTCAGATATCTCTTACTTCAATAGCATGAGAATGCATGAATCTCGCATTAAGTTTTAGTGGTATACGCTAATTAGCAATTATATCTTATCATATACTTTTTCCAAAAGATAAACGTTGACCAGAAAGTGCATGTAAAGAGCTGTGTAATTGTCTAACTGAAAGCTAACAGAAAAGTAACCAACTCTATTAAATGAAATACATGCCTAAACTTCTTAACTAGCTACGTTATGTATGCTCCAATAAATACACTCATAAGTTGTGTAGTGTACCTTTGATTGGAAGAAGATGGTTTAGAAGTTGCTGCCTCCTTTTTCTACATCAAGAAACAAATGGAACAGTTGGTGAAATTTAACCCATAATGCCTAATGTGAATTGCTAGCATTGCAACACAATAATTATAGTTGAGAATACTCACCGCCAATCGCTCCTTATAATCTGCAAGTAAAATAATATCCCTAATAGGTAATGTTCGCTGATCAAGAAATTCATCTTCCAGCAGAGCCTTGTCCACTATGAAAATGAAAATACTTTCACAGTAAGCATATAGAATATAGTCATCATAGACAACTGTTAAAAAAATATAGTCTGATAAGTTTACCACATCTTTTTCTTCGCCGAGATGAATGCGGGAACTTTTTAGGAGGTGCTTCAGTAACCTTTTCAATATCATCATTAGCCTTCTTCCGTTTTCGAGATGCTTTTCCATTTTTAACAGGTGCTTCAGTAACCTTTTCAATATCATCATTAGCCTTCTTGCATTTTCCAGATGTTTTTCCATTTTTAGCCACGGATTTCTTCTTCGAACTTGTTGATGCTCTTTTCTTCTTGGATGAATAATCCACTACGTACTCATCATCATTTTCTTTAAGTTCATTTCCATTAACATCATAAGTAGGGTCGAGGACATCATCATCCTCAATAGCCTCATTCAATGAGGTTTTAGCGGGTTTACGAACTGCTTGTTTTCTCGGTTTCCTTAAGGTTTTACCACCCTTATCCTCCACAACAGAAATAGAAGAAGATATTTTATGCTTCTTTAGAGATTTTTTTAACTCATTAGCATCCTGAGAAAGATTGCAAATGAAATGACAAACCATCAAGATCAGATACATAAATCAGAAAAGTGGGAAATAAATGACAAACCATAGTAACAGGTATTTACTTTTTTCTCTCCAGTACCGTCTAGCTGCAAAAAGTCAGCCAATGTGGGACTATCAGCAGAATTTGCCAACGCTTCATGCCTTGGAATTTCAGATGTTGGGTTAGTGCCAGATTTCATGGATTGATAATCATAGACATTGTCAATTGGGCAGCCAGGATTCAAGTCTGCGATTTCCTGAAACCAATAATAATAATCCCATTTTTATACCAAAAAAATTATTTATTTAGCATATATTTTAGGAAATTATCATATCTAATAAATCACATAATCTTCACCTGCGATTCCAACCTATTTTTGTTATCATATTCTGGTAGGACAAAATTTTCCTCTATACCCTTCACATTGGAAGATTTAAGATCTGGTTTTCCTATAAACAATTTTCAAATCATTATTGAAGAATCCCAGAGTCGGGTACTTACAATTGGCCGAGAGCCAATTAAACATGAGAGTGAGAGAGAGAATAAATGGAAATACAAAACAACTGAAACTCATGCAGAGCATAAATAACTTGCCTGTAGCAGTTGCAGCTTGGTTGAGATTGACATCAAGTGATTCTAGCCCCAAAAGAATATCTGCAGTCTATAGGTGTGGGTACGAAATATATCATTACTAAGCAAATTAATGAAACTGAAACAATTATGGTAAACATAACTTTACCTCTGCAGTTGATTTACCAAAGCTAGAGGGCAAATCTCCAGTTCCATCATGAACTACAGCCTCTGAGGTCATATTCAGGAAATCTGGATTTGAAGGAATAACTGCTTCAAAGCTTTTATTGTTTTCAGAGAATGGAATACCTGAGCTTATACAATCAAACTTGATAAATAAATTGGTTTTCCTAAGAATTACAGAATTAGGTAAAGGTAAACTTATCATTTGTCCAAGGAGGTAACTCACCAGATGAAGCAGAAGCAATAGCTGGTGTATTGCTGACTCTAGGTCGTGGCTTAACCTTGGGTTGAAACTTGCGAGCTACAATGAAAAACAAATACAAATGATTAATCTTTTCAGGTATATGAAATAAATTTACAAAAACATCCATATTACTAACCATTCCCGGTGCCAGGATCAGGGAGGACATTGCTGAAAGGATCTAACTCAATTTCGGCAGACAATACCTGGAAAGAATATCCTCCGTAAGTTGACTACACCAATCTGAAACAGTAAAGCTACATGAAAAAGATCCATAAAGTTCGAAATTTTACCTCTCCAACCTTTCCAAACTCAAAATTTGAATGAATGTTACTCTCGGGTATTGCAGTGTTACTGTCGCCTGAAGCACTTTTGAAGCCCTCGTTTAAGCTAACTTCCAGTGAATTATCAATAACTTGCAAACTTTCGTCCTTATCGAGAAACGAACCTTCCCCGTTTTGAGGCAGTTCATCCATTCTAACTCCGGTTGAGGAGATAGTAGATGGGGCAGCCACATTATTCAATTCATTCTCTACATAAATAGAGAGGTGAACTGATTATGTTGTTACTAAACCACATAATAGATATGAAATGAATCAGGGTGTATTTTGATTGGCTTGTTTGAGTTTATCTACCAACACAAACGCTTGTGTGATTGTTTGAGAGAAGAAATCTAAAAAAAAATATTTAAAAAAATCCTATCCTACACTGATAACACTTTGTAAAATTTCTATTTAAAGAAAAGGGGTTCAAACAGGCAAATAATAATATGAAAACATAACTCACCATTCTTGAGACTGATATCAGGATGAAGACCAGACTTGTTAGGCTCCTCAATTGAGGAACTTACAGTAACTTCATTATGAGATTCATTCTGAGAAATTCCTTCAGGTTCTTTGCGAGTGGTTGATGAAGCAACATCCACATTGTTCTCATCTTTTGACGCAGATGCATTCTTTCGAGGCGGTTGTTTCGGTTTAGCCTTAGGCGCAAACCTGCCACCAGGTCTAGCTACAAAACAATACAATATAAACAATCAACGAAAACGAATGCATACATTGAACGAAGAAGAAAGAAAAAGTGTTTGATTTCAATTAACAGTTACCACGTGTAGTAGGAGCTGGAGCTATATCATCAAAAAGATTTTCCATGAATAAGTTAATTAGGTTTTACTATTTACTCCCTTGTATGCAACAACGAATGTGTTGTGAATTAACCGATGCGACTCGGTTGGGTTTGGCAGGAGCGGTTATCGTGATGGAATTGCAACCGCGCGGTGGTACCGGAAAGAGGGAGGGAAATCGGAAATTTCGGAGAATGGAAAAGGTGGAGGAGTTTCTCACTCTTCTGGCGGGTGAAACTGTTTCCCGGTCAGTCGAGTTCCAACTTGTCTCTGATACAACTTATACAAGGACAAAGCAGCGGTTGCATTATTTATTTGTTTCATGGGGTTGCTCAGTTTTTTTATTTTAGGGTTTTTTTATATTTTAAACTGTTAATTGTTCGCAGCATATATGAAAAATAAAACTAGGGAAATTTTAAAAATTGCTGAGTTTAAATCCGTAGTATATTTTAAAAGTAATAAAAAATAGTTTTTATATATTGTTGTTATTGTCCATAAGATTTAGTTTAACTAAATTGTAAAGTTTGATACTTAACAAAATATTTATTGTCATTTCATTTATACATAAAAAATTGTTAAAATATATTATTTTGTCAACTGTAGATATTTATTTAATTTTAGAGTGAAGTCTCATTTTAGTCTCTCACAAAAATTGTAGAGGTCAGATTAGTCCCGGATAAAAAAAAAAGTCCCCATTAAATACCTTACAAAATTTAACTGAGTCATATTAGTCCCTCTACTAATATTTTTTTCAAATCGTTTTTTTTTACTTTTCAACCGTGACTGGACCACCAATGAAGACCCATTTTAGTCTCTCACAAAAAAGGGAGAGTTCAAATTAGTCCTTGAGAAAAAAATGTCTTTATTTAATCCCTTATAAAATTTAACTGAGCCACGTTAGTCCTTCTTTTAATATTTTTTTTCAAACGATTTTTTTCGTATTTTTAAACTATGACTGGACTTGACAAGATAGACCTGCTTTCAGAAATTTAGTACGGATTAGAGGTTGAGTTCCTTTGCACATGGTCTTCAGAGTCTACGTTTCCACCAAAATTTGGGTTCCCTAGAAGTGAGACATCAAAATCTTATCATTCAGAATTTGAGTCATCATATTTTGATCTTTCATAATCTGAGTCTCAAGCTTCTCTTCATATGTTGTTCCTATCAGAGTCAGAGTCCGATAAATTCTTTGACTAATGATCCTGCACACTTGAACATATTTTAGTGTACCTAATTGTTCATTAAACACTTTATCATCATCAAAACTTAAATGATATGGTATAAACCAATTTTCTTCCAACATACGATGTGTATTGTAACACCCTTCTAATACCCCGCATAAATAATAAACAATAATCAGAGTAAACATGAAAAGGGCATTACAACTTCCATATAATTCAAACAACAATACTCATGTCATGCCATAAAGGAGAACGTCAACCAAATTTATTCAGATTCATCATGTTAACACAGCGGAATTATCTTTAACATCTGAATAACAAACAGCCAAGTCACAGACTTAGAGCGTCAACATACAAATCCATCCAAAATAAAAAGTTCAGCAAATAATTCTACACGACGCCCCCAGTGTTACACGACCAGAGCATGACACGGACCCAACTGACTCTAACACTACTTGACGAGCTAATCCTCACCAAGTACGAGAGCTACTCCTCAATCTGAAAAATAACAACAGTAAGGGTGAGTCTCATTCACATTTAACTAATGTTATAAGATATAAATAGTAAAATATCATTTCACATGCCATTCACCCAATTACAGTTATGATCAGATACAAACCATAGAATCAGAAGGCAAACAACTAATTTAACACATATTATAACACTGGACAGTCTTCCATTCATGTTATAATAGTAAAACAACCTAATGCAATGCAACTACATGCATGTGGTACCAAAAATCTGGGATATAACCCAACTCACCAATCCACCATCATCAAGGATACGGTAACACCCACTCACTAATTCCTCACAATGGGAATTAGCTACCACTGATCCACCATCGTCAAGGACCAGCCACATAATGATTATGAATGCATGCATCAACCATAACATGCTCATCACCCACATACATCGATTAATGTCATAATCATCAATAAGACACATATTTTATACCAACAATACATGTACAATAGACACCAGTTACAACCACAACATTATACAGGTAAACATTCATTAGTGTACCTACAAGCATATCCTACCACAAACAAATAAGCTCGGTGTTTTAAAAAAAAATAGTTCGAGCCACAACTCCAAACACCATTTGAGTATATAAATTATCTGATTAGCCTCACTGTACTCGAAACGGCACCAAAATCCGGTTTACGGTTTAAAAGTTACACCTCTTTAAAACTTTTCAAAATGGACAGTCGCAACAACTAACAGCACGCGGCGCCACACACGGTTCGCGGCGCGGAACGAATAGGAACTACGCCTTCGCGGCGCAAACAAAGGTTCGCGGCGCGGAACGAATAAAAACTACGCCCTCGCGGCGCGGTCATATGTTCGCGGCGCGTACTGAGCGCAACAAAGCTTCCTGGTCTTCTGCCAAGCTGTTCGCGGCGCCAACTCCTGGACGCGGCGCGAACTGGCGAATCCCAGCGCTCAGAATAGCAGAAAACAGCCTGCGATTTTACCCTTCCTTCACCAAATCATTACCAATTCAACCCATTCCAATCAGATTTCGCATACAGTGCAACAAACACATATTATAGCACATTATAATACATTCAAACCATCCAAATAACACCATTACACGAATCAGCATATTCATTACGTGTAAATCCTCCCAAAACCTAACATTTCTACAACCTAAGCACAACCCAATTGGTACGGATAACACGATCAATTCTATCATATTATCTATAATCCCATAATAGAAGATAAACGGAAGAGTCCCCCCTTACCTGAAGGTTGATTCTTCGTTCTTCCTCGGTCGCACTTCTCCGTTCCTCTTCTCTTTTCACGTTCAGACTTCTTTTCCCAATACTGTAACCTTCTCTATTCTACCACTCCTTCTATTTTATTAAGAATAAAATAAAATTATTTTAATTAGTAATAGGGCCTACCAATGCACCCCCTCCCTTACTAACCACAACTCAAGCCCAATTGCTTAATTCCTCATAATTCAATTAATTTAATTAAATTAAATTATGAAAATAAATGGAGTGTTACATGTATTATTTTCGCCACAAGTATTATTTACAAAAGCAAGAAATTATCCTAAATCACCTTAGTAACAAAACTAAACCTTCTTAAAATATCATTAACAATTAAAACAATAACGACACCTAATACACAAAGAATATATAACTACAAAAACCATAGTCACCCACCCATACGCTTGATAATAAACCAAATAAAGAAAAGAACGTCGTGGTATCGCGATGATTTATCTACAATCCTTTCATAAATAATTTCAATTCAACAGTTGTAAAATAGGGAGTACAGTCACAATTTAAAAAAAAAAATCGATTTGAAAAAAATACTAAAAGGGGGACTAACATGGCTTGATTAAATTTTGTAAGGGATTAAATATAGATTTTTTTTCATAGGGACTAATTTGGACTCTTCCTTTTTTGTGAGGGACTAAAATGAGTCTTTATTAGCAGTTCAGTCACAGTTCAAAAGTAAGAAAAAAACCGATTTTAAAAAAATGTTAGTTGAGGGACTAACATGGCTCGGTTAAATTTTGTAAGGGATTTAATAGGGACTTTTTTTTTCTCAAGGACTAATCTGACCTCTATAGTTTTTGTGAGGGACTAAAATGGGACTTCACTCTTAATTTTATTAGAGAATATATAAATTCACTCCTTATGACCCCTGATTCTGTAGATACACATTCGGAAGCACATTTTTATTTAAAAATTTTGGTTTTTTCCGTATGTACATCTACGGAAGCGTTAAAAAAAATAGTGAACATTGAGAAAATTCAAAATATTTAACTTCAGTAATTCTTTCATAGATGTATCTGCGCGACATGTTATAAATTGAGTGTTCCATAGATGTACCTATGAAACTTTCTGCTATATCTTAAATCAGTGTTATTTCACTCGAAAACTTCAATATTTTTAACAAAAATGAAACGTCAAATTATAATACATCAAAGTAATGCAATTTAAAGATAATAAAATATAGTACAACAAAAGAGTACATCGTATAAATCATCCAAAATAGTGTCAAATACATGATCCAATTAAAGTGCATAAATGTAATCAATATACAGACACCAATAAAACCACATGCATCACTATTGTGTGTGCCGGACAACATCTTCCTCCTCTACCATGCCTCTGGCCCTGCCTCTGCGTCCACCGCGTCGTATGCTGGCTACTCTGCCTCTATCGTCAAGTGCTCCACTAGTCCTGACACAATGTTGACAGTACAAAAATGTCATATCTGTCACCCTAATGATACCATTTAGTATATGTATGTGATCAGACCCATTAGGGAAGAAATCATCAACAATGCCTGCCCGCGCCATGTCAAGTATCTCACGACAGCGAGGAAGAACATCGGCAGTGTGGTCCAACTGAGACTAATGAGTCTGCAAGATCTCCTAATGGGTTGGCCTGGGCGGTGATCCAACTGTAGTGGGGATCATGTAGGGGTATGACATCGTGAAGTACCAAGTGATGTGCATGTCTGCACATCTGCAATCTCTCTCTGATCTGGTCGCCCAAGCCTCATCAGTAACCATGTGATGCTCCCAATCTGCAAAGACCTCCTTTATCTGCTGACGGGTCATCAAGAGGGTCGCAAGATATCGTCTGACAATAATCGAACTACCGCATGACGCGCTCTAGAAGATAACGAACAGTGATGGTCGAACTGGCATCCAATCATCTAGAATAAATGGCTATGTCATCCCACGGAACCGTCTCATGGTGAGCAGCATAGAAGTCGTATCAAATGTCCTATGCGGCCATGCGTTCAAGAGAGTACCTTTAAGGATCTGACACTTGGTTTTCTCTGAGAGGGATGTACGCACTAGCATGGGGCATGGCCTCAGTGTAGCCAGACACCTCTCCCCAGCCAATGATCATTATTGGTGATTAATTAGATATGGCCTTGCATTACATTCCGACATGATGCCTTCTACAACATATCATTGTCAATTATTTCGTCAGCTGATTGCAAGTTATTTCTATTTTAGTAATTTTGAATATTCAAACACACACGTAACTATGTCTTTTATTTATTTTTGATAGTTTAACCAACTATCACACAACCATAACAATATAGCCACTAAATAACTTTGTATCTTATAGTAACATTTTAAATCATTCAACATTTATTATTAAACAATTTAATCACAAGCGATATGATTTAAAGTATCTCTTTCCTTTCAATAAGCACACGACATAATTCACTTAATACGAAAAGCATGTAAAAACATGATTACCAAATTTCTATACTTAATACAATCACGATCATAAAATTATCATATTCAACATTTATCACATAAAGATGATTATGTGATGTTAAGCGTAAACACATATAAAAATTAAATTTAAACTTTTAGAATTAATTTCAATTCTTTTAAAGTGTCTCTTATCATTTTTTTTGTAAGCAAGATATTAATAAAACGGAGAACTAAATCTTCTCAAAATCCGATTACACACGAAACGGGAAAAAACCCCGCCAACAAGAAAAATTACAGACCAATTAGAATTACGAAATGTCTCTTATTATTCATAACCTACAACACATATATAAACTTAAAATTTATTGTACAATTAGCAACCATTATAATTTATATTATATCTTAAAGGACACAAGATTCAACCTTATGTCATAACACTTAATGGTTTTAATAATATGAAGAAAACAATTTTTTTTTATTTTAAAGATATATCAAATGACATTAGTACAAAATATATGAAAATAATTATATGTATATTTATTTATATATCTAATTTTATTAAATTCAAATTCAATATTTTATGATCAATATTTATGAAAATATTAACAATCAACTTTTATATTCAACTTTTTTTAAACAAATACAAATCTCACATTACTACGAAAAAGACATTTAACCGTTGTTGAAAAAGATATTTAATCACACAGGTCTTAGCGTTGTTATGTAGAGTATTGTTATAAATTTGTTACTTACAATCACGATCAAAAGACCGTTGTAGTATACTAGAAAGCGCACGCGATATCACAATGGTTAATTAACTCAACCGTTGTGATAAATCTAAAGCTCTCATGTTCGATTCTAAGCAGCGACATTTTAAAGTTTATATTATTCTCGCGTTCAATATACAACCACGATTAGTTTTTATAACTGTTGTCAAAATATATGTTGTTTTTAAAAAAGGAATTCTCTGCTTTTAAAAATATACACCCATAAGTGAATTGAATATCAAAATTTGTATTACATCAATGACACAATTCCATTAAACCGAACAACCTACAATGTACATATTATTGCATCAAATTATGCATAAGAAGGAGTTGAAGAAATATCAAATAAGGAAAAAGAATTTTGAAAAGACAAAAAGATGTATTCAACAACTCGAGGTAGCTAGTCATCCAGAAGATCTTTCCAACTTTTAAGAGAATAAAACGTGGAGACTTAAAGAAGGAATATTAACATGCATGCAAAATTTTTGGCTTTTAGACTTTCAAAGATAAGAGAAGAGGACGAGTCAGAATAACCAATTTAAAAGCTGAAAACCTCTTTGAACCAAAACACAAAAAAACTTCATCCAAAGAAATTAGAAAAGAAGAAGAAGAAGAATCAAAATGAGTACTTCTGCTGAAACTTCATCCAAATAAATCAGAGAAGAGGAACAATCAAAACAAAAAATGAGTATTTCATCCAATGTCGAGAGAACAAAAGTTGATGTGGCTGTAGAGGTCAAAGTCGTTGAAAGAGACCCTGTTATCGAATCTTTGAGACCTAGGAGAGCTTTCAGGAAGAGGACATCAAGAAGAAGTAGGGTGAAAAAGCCAATCACCATCCATTCTGATAATGATGATGATGAAGAAAATTATATTTGGTCAAACTTTCTCTCAACCAAAGAATTTAGATATGATTAATAAAAAAAATTATTTAATGAGTTTTTTTGTAAGTTTTACTATTTTCAAATGTTTTGTAAGTTTATTAAGAGTATGTTTGGTAAGACAAAAAAAAGAGCTTTTAGCTTTTCAGCTCGAATTAATAAAAAAGCTTTGTTTGGTAACTCTATTTTACCTTTTAGCTTGTAGCTTTTTTACTAGCTTTTAGCTTTTTTTTCAAAAGCTAATTGAAGTAGCTTTTGAGCTTGTAGCTTTTAGCTTGTGAGTTTTTCTTCCATTAATACCCTTATTATTTTAACTAAAATATATTATTACCCTCATTAATTAAAATACCATTAATGTCATTTTGTATCTATCAGCTAATGAAACAGCTAATTTACCAAACACTCACATTAGCTTATCAACTATCAGCTACCAGCTACCAGCTAAAAGCTACCAGCTACCAGCTATCAGCTAGTTTTACCAAACAGAGCCTAAATGAAATTTTTATTCTATGGTTTCTTATTTGTTAGCTTAAGGTTACATCTAATCTAGGGCTTTTTTATATGATTAAGGTTTCTTATATGCTACTAAATCTGAATAAAATTAAAACACATTTGCAACAAAACGAAAAATACAAAAAAAAAAATACTTAGAAATTATAACACACCAAAATCTAAATCATATCCAAAAACTAAAGCATATTCATAACAAAAATATAACTCTAAACCTTAAGCATATGCATATCCATCACAAAAATGTAATTTTTGTTCACTTCTATATCCAATAGAAAAACCAAAAGCATATGAAATATGTATAATGTACAACATGATCACAAACAGAACAACAAACAAACGGTAAATAGGAACCAAGAACAATATACAGCATTGAACAAAATATGAAGCAAGCAACATGTACCCAGAAAAAAGGAGTGAAAACCGAAGATGAAGAGTACCGTAGTTTGACGATAAGGACGAGAACAAGAATAAAGATGTTGAAGATTTGCGATTCAAATGAACAGAGAGGGTGAAGATTTGAGTTCCAAATGAATGGATATGATAACGATACAGACTACGCTTCTGCTGTCGTCTTTGGTTTGCTTGTTCGCCTAGGGCATCTTATGAAAGAAATGCAAAATATGTTTTGTTTTAATTTATCAGTAAAACCTTTAACCACGCTTGAGTCAATCCACCGTTGTTAAATCATTTTCAATTTATGTTTTCAATAATGACTTAAGTGCCACGAGCTTAATGTACTCGAAAAATAGAAAAAATGTAGTTGTTGGGAATCGAAGCTTGTTATGCATAATTTATCACCACGATTTTCAAGAACAACCGTCATTAAATTACTTTTTATATCATCAAGCGCTTCAACTTTAACATATTACGATGGTGTATAGGATATCATTGGAACTTTGGCGTTGTTGTATATACTTTTTGTAGTAGTGTCACTATCATATAAATATAACATAAAAATTATAAAAAAAAAAACACTTTATTACATACAACACAAACTTAATTATAACATTTTCAGCATAGAGTACACATTCTTTAATGTGAGTAATTTCTATAAGTTACTTCTATGCAACAAGATAATTCTTTCGTGCCCCTATTTTCTTCTCTTTGTTCGTCTTTTTTAAGAACCTACATTCACTTTTAAAATGTATCAGTTTTCTACAATGGAAGCAACTTCTCTTCTTTCTTTTTCTTTGTCAATTTTCATCGCTGTCATGAATCTCTTAATCATTTATGTTCATATTATCATTGGACTTGTTAGATTTTCTATCTACCATAACATGTATCTTCTCATGAGTAAATTGTCTTAGTATCTTCTTCTTTGCGATACTCTTCTTCTAACCAGAGATGATTACCCAATGACTCAAGAGATATATCCTCCTTTTTATGTTTCACGGTCCTTTTTATTCGCTTCCATGAAGGGGACAATTAGTATATTTTGGATGATATATTGATGGTTTCGTCTATGTTCATTTTGTGTTGCTTGTAACTATCAAGAATACGTTCAATTTCATGTAATTATTTCATAACAGGTCTATTATATACTCCCTCCGACCTTATTTATAAGCAAAGATTCATTTTTCAGTTTCATTGAGTAATAAATGTATCTAGTCTATATAATAGACCGGATACATTCATTACTCAATGAACCTGAAAAATGAATCTTTGCTTATAAATAAGGCCGAAGGGAGTACCATTTTATAACTATTGAAATGAGAACTAAGAAATTTCTTACTCGTAGCGTCTTTTTGCATGTGTCTTAGCTCTAGTTTAACCCATAAATCATTTGTAGACTGTCTGCTTTGATAGCTATCGAACAAGGAGTCTAACATATTGTTGAGAATATGGGTCATGCAAATGTAGTCAACATTATCCTATTTTGTCTATCTATAGTTCCAGCAATTGTTTCTTCATTGTATTCAAAACATATACCACTTTCAACATTGTACGCAATAAATTCATCTTTTCCTCCCAACGAATAAGTTGCCTCCATCAAATTTATCCAATTTCACAAGATTAGATGTCATAACTTTGAGTGACACTGTTATTGTTTAAGTAACAATTGAACCTAAAGATGGTTGGATATTGTGGTTGTTGGAAATATGTAGCAGCACTAGAACGAATAAGGTGTTAATGAAGATTGCACTTGAAAATTCGAAGTGTGTAAATTCATACTAACCTTTAGGTTCGATTTGCTCTCACTAATTATTATATAAGGTCTTGCTAACTAGTGCTCTCATGGCAATGGTTAAGCATTCTAAAAAAAATATTTTATAGAAAATTTAATATTTCAATTTCCAAGCCATTAAATATGCATATTAACGAGATAAATTTACTATTTTAAAGTCTTAACCATTGCCCTGAGGGCACTGGTTAGCATTTCCCTATTATATATTGGATGCATTAATGATTAATGACAAACTCTCTTCAAGATACTTTGAATATCTAAATGTGAATCATACTAACACATTAAACTTATCTTTTGATAATTGATTACAAAAGATGTTTCTTACACTTCCCTCATGCATTAATGAATTAAAGAACAACTAGTATCTATACCCGTGCAAGGCACGGGACAAAAGGGAAAAGGGGTGTCGCAAATACATGCCAACAATGGTATCCCATTTGAACCTCAACTGGTCGTGGGTCTCATGATCGCAATCAACAGAACCTGACATTCTGTTGGCGTCATGACTATCCACTCTGTCCTAGGTAGCCTAAGTATCACTCTGGCCTGGGTATTGGGCCTTTTACCTCATAGAACATCCCACCCAACTTGCAAACAGAGAAAATATGTGGTCCCCGCGGGGACCCATAATATAGTCCAGAATGCGAGAAAATAAACATGATATGCAAGCAGTAAATAAATGTGATATGCAAGTATAAAATAAATGAAGCGAAGCATAAACAATATATAAGCACACCCAATAAACAAACAAACGAAGGCTAGGATCGACTCGCTAAGAATGGACCAGCACAGGTCTATCACATCCCCAGCAGAGTCGCCACCTGTCGCACGCTCGCGAAAATGAACAGCATAGGTATGAATGTAGATGAAGATGTGGAAACCTTGGAGAATGAAGGGATCTTGCAGCTTGTTATTTTTTCTTTTAATTTGTAAATGGAATTTGTAATGGGCTTTGTTCAAATGAAATGTAATAAAATTTGAATTTCTTCTCTTCTTGCAAATGGTGATGAAATGATATAACATTGATGCTTGATTTGAATTTGAATTCTCGTAACCTTGAATGCATGTCCATGACGAGATAACCTCAAAATATAATATAGGCTTGCTCAAAAGTCTCGGCCGAATACTTCCAATCTAGCTAGGATTCATAAAATACCAAGTAAAACTCCAACTCTCACAAAGTCTAAAACCTATATAAATTGTGAACCAATAACCCAATATGTTATACTTTTATAAATAAGATGAAACCATAATCCAAGCTCCTTGAAATGGAATACCCTTGTATGATGATGACGTAGAAGTCTACAATACCCATGGATCCAAGCCTTGCTCCCATAGTCCCATATTCACAGAAGAACCAAATGAATCAAGCTTGAGTGAAGTAGAATTCTTAATTTCCAAGACCCTTGATCTCACCCCAAGTTATTGATTAAATGAATGCATGAGTTTATTGATGACCTAAGATGTAAATGAATGAGATATGTAAGCCAATTAAGAATAATTAGATGGGCAAATTTTGGGGTGCAACAAGGGGCATTCAGGGTTCTAAAAAGTTTAATTATTATTTTATTATTATTTTTTAAAAAAAGAAAATAAAAGACCAAATCTAAAGCTATTATGGTTTATTTATTAATCAATATTTAAAATATATTAACAAAATAAAATTAAATGAATAATAAATAAATAAAATAAAATAAAAAACTATCCTACAAAAGAGGGAAGGAGCGCCCCATTTCTTCAAATCTTTTTTTAACTAAATTTTTTAAAATTAATAAAAATAATAAATAATCTAAAAATACTGGTAAACATGCAAAATATGTGTATTCATCAATTATAATTGTCTTATGTTTTTTTTCCATAAATTAATAAAATAAATCATACTTAATTGACTGAATCAATTTTCATAGAAATAAAATGATATTGTCATCTTCAAATTTAATTTCACCATTTATAAACCTATGGTATTTCTTCATATTAAAATACAACATAAAATATTAATTTGTTTTTAGTTTATATCTCATTTGCACTTTTTAGGTCTTTTACAAATAATATATTTATTTAATAGTAAAATAGCACAATTTTAAAAAATATACTCTATTTTATTTGATTTGCATATGTCTAAAATTAAAATAAAATATATCATAAATATTAAATAATTTATTTTAATTTTTTACAAATAAGGAAATTAATTCTAATAGAGATAAAATATACATTCTCTTCTCTTATAATAATTATTTTAATTTTTTATAAAATGTGATATACATAATAGAAGTTTATAAAACTTTTAAAATACTATAAGAAAAATATATACAAATATGAAGAGTAATATTAATATTATTTTGTGTGTTTTTAAGTTTTCATCGTCTTGTGCGATGTTTGTTGGTTTTCCTGTTTTAGTACGGTGTTGGTTGATTTTCCCGTTTTTGTACGGTGTTTGTTGGTTTAGATTAACACATTCACTTCAAATCATTCCAGATCTTTTTATTAAAAAAAATAGACTTGTGTTCGCTCGGGTCAATTAATAAGTATAGTTTTAATTTATTCATTAAATATTGTAATGAACTGCAAATAAATAATTAATAGACCCCATAACTAATTACACCTATTTAAATAAATCAATATATTTAATATTTTTTATTATTTTGATGTTTTTATTATAATTATATGATAAATGTCTAAAAAATACTCTCTCCGTCCCAAAATATAAGAGAGAAAACAAAAACACACAAAGAAAAGTATAAAGATATTCATTTAATTTGTAGGTTTAATGAAATAAAGTGTTTAGAAAGATGTAAAAATAATTCTGATTGGTTGTTGGTTACAGAAAAGATGAAAGAGAATATAAATCAAATGCAATTTGCATTTAATTTTATCTTGAAAATATGAAAGATAATTTTTTTCTCTTATGAAAAATATATATTTTTTCTCTTATATTTTGAAACGGAGGGAGTATCATGTTAAATAATATTTTTATTAATACAAAAAGTTTTGTTTGCAAGCTGATGTAGCACGCCTAATTGAAATATTTAAAGGATTCAAATCAATTTGAATTAAGAAAATTAATGCCACAATAATTATATAATTTCACAACATTAATTATTGACACCTTCTCATTTACTATATCACAAATATTATGTAAAAATAAATAAAAGAGATGTGTGCAAATTTTTTAATAGATCAATATTATCGGTAACCATTTAAAAATAAAAAAGATTTGGATAATGCTTTATCAACTATATTATTTGAATTTTTGAAATGGCATGTCATAATCTATTTCTTTCTTATATTTTATTATCAATAACAGAATGGTATCACCTCCATTTCTTTCTTCTATTCACATTTCATTTATTAATTTATTATTTTAATAAATAAATTTAATAATTAATTCTAGCATTGAAGTATCATACTAATAATTATTTATTTATTTATTTTGAATAATTATTTATTTAATTATTATTAATATTAATAATTTATAATAATGATTAATAATAGAGAAGAAAGAGATCAATTTTAAATATTATGATTTTGAGTATGAATGTTAAAATTGTAAAGGGTAAGTTTCACTAATGGTTTGAGAAGTTTAAACAATAATACTTTAAAGGTAATACTTACAAAGTAAATTACTTTGCATCTCAACCTATTGGAATATAAAGTATCAAATAAAATTATATGTACGAAACAACATTATCTCCAACTTTAATATAATTTAAAGTCCAAATTCAAGCATATATGAAAGAGATTATCAATAATATACGAAAGAAATTGTCAATAAATCTATAGATGTTGAGACATTTCCATGAAAATCCATTGAAAAAACCTGCAAGATAATACTCAATTTCATAAACAAAAAACAAAATATATTAATAAAACTAATACATATTTGTGTAACAAAAGCTTATACATATTTCATTTTCTTATTTAAGTATTGTAATATGATTTTTAAATTTATAAAATACACTGTAAAAATATGAGAACAAAATAGTATAATATTATACAGCTGAATCCAATAGAATCCAATAGAAGCATTTCAAGATCCTCAATTTCCTTTTATTGACCATGCTCTAGACATCGATAATTCGAACCAAAAGATCCATGATTCTTTTTCCATCACAATCAAACTTTTGACCCATTTTACCTGGAATACAAAACACAAACAGTAAACACCATATTGAATCAAATAATATTAGGGATATTATGGGCATAGTAAAAACATTTGTTTTTATAGACTTTCATACAAATAGCAATGGAACAATCTGGAAAAATATATTACACATAGTGGACTGTAAAATAAAAGATTTGAGAACGATTCCAAAACCAGAAAATACAGTGGACAATAACAGTGAATAAATGAAAGAGAATGGGAACAAAAGCCAACAATATATATGAAATAAATAAGACAAAAATTGTTTAAAACTTCATAATTGTTCATAAATTTCTTTCCAATGTTTGAGAAAGTTTTGATATCAAAATAGTGAACATCAAAGCGCAATGAAAATAAAGTATGAAACAAATTAGATAAGAAATTGGAAAATTAAAATGTTGTACCTTTAATTCGGAAGAATTTTGGAACGATTTGAAAATGGAGTAATATAGTGGACGGTAGTGAAGAAATGAAATCGAATAGGAACTAATTTATATACAAATATACATGAGATATGAAAGAGATTTTGGGTAAGGTTGCAATAAATTGAGCCACCATGAGTTATAGTTTCCAAGGTGCTGCATAGGTAAACATGAAAAACAGATAAAAGTAGAAGAATGAAATTGAAAAAAATTGAATTGGAAACCGAAATGACTCAAGGTTGATGTTTCGTTTTATGCAAGAACCATGAATATTTGTGAAGCATTTAAGAATTTACACGGTAAAAATGGTATGATGATAATGATAAAAAAAATAAACCGTCGACCTGCATTGCATTGGTAACAATAGAAAAAATTAAAATTTATTTACACTGTTAATTAGTCTGCCTGTCATTAATAAATAGTAAAAAAAATTAATTAACTAAATATATTAATAATAGATTTAATAAAATAAATATAATTATATTAAATGAAAGTTTCCTTTTATAGCATAAGTAAAAAGATAAGAATGCAGGAAAGAGTGACAAATGGCAAATTTGCCAAAATACTCATCTTGCATTATTCTATTGTATGATTTAGAATAATTATAATGTGAGAGAAACATATTAGAACAAGTTGTATTTAATGTATATATTTATATTTTCACGTGTCTTTTCTGCTTCTTAAGTATCTCTATTTATAGAGAAGTTTATGTTACTTGGTGAAGAGAAACACCTTTTGAAATTAAATATGAAGCAACCAATGAATGTTTATATCACATGACGTTCAAATTTAATTTCAATAGATGCACTAATCCGATTGTTAAAGGTGTTTGCCTTTCATTAAAAGGCCGCATGTTTAAAACTTGCCTATGTTCATTTTGAATTCAATTTTATTATTGTTAATAAAAAAACTGTATTAACAACATATGGATCAAATCCCTAACCTTTAAGAATTGAGTGACTATGCCACATAATTTCATTTTCATTGGATTCATATAAATTATATATAAACATAAACTTTCAAATAATATTTTGAAAATCTCTTATTCCCATTACATATTCTATTCCCATATTTTAAAATTGAGGAAAATCTAAATCCATACCTGAATTTATTCAAAGTGAATTTTCTCTGTCAAAATTGGATCAAATTTTATGTATAGTTAGTGGTGGTAGCGGTTGGCGGTGGGAAGAAAACATGAATTAAGGTAACATTTAAAAATTATTTGTTGCTCTAAATGTGTGTAAAATAGTTGAGATATTATAAGATTGAGTTATTCTTGGAAGTGGTTGGTGGAGAGAAAAAATATTAATTAAAAAATAAAAATTATATTAATATTACTATTATTTAAAAAAACATGTAGCTAATTTATAAAAATAAATAAATAAAATTAAATATAAACATAAAAAATTACAAAATTATCGACGTCCAAGTTAATATGTATCAAATTTTATGTATAAATAAATCTGTACCTATATGTTTCAACCTTTCATTTAAAAGTAATTTATAATTAAGAAATATTGACTCAGTTGATAAGGAGTTGACTTACACAAATCGTTGGTTCAACTTCCGCTACTAATATGAGGACATCCTATGTGAGTAACTTGTAAATATCTCTCTAAATACTCTTTGAGTCGTGAGGTCTGCCCTAACCTTGACGAGTCCTCAAGCCCAACTCACCCAAAATTTTTATAATGTTACATATTTTTGTTTTAATATTTTTATAAGAATTTGTTTTTAAAAATTTTCAAAAATAATTAATTCGAATAGTTTTTATAAATTATTATTTAAAGTATTTTATTCTCTTATTATATATTTTTTATATTAAATTTTTTAAAATCACTTAAATTTAAATCTAGTTTAAATAGACTTTTATAAAAAAAAATTTGACTATGTTTTAATTTTTAATAATATATATTTAAATTATTTAATATGAAACTTATTTTTTTGGAAAATTGTCTTTGAATGTAAAAAAAAATTGGTTTTAGTCTTTCAAGTTAAAATCCGCAGAAAAATTTGCGGGAAATCAACAGATTGTAACTCCGTAGAAAAATTCGCGGGAAATCAACAAATTTTAAATCTGTAGGAAAATCCAAAGAAAACCTACCGATTTTTCAGCGGAATTTGAATTTAAAGACTAAAACAAAAAACTTGTAACATTCAGGGACTATTTTCTAAAAAAAATCCAGAATATGGACTAAAAACAAAACACACTAACTTATACGAACTAACATATTATTTAAGCCTTTTTTTAATTTATAAAAATAAATTAAAAAACTTTTAATATTTTAAGTTTTATTATTTATAAAAATAAAAAACTGTCAACATGTTGAAAACTAAGATAAAATATCTACGGCCAAAAGTATAAATAATTGCAGGAAATTTTTAACCCACCCTATATGGTGGAAAATTATTGAAGAGTAATTCAATATTCAGAAGATGAGCATCATAAGTTCTGATGTGGGCTGATCTTCTGATGGTTACTCAGAAGATGTTGTGATCTTCTGATGGTTACTCAGAAGATGTTGTTGACCAGAAGATGTTATCTTCTGGGTCCCATTAGCTTAGCTGTTTAACAGTAAGGGTACTTTGGTATTTTGTAATACTGTACTGTTTGTACCTTAAACTTGTTCACTAAGTTTGTGCTGTTAGGGCTGATGTGGCAAGAATTTTCTTTTGTATAAATAGCCTTGTAGTAGCTATCATTTATTAACAACGCAAGTAGAAGAACAACAACTTTATTCTCTCTCATTAATCTTTGCGCCGTTATTCTCTTTGTCACCATCTTTATTCATTGTGCACCAACAATTGGTATCTAGAGCTCCGGTTCCAAACACAAGGAAACACGAGTGAACGTGAGTTTGTGTGACTGTGTGATTGATTTTGTTTCTGGGAAACAAAGTTGTGTTGAATCAAATTTTCTCTTGGCTGTTTGTGGGTTGGGAAACACTGTGTGAGTGTGAGTGAAATCTGTTTTTTCTCTGCACAAGTTTAAAGATGAGTGGAAGCAATTTGAATACCAAACTTCCGGTTATTAATGGTAAAACTGGAATAGATGGATGATTCAAATGCGTGAATTATTTGGTGCTCAAGATGTTCTAGATCTTGTCACTGGAGGATATGTTCCGGTTACAGCGGATGCAACAGAAGAACAAAGAGAAGCGCAGAGAGAGACGAAGAAGAGAGACCAAAAGGCGTTGTTCTTCATCCATCAGTGTGTGGATGTGAATGTGTTTGAGAAGATTGTTGATTCTATGACGTCAAAGGAGGCGTGGGATATACTGGTCAGGTGTTACGGTGGTGACGTATCAGTGAAGAAGGTGAAGCTTCAATCCCTGAGAAAGCAATATGAGAATCTCAACATGAAGAACAATGAGAAAGTCTCTAAGTATAACTCTAGAGTGATTGTGATCACTAATGAGATGAAGGCTTGTGGAGAAACTCCTTCTGAACAAGTAATCATAGAGAAGATATTGAGGTCACTTACTCCTCAATTTGATTATATTGTTGTATCTATTGAACATTCTAAAGATCTGGAAACCATGAGAATAGAAGAGTTGCAAAGCAGTTTAGAAGCACAAGAGTTGCGTCTGATTGAGAGAACTTATGAGAGAGAAGTTGAGCAAGCTCTGAAGGCTTCTTTTGTCAAGAAGGACCAGAAGCATAGACGTGGTGATAGATTCTAGAAGGAAGCCTCAACTTCAGATGAGAAGAGATATTAGAAGGGAAAGGATAAGAAGAAAGTTCAATGTTACTGTTGCAAACAGTTTGGCCATTTTGCTAGAGACTATTTGGCAAACAAAGGAAGGAAATCAGAAAAGCAAATATAGCTAGAGGTGATTCTGATGACGAACCTGTGCTATTGATGGCTTCAGAATCTAACGAAAGATGTTCGTCAGAGTGGTGGTATATGGACACTGGGTGTTCAAATCACTTGACTGGAAACAAACAATGGCTGATAGACTTTGACTCTGAAAGGAGGATAAAGATTAGATGTGTTGATGATAAGTATCTTATTGCAGAAGGTATGGGAAATGTCAAAGTCAAAGTGAAGAATGGAAAGACTGTTCTGATCAAGGATGTTTGGTATGTTCCTGGAATCAGAAGCAATCTGATGAGTGTAGGTCAGCTCATTGAGAAAGGTTTCTCAGTTGTTATGAAGAACAATCTCTTGAAGTTGTATGATTCCAATCAGAAGTTGATTATGCAATCTAAACAGGGAAGCAACAGAACATTCAAGGTGAATGTAGAAACAGCTGAAACAGAGTGTCTGAGTGCTGAAGGCTCAGAAGGTGATAGTAAGCTGTGGCATAAGAGGTTGGGGCACTTGAACTATAGAATCCTGGGGCATCTAAGTTCTAAGAAGCTTGTACATGGCATTCCAAAGATTGTGAAGCATGAGAAGTCATGTGAGGTGTGCATGAAAGGCAAACAACCCAGATTGCCATTTGTATCAGAAGTTGCTCCAAGAGCAAAGCATGCTCTGGGAGTAGTGCACTCTGATGCGTGTGGACCATTTCCAGAAGGAAATAGGTATTTTGTGTCTTTTGTGGATGAGTTCACAAGAATGACGTGGGTAACACTTATCAAGTTTAAGACTGAGGTGTTCACAGAATTCCAAAAGTTCAAGGTGAAGGCTGAGAAGCAGAGTGGTCAGAAGATAAAGATTCTCAGAACGGATGGTGGAGGTGAGTATAACTCTACAGAATTCCAGAAGTTATGTGATGATAATGGAATTGAGCACGAGGTTACTGCTCCTTATACTCCTCAACACAATGGTCTTGCTGAACGTAGAAATCGTACTTTGCTTGATATGACGATAAGTATGCTAAAAGAGAAGAAGCTTCCTCATAATCTATGGGGAGAAGCTGTTGCTACTGCAGCATATGTGCTCAACAGGTGTCCAACGAAGAGGCTGAAGGAAATTGTTCCTTTAGAGAAGTGGACTAAGGAGAAGCAGAGTGTTAGTCATCTGAAGGTTTTTGGTTCTGTGTGTTACAAACACGTTCCAGAAGCTAGAAGGAAGAAGCTGGATGATAGAAGTAGAGTGATGTTATTGGTGGGGTACCACAGTACAGGTGCATACAAGCTCTATTGTCCAGAAACTAATAGAGTTGAAGTCAGCAGAGACGTCATTGTGAAAGAATCAGAAGTTTGGGATTGGAGAGAGTCTCAACCAACTTCTAATGTAGAGATAACTTTTGAAGAAAAGTTAGAGTCAGAAGATGAAGAATCTTCTGAAG
Source organism: Vicia villosa (assembly GCF_029867415.1). Lineage (NCBI taxonomy): Eukaryota > Viridiplantae > Streptophyta > Magnoliopsida > Fabales > Fabaceae > Vicia > Vicia villosa. The sequence continues at coordinate 150,847,002 of NC_081184.1, read as the reverse complement.
ACGAGTCAGAAGATGAAGCATCTTCTGAAGATGAGTCAGACGGTGAATCTGATTCTGATCCAGATTCTGATGATGACCTAGAATCTGGTGGTAGTCATGATTCTGGAAGGGAAAACTCTGAAGACGTAGAGTCTGGAGGACAAGCTTCTGGAGATGATCATGAAGTTGGAGACTCTGGAGGTGGTGACTCTGGAGTAGTTGACTCTGAAGTAGCTCAACGACCACAAAGAGTCAGAACAATACCTAGAAGGTTTGTAGATTTTGACATGTTACAAGACACAGAAGTTGACTCAGAAGGAGATGTCATTCAGTGTGCCATGTTAGTAGATTATGAACCAGTGAGTATTGAAGAGGCACTCAAGAAGAAGGTCTGGCTGAATGCCATGAAAGAAGAACTTGAGGCTATAGAAAGAAACAAGACTTGGAAGCTGACAGAAATTCCAAAGAAGAAGAAAGCCATCAACGTCAGATGGGTTTTCAAGGTAAAGCTGAAGCCAGATGGATCAGTTGGTAAACACAAAGCGTGGCTAGTGGCTAGAGGTTTTCTTCAGAAACCTGGACTAGATTACTTTGAGGTGTTTGCTCCTGTAGCTAGACATGAAACAATCAGACTGGTGATTGCGTTAGCTGCAAACAGAGGTTGGTCCTTAATGCATCTGGATGTAAAGTCTGCATTTCTGAACGGTCCATTACAAGAGGAGGTATATGTGTCACAACCCCCTGGCTTTGTGAAAAAGAATAAGGAATGGATGGTGTACAAATTACACAAAGCTCTGTATGGATTGAAGCAAGCGCCCAGAGCTTGGAATTTGAAGATTGATTCATTTTTCAAGAAGTAAGGGTTTCAGAAGTGTGAGATGGAATATGGAGTTTATGTGCAACATTCTGGAAGCAATATGATTCTGTTATGTCTTTATGTTGATGACATGTTGCTTACAGGGAGTTGTCCAGAAGATCTGATGAAGTTCAAGAAGGTGTTGATGAATGAGTTTGAGATTACAGACCTTGGGAAAATATCATATTTTCTAGGGATAGAGATTTTGTACTCAGAAGATGGTATCATTCTGCATCAGCTGAAGTATGAATTAGAACTTCTGAAGAAATTCAAGTTGGAGAATTGCAAAGCTGCTGTTACACCGTCAGAAACGAATCAGAAGTTGGACTCTGATTCTGAAGGTGAAGATGTTGATGCTACGATCTTGAAACAGCTGCTTGGTTCTCTGAGGTATTTGTGTAATACCAGGCCTGATATATGCTATGTAGTTTGATTGGTTAGTAGGTTCATGAGTAAACCTAAGTGGTCCCATTACCAAGCTGCTGTCAGAGTCTTGAGATATGTCAAGGGAACTCTGAAGTATGGCATATTGTTTCCTTCTGGGAGAAAGGAAGAATCAGAGTTATTGAGTTATTCTGATTCTGATTGGTGTGGAGACAGAGTTGATAGAAGAAGTACTTCTGGATATTTGTTTATGTTTCTGGGAGGTCCTATTTCTTGGAGTTCCAAGAAGCAACCTGTTGTTGCTCTATCAACCTGTGAAGCTGAGTACATCGCAGGCGCTGTAGCTGCATGTCAAGCTGTGTGGCTTCTGAACTTATTAGAAGATCTGAAGATTAAAGTGAATAAGCCTCTGAAGCTGATGATTGATAACAAGTCTGCAATCAATCTTGCCAATAATCCGGTGTTACACGGAATAAGCAAGCATATTGAGACTAAGTATCATTTCTTGAGAAGTCAAGTCCAGAATGGAACATTAGAAGTTGTGCACTGCAGCACCCAGAAGCAGATGGCTGATGTTCTGACGAAGGCGATCAAGACAGATCAATTTCTGCTCTTAAGGGATGGAATTGGCGTTGTCAGCTTTGATTGAAGAATATGAATTAAGGGATGATATTGAAGAGTAATTCAATATTCAGAAGACGAGCATCATAAGTTCTGATGTGGGCTGATCTTCTGATGGTTACTCAGAAGATGTTGTGATCTTCTGATGGTTACTTAGAAGATGTTGTTGACCAGAAGATGTTATCTTCTGGGTCCCACTAGCTTAGCTGTTTAGCAGTAAGAGTACTTTAGTATTTTGTAGTACTGTACTGTTTGTATCTTAAACTTGTTCACTAAGTTTATGCTGTTATGGCTGATGTGGCAAGAATTTTCTTTTGTATAAATAGCCTTGTAGTAGCTATCATTTATTAACAACACAAGTAGAAGAACAACAATTTTATTATCTCTCATTAATCTTTGCACCGTTATTCTCTATGTCACCATCTTTATTCATTGTGCACCAACAAAAACATTCTATAAAAATTCAAAAAATAACTTTTAGATTTCAGAGATGTGCCTCTAAACGCATATAAAATCACACCATCAAAAGTGTTGCAAGTGAAACACCTTTATTTTGTCTAAAAAATGTATCTACGGGTGCCTAATGAATAATATACACTTATGCAACATACTTTGCACTTACGTAACGCCAACACCTTCATCTTCCCAACATCATTGGACTCCAATCACAAACATGCCAACTTCACCAAATTTTACACCATTCAAGATGCATTCTACCACAAAACTGAAGATGACCGCTTGATCATTGTCGATGGAAAGGTACTGACTTTTTCACCAATCTCTCAAATTTCCCATATAGGTCTTTCTCAATTGCTTTATTCACTTCTGTTTTTAATAAAGTAATTTTGTTTCATAATACTTCAATGCTGTTGGTTATTTTCTTTTTCCATGATATATTGATATTTAACTTGAGTTTGTGAACATCGCCACTAGAATTCTTATGTTTTCTTTGTTTTCAACTATAGATAAATTAATCTGTATTTAGATTTTATCTAGTAGCTTTTCGGAGACTTGAAATTTGAAAATACATCTCTAAATATTTTTTTAGTCAATATAAATGTGTCTCACCTACAATATCTTTATTGATGCATTTTAAATGCGTCCGAAGAAGTATCCCCGAATCCGGAGACATTTTTAATTTTTCAACAAGGAGTGGTAACAATTTATAGGCTGCCTTTAGCCATTCCCATAATTGAAATAGTGAATTGGACTTGGACCTATGAACAGATAAAAACGGGCCGTGGGCCTAGATCCGAGATTCGGGTTTAATGATTCAAGGCCCGTTATATTACACAGATTTAATTCCATTCAACACTAGCAATATCTTCCTCTCTCTCATTTGCTCAGTGACAGTTTAGGGTTTGCATTTCGTAGCAGCAATGGCGCCGAAGAAGGAGAGAACACCTAGGGTTAGCAGAAACCCCGATTTGATAAGGGGAATTGGAAAATTCTCAAAATCTCAGATGTACCACAAGAGGGGTATCTGGGCTATCAAGGCCAAAAACGGCGGCGTTTTGCCTCGCCATGATCCCAAACCTAAACCTGAAACTCCTGCTGAGAAACCTCCCAAATTTTACCCCGCTGATGATGTGAAGAAACCCCTTCTTAACAAGCATAAGCCTAAACCTACCAAGCTCAGGTTAATTTTCATCATGAATCTCTGTTGTTCTTATTCATATGTTTAGGTTTTATCAGAGTTTAGGCTTATTATTCCATTTTTAGTTCGATTTAATTATATAATGTTGTTTGAGTTAATTGAGATCTGGATTAAGTTTATTGTTTGTTCGAATTACTGATTACTAACGGGTTGATTGTAAAATGATGAAAAGAATTGTTTTTACCATCATTATTATCCCTTTTTACGCAGTTGTTTGTACATTGTTTTGATTTTGATGTTTATTTTATATTGTGCTTTTTTTGTCTCCAGGGCCAGCATTACCCCAGGAACAGTTCTGATTCTTCTTGCTGGTAGATTCAAGGGAAAGAGGGTTGTGTTTTTGAAGCAGCTTCCTTCTGGATTGCTTCTTGTTACCGGTAATCCTAGATTCTCTTAAGCAATTCCATAGAGTTGATAATGTTTCCTATAACTGTTTTTTTGTTTTGTTTTACATATCAATTTAATATTTATATTTACTATATGGTATTTGAATTTAGAAGTGTCGTGAGCATATATATTCCATATCTCTATCATGTGTATTTTAATGCTTATTGTTATATCTGCGGAAATGTTCTCCTGCGGAAATGTTCTCAGGGTATACTTTTGTTTTTGTATTTAAATTGAGGATATGTTCTCCATTGCAAGTGATATCAAAACTGAGGATATTTTGACCTATTTTTAATACTTCAATTGTTCTTCTAACTCTGCATCTCAATTCTCAGGTCCCTTCAAAATTAATGGAGTTCCCTTGAGACGTGTGAATCAGTCATATGTGATTGGCACATCCACCAAAGTAGATGTCTCTGCTGTCAATGTGAGCAACTTTGATGATAAGTATTTCTCAAAGGATGCCAAGAAAAAGAAGAGCAAAGGTGAAGGTGAATTCTTTGAGTCAGACAAAGAGGTGGGGTTTTCATTTTCTTTTCGTATTCTGTTTGTATTTTTCTGTAATGCTCAATTGCTTATTGTGGGCTGACATATGTTTTTATTTTGAATGTAGGAGAAAAAAGTTTTACCTCAGGAGAAGAAAGATGAGCAGAAAACAGTTGATGCTGCATTGATTAAAGCGATTGAGGCTGTTCCGGATTTGAAGACTTATCTTGGTGCCAGGTTTTCTCTCAAGGCTGGTGTGAAGCCACATGAGCTAGTCTTCTAGGCTGGATGAATTAGTGATGTTATGCTTTGTTATATTTTTTGTAATGGAGATAGTTGCTTTTTCTTAAATTTAAGATATTCTAATTTTGATGGGAAATGGAATTCTTATGGAGCTATTCCTTCCTAAATTTTTGCTATTGTGAACTTTTTATTGTCTTTTTTATGAATTTTAGTTATTATGAGGCTGTCATCTCTTGCCTTTTATAGTATGTTGAAGATGATGTATTCTATGTGCTTTTGAAGAGGTAGTGTCACAATAAGAACTAGATTCAGCATGTTTGGTTTTGCAGCCACAATCCTTAGAACCCTGGCAGAAAACCGTTTTGACATGGAAGTTATTTAAGTTTTCAACTATATGTTTCCATTTAAAAAGTAATGCAAGTGTTTAACATCATACCTGGTAGATTATATTTTCATTCAATGTTGGTTCAATTAAAGAAGTTTCCTTGACAAGATGCTGGAATCGTCCCATCCACGTTAAATAGAATCGTCCCATCAATGTTGGTTACACTCTACAAAATCCTAATTTTATTATTATATCTAATCTAATTAGTAACTAAAACTCATTCGAGTCTTCCAACTTCAATTTAGAGGTAGCAGATGTCTTCCCATTAATTTTCTTATAGCGATGGAGGTTGTGTCACTAAAGGAATAAATGTAAGAGGATGGATGATTGGAGGGTCTACTGGGCAGCCTTGTGCCATATGTTATGGTCGTGGGGTAATAAAGGCTTCAACCAAATTGTTGTTGTAAAGAAGGAAATAGAGCTGGTTATGAAGGACTCCATTGAGAAAGAGTAGTGAAAAATGGCCAAGTGGTTTTTCTAAGTTTGTGGGCGATGACAGAGCTTATGTCGTTAGGCTTTGAGGTGTTTTTGAACGGTTTGAATTGTGTTAGGCTGCTGAGGTGTCTTTCGTGAGTGGTTATCAAGATACCACCAGAAGAGATAAAGTTAGTTCTTAGATGTTGATTCAAAAAATTCAACCTCAAATGGATTGGAAAATCATAATCCAACATTTATCTCTCAAGGTTATTGTTAATTTTTTATTATTAATTTTTTATTATTAATTTTTTCGTATAAAATGATAAAAGAGTGTTTATCATTATTATATTTTTAATGTGTGCGTGTGTGTGGTCTAGCGGTGAATCGCTTGGGTCTTGAGAGTGTGCTCCTCTCAAGGTCTCAGGTTCGAAACCCACTAGGTCCAAATTGCTTATTAAAAAAAAATTATTATATTTTTAATTTTCAAAATAGCATAACAATTTGAAAAATTTATGTAGACCATTCAAAATCATCATTTTATACAAATTAGGGTTAAATATGTTTTTGGTCCCTATAAAATACTTAATTTTGTTTTTTGCCCACTAGGTCCAAATTGCTTATTAAAAAAAAATTATTATATTTTTAATTTTCAAAATAGCATAACAATTTGAAAAATTTATGTAGACCATTCAAAATCATCATTTTATACAAATTAGGGTTAAATATGTTTTTGGTCCCTATAAAATACTTAATTTTGTTTTTTGCCCCTATAAAAATAAATGACATATTTTGGTCCATACAAAATTATTATGCAACTAGTTTTAGTCCCTACTATTAAATTTATATTTATTTTTGAATGATTATCTTGCAGACATGTTTAGAACGTTTAAAAAATTCCTTGAAAAAACAGGATGTCAAAAATTGATTTCTAAGTCGAGATTTTTATTAGTTTTATCATTATTTTTTGAAATTTAAAAAATTCATATTTAATTCTTATCATATTTAAAATTTTTAAAATTTTACAAATAAATATTTTACAATATTCTAAACATGTATGAAAAAAATAATTCAAAAAGTTTAAAAATTAAAGGGTAATTAAACCGTTTTTAATTTTTAGAAAATAACAGGGAGTAAAATATGTCATTTTTTTAATAGGGACTAAAACTAAAATATGAAATATTTAAAAGGACCAAAAACATATTTAACCTTACAAATTACGAGTTCCTCTAAATTATGGGGCTTTTGGTGTTATGTATAAAAATAAACTCTTTGAAATTCTTCTAACTAAAATCCTTCAATTCTTTCCTCTCACTTCCTCCTTTTTTTTTTTTCAAAATCCCTCAAACTTTTAAAGATACTCTTAGCTACTAGCTGCTGTGTACATAACAAATCATCTTTTAGGTACAAGACAAAAGACTCTGCTGTATGTTGGGAGGAAATTCACAATACCGTGAAATAATTCAACAACACAAACTCTCTTAAATATAAAATGCAACTTAAAGACAACTAACAAAAATACACCAAACAACACAACATAATTTTAGCGTGAAAAAACCTCAGTTAACTAGAAATAAAAAACCACGGACCTGTATGCCACTTAAAATCTCCACTATAATCTATAATGGGTACGAGCAAAGTTCTCTCTAACACTATTTATATGCATTACATAAACATCATCAAGATCTACAATCAATCTTGGAATACAACAAGAACAAAGAAAGACAAAACAACCCAAAAACACCAAAAAATTATGACCTCAAAGACCGACTAAACCGACTAATTTATAAAGCTCCGAATTCAACCTCCACCGTTCAGAATTTGCTCATATGAGTCATGAACACTGCGCCAAAATTTAAGGACGATCCAACCGTTGGATTTTGGCGCAAGCTTCAATTTTCTGGAACTGATTTGTGCAAAAAATGAACTATGAGATTAGTGTTTTCTCTCTAGCTTTCCTTGTTGTTTCTCTCACATAATGAATGAATAACCTAATTATGTTTGTTGGATAACAACAAAGACTTACACACACCTGGGTCACTAACCCACATCCATTTAGACCACTCCAAATAGGAGAGAAAAGCCAAACAAATTCTTCCGATCGGCTAGTTGGAGGGCAATACTATTTCGACTTCCATATGACAAAACTCAAATTTTCCTCTAGGCAACACCTTTGTCAACATATTTGAACCATTGTCATCAGTGTGAATCTTCTCAAGCTCCACCAACTTAGAATCTAATGCATCACGAATCCAATGATAACGAATATCAATATGCTTTGACCTCGAATGAGAATTCAAGTTCAAATGAATTTTGATTCAAAAAATTCAACTTCAAATGGATTTTGATTCAAAGAATTCACCTTCAAATGGATTGGAAAATCATAATCCAACATTTATTTCTCAAGGTTACCAATTAATTTCGACTTAGTGTTTTCTTTTTTGGATCTATATTTGTAATAAAAAAAATAAAAAGTGTGGACTTTTTAGGTTCATTAAAAAAAAGTTCATTTTAAATTTATTTGAGTTAACGTATTTGAATTATATATAGATTAGATACATTAATTATAAACTATAATAAAGACTAGAGATAATAATAGTAGAATTCTCAAGATTCCTTAAATTTTCAAACCTAATCATTTTTTCAATTGTAATTTCAAACGTCTTTTTTCGGATGAATTTTTTAGGCTTTGAGAGTTTGAAGAGAAGGGAAAGTGCATGTTTCTGAAAATAAATTTTAAAGAAAAATATAGGAAAATATTTAACATTTTTTTTGGTATAGAATGATAAAAGAGTGTTTATCATTATTATATTTTTAATTTTCAAAATAGTATAACAATTTGAAAATTTTATGTAGACCATCCAAAATCATCCTATTATACAAATTATGTGTTCTCCTATATTAAGGGGCTTTTGGTGTTATGAATAAAAACAAATTCTTTAAAAAATTTCTAACTAAAATTCTTCAATTCTTTTCTCTCAATCTTTTTTTTTTCTTTCAAAATCCTCCCCTCAAACTTTTAAAAAGACTCTTAGCTACTAGCTGTTCTATACAAAACAAATCATCCTTTAGGTACAAGATAAAAAAGTTTGTTGTATGTTAGGAGGAAATCCACAATGCATCGGAATAATTCAACAACACAAACTATCCCAAATACAAAATGCAACTTAGAGACAATCAACAAAAATACACCAAACAACACAACATAATTTTAGCGTGGAAAAACCTCCATTAACTTTGAGTAAAAAACCACGGGATTCGTATGCCACTTAAAATCTTCACTATAATCAACAATAGAGACAAGCAATGTTATCTCTAACACTAGTTATAGGAAATACATAAACATCATCAAGATCTACAATCAATCTTAGAATACAACAAGAACAAAGAGAAACGAAACAACTCAAAAACACCAAGAAATTCTGACCTCAAAGACCGGCTCGACAGACTGACTTACAAAGCTCAGAATTCAATCTCCACCGTTCAGAATTTGCTCCTATGAGTCATGAACACTGTAACAAAATTCCAGGATGATCCAACTGTTGGATTTTGTACAAGCTTTGATTTTCTGAAACTAATTTGTGCAGAAAAAGAGCTACGAGAATAGTGTTTTCTCTCTAGCTTTCCTTGTTGTTTCTCTCACACAATGAACGAATAACCTAATTCTCTCTTTTAGGTAACAACAAAAGCTTACACACACATGGGTCACTAACCCACATCCATTTGGGTCACTCCAAATAGGAGGGAAAAGCCCAACAAACTCCCCCGACCAACTAGTTGGAGGGCAATACCATTCTGACTTCCATACGACAACATTCAAATTTCCCCCAGGCAACATCTTTGTCAACATATTTGAACCATTGTCATCAGTGTGAATCTTCTCAAGCTACATCAACTTGGAATTTAATGCATCACGAATCGAATGATAACGAACATCAATATGCTTCGACCTCAAGTAAAATGAGGAATTCTTTGATAAGTAAATGACACTTTGATTATCACAATACAATACATACTTTTCTTGTTTCACATTAAGTTTCATTAAAAATTTCCTTAACCATAACAACTCTTTTGACGCTTCCACGATGACTATAAACTCTGCTTCGGTAGTAGAGAGTGCAACACATTTTTCAATTTTGATTGCCAAGCCACGGCTCCCCCGACAAAAGACACCATATATCCTGAAGTATATTTTCGATCATCCAAACTTCCGGTCCAATCCGAATCTGTATATCCATCCAACATAGGCTTCTTGCATCCCAAAGTTAGTCTCAAATTCGAAGTGCCACGCAAATATCTCTCACCCACTTCACAACCTCCCAATGATCTTTTCTTGAATTTGAGAGATAACAACTCACCATTCCCACAACATGATCAATACCGGGTCTTGTTCAAACCATAACACACCTCAAACTACTAACGGTCAACGAGTACGAAATATTCTTCATACTCCACTTTTCTTCATTCGTAGATGGATATAGTTTATGACTAAACTTGAAATAAGAAGCAAGTGGAATGCTCACCGCTTTAGCCTTATCCATACTAAAACGCCGAAGGACTTTCTCCACATACTTTTCTTGTGACAAGTACAACTTATTCTCAGTTTGATCTTGAACAATATAAATACCAAATTTTTTCTAAACCTCTCCTAAATCCTTCATAACAAAAGATTCACTCAAAGTGTTCTCCAACTCTTTAATTCTTAAAATATTCTTTCTAACAATTAGCATATAATCCACGTAAAGCAAGAGAATAATGAAATCAACTTCGAAGAAATTCCAGAATAACACACAATGATTGGCCTTGGTCATCTTGTACCCATGTTCGGTCATCGTCGAGTTGAACTTTTGGTACCATTGGGGAGGTGCTTGTTTAAAACCATAAAGATTTTTTTTACCAATTTACAAACATAGTCTTCTTTGCCATTTTCTAGGAATCCATTTGGTTGCTCCATGTAAATTTCTTCATGTATATCACCGTGAAGGAAAGCCGTCTTCACGTTCATTTGCTCTATTTCCAAATCAAGATTAGCGGCTAGCCCAAGAACCACTCGAATAGATTGCATCTTCACAACCGGAGCAACAATCTCGCCAAAATCAATACCTTCAAGTTGTTTAAAACCTCTTACTACCAAATGAGCCTTGTATCTTCTTTGAGAAGTACACTTATCTTGCTTAATCCGATAAACCCATCTATTCTTCAATTCTCTCTTACCCTTTGGCAACTTCACTAACTCAAAAGTATTATTCTCACGAAGTGATTGCATTTCACCCTCCATGGGATCTATCCACTCCTTTTTGTTCTCATCCTCCAAAACTTATTTAAAGTTTTTGGGCTATCTACCATCGGTAAGAAAAACATACTCGTTCGAGGGGTATCGAACGAAAGGCCTTTTATCATGAGTAGACCGCCTCAACTCATTAGCAGCAATTGGTTGCTCAACACTTTCAACAACGTCTTCCGTATCACCTACATCAATAATATCATTAGGATTTAAAATATTATCAATATTCAAATCTATACCTTGATTTTCAATTGGAACATCTTCGACAGTGGTATGGGTAGGAGCAATAGTAGTTGAGTCTGTATCAACCATTTCTTCGTCTTCAAAAGTCGGATATTTATTCTCAACTTTGCCGTTGTCCTCAATTGTATAATCCTCCATGAATACAAAATCACATCTACGAGTAAGCTTCCATTGAACCAGATCAAAGAACCGATACCCAAACTCATCAAGTCCATACCCATCAAACACACATTTCTTTGACATCTCATCCAATTTTGATCTCTCATCCTTCAGAATATGCACATAAGCCATGCACCCAAACACCCGAAGATGGTAATAGGAAACATCTTTACTCTCCAAACATGATTTGGAACATCAAAATTCAACATAACACATGGAGTGAGGTTTAAAAGATGTACAACCGTGTTCAATGCTTCTCCACAAAAGTATTTCAGAAACTTTGATTGAGAAAGTAAATATCTCAACCTTTCCACCAAAGTTCTACTCATTCTTTCGACTAACCCATTCAATTGTGGTGTCTTTGGAGGAGACTTTTGATGACATATACCTTGATCTTGACAATACTTGTCGAAAGGTCCTATATACTCCCCCTGATATCGGTTCAAATACACTTGAGTTTTTTACCCGTTTCTCTTTCAATCGATGCTTGAAGTGACTTGAAGGTATCCAACACTTGATCTTTCGTCTTCAAGGTATAAGCCCATGTTTTCCGAGAATAATCATTAATGAAAGTCACAAAGTAATATGCATCACCAAGTGATCGTATCTTCTTAGAACCATACACATCAGAATATGCATCACCAAGTGACCGTTTCTAATGACATAAATGACACTTGCCTTTGCTTACCTGCCAAACAATGCGGACAATACTTTCTCAACTCTTCATCAGAAACACCATACAACACATTCTTCTTAGCCAAAATACTCAAACCTTTTTCACTCATATGACCCAAATACTTGTGCCATAATTCAGATGAGCTATCATTGTCATAATTGTTGATGTGGCAATTTGAAACCCCAAGTTGGACGACGTACAAGTTCGAATTCCTTTTTCCTTTAGCAACCACCTTTGAGTCTTTCTTTAGCTTCCATTCATTTCTCGAAAAAGAATTATCATATCCTTCATTATACAACGAATAAAAGATTGAAACGAAGTTCCGGAATGTGTTTCACACCTTTGAGAACTAGAGTAGTCCCATTGCTAGTTTCGTTATAAATATCTCTCATTCTGATGACATTAGCTTGCCCATTATATCTCATACGAACAACCCCAAAGTCACCGGTCTCGTAAGTTGAAAAAAGATCACGTCTAGAGGTTGCATGCGTAGAAGCACCACTATCAACCAACCAATCCATCTCATCACATGATAGATTGACATTCTGTACACAACTATCACAAACAATAAAGAAATCATCAAGAATAACAACATCTTCATTATTGTTACTTTCCTTTTTGTCGTTGTTGTAGTTATTCTTCTTGTTTTCCCTTTTCAACTTACGATAATACCTCTTTAAGTGTCCCTTTTCCCATAATGATGACAATCAATATGAGAGATCTATTAGAGCCTCCTTATGATTTACCACGATAAATTCCACAATTACTTGAACCTCTACTTTGATGTCTCCCCCTTGATTCGGTAACTAACACCTCAGAATGTAAAGTAAAACCTCGTGACTTACGCCTCAACTCCTCATTCAACTTACTAATTTTAGCCAAGTCCATCGAGATGATACCATTCAAAGCGAAGTTAGACAAGGATGTCCTAAAAGTCTTCCAAGAATTAGGCAAAGTACCAAGAAGAAACAAACCTTGAATTTCATCATCTAAAGTAAGATTCATCCCTGACAATTGCTTTAGAATCCCTTGGAAAGTGTTCAAGTGATCAGTCATTGGAGAACCATCACTATACGTGAATGGCATCAATTGCTTGAACAAGATCAACTTATTGTTCCCCTTCTTTCTTGCATACAACTCCTCAAGTTTTAGTCCAAAGAAAGCAAGCATGAGTAACTGAGCTCACATGATACAAAACATTATCATCCATCCATTGAGGAATATAACCACAAACTTGTCTATGCAACAAAGTCCATTCTTCATCACCTTTTCCACCGGGTTTCTCATTAAAGAAAACCGGTAGGTGAAAAACTTTCACATAAAGCAAATATTCTATTTTTCCTTTCCAAATATTATAGTTGGAACCATTCAAACTCACCAAGCTTAGATGTGTTAGTCTCCGTCGTTATACAAATCAAACCACGACTCTAGATACCACTCGTTAGGAAGAAATCCGCAACTCAACGAAATAATTCAACAACACAAACTCTCCCAAATATAATATGCAACTTAGATACAATCAACAAAAGCACACCAAACAACACAATATACTTTTAACATGGAAAAACCTCTGTTAACTAGGAGTAAAAACCCGTGGGACCCGCAGACAACTTAAAAAATCTCCACTATAATCAACAATGGGTACAAGCTAGGTTCTCTGTAACACTAGCTAGAGGAATACATAAACATCATAAAGATATACAAGAACTAAGAGAGACAAAATAACCCAAAAACACCAAGAAATTTTGACCTCAAAGATCGGCTCCACGGACTGACTTACAAAGCTCAGAATTCAATCTCCACCGTTCAGAATTTGTTCCTATGAGTCATGAACATTATGCCAAAATTTAAGGACGATCCGATTGTTGTATTTTGTGCAAGCTCCAATTTTCTAGAACTGATTTATGCAAAAAAGGGGCTACGGAAATAGTATTTTTCGCTCTAGATTTTCTTGTTGTTTCTCTCATACAATAAATGAATAATCTAATTCTCTTTGTTGGGTAACAACAAAGGCTTACACACACATGGATCACTAACCCACATTCATTTGGGTCATTCAAAATAAGAGGGAAAAACCCAACATTGTATAGATAACAAATCATCCTTTAGGTACAAGACAAAAGAGTAAGAAATTGCTTCTAGTAAAAGTTGTATGGAAAATATCACCTTTGATATAGGCCACTCGAGAATGGGAATATGATATGTTGGCTAACTACCCATAAGTATTGTGAAGTAACTTAAAATTCAATTTTATTATGTGGGTAGAATATAACATCCTAACTTAATTACAGATTGGTAATTAACTATAACTTTCATTATCTTTTTCTAATATTAATTATAGCGATTAAACTGTAGGATTTTATCCCAAACTTCATAGAAATGTTTGCACGATAAAACTGATTCTAAGATTGTGGATAGAAGCCATATGAATAGTACTTGATCTTGAACGATCCATGCTTCATGTTCCTATAAAACATTATTTTGTAGGAGATCTTGACATGCCTTGTATTTCATGATAATTTAAGGGTTCCCAATGAACTTGCGCATCTTTTGGGTGAGGATCACCTCACCTTTTTCACCCGATTCTATAGGAGATAATTGCATTCTTGAAGTTGAATTGAGAATATTGAAATATAGGATTTGTTGAATTGAATGTAAAAAAGTTAGATGAAGTGTTTCATAATTGATTTTGATTTGTGTTTCATACGAATGTTTGCATGACAAAACCGTAGGAAACACTGATTATGAGATTGTGGATAAAAGTCATATGAATAGTGTCTGATCTTGAACAATCCATGCTTTGTGTTTTTCTAAAATGTTGTTTTGTAGTCGATTTTAACCCATCTTATATTTCACAGAAATTTGAGGATTCACAACGAATTTGTGCATCTTTTAAGAGAATTACGCGTTCTTTTATATACATTTCATTACTGATATAAAAGAACACACAACTAAAAAACAACCAAATTACATGAACAATTTATAATATACTGATGCCATTATATTTTTATTTTTTTGATGGAAAGGACTTATATAATTTCATTACTGATAATATTCTAATACATGTCGAAATAATGGTAAAATTATGAAAACTAGCAAGAGATTGAGCCACCCGTGCCAAAGCACAAGCAACCTCATTAGCTTGTCTCATAACGAACTTAACATGAGAGTTCCTTAATAAAGTGGCTAATAAGCATTTACATTCAAGAGTGATAGCACCCAAATCAGAATCATTTGGTTTTTGATTAATCATGTAATCCGTAATGATTTTAGTATCCAACTCAAAATCTACTGGGTCGAATCTAAGCTCATGAATCCATTTAAGGGAAGACAATATACCAAGAGCTTCCCCTACATCCACATCTGTAATAGGAGAGAAGCACTTTGTCTGAGATGCAACGAACCAACCCTTATTATCTCAAATACAAGATCCTATACCAACCTTGTTATTCGCAAAGGAAGCAACGATGTTGCATTTGAGACGACCAACTGACAGTTTGCTCCATTTGACTTGCGGCGGCCTTAAAGCTTGATTGTTGTTGTTCGGGCGAATAGTTTGAGCATTCCTCCAACCTATTAGCAAAAGGTTAACTCAATTACACATAGTGTCCGCGAAGTCCTCTATCTGGTTCCAAATTTGATTATTCCTACACTTTCATATACTCCCCAATTTAGTCAAGAAAACTGCTTGTTGATCTTGAGTAGCAACTTGCAAAAAGGAAAAAGCTATAGTAGCAAAAATGGGTCAACCATCGTCAACCGCTCCAACAAGGTCCACATTCCTACTTTTTGCCAACATTCGATACTCTTTTGACACAGGAGAAAAATGTGTTTAGCACCTTCCAAACTATCACCGCAAATACCACAATAAGAAGAACATTGTACACCTTTATCAAGTAAGCGCTGCCTGACATGCACATAATTCCTACAAAGCCGCCAGAGGAAATTCTTAACCCTTGGAGGTGTTTTGATTTTCCTCAGAAGATTCCACTTCTCACTTATAATAAGATGTGAAGTACCGATTTTTTCAAACCTCCACGCACGCTTATCATCGTGAACAACTTCGAACAAAGGAGTCTTGAAAACCTTAGAAGCTGCAGTCTCCCCTATTATGATATTAATCAAGTTAGTGTTCAACTATTTAATATCTCTGTTCAATAACTCTGAGACTTTGAGATTGGCAACATTCATGTTAGGTGGCCAAGGATTATTCAACAAAGAGTTATCAGATAACCAATTTTGACCCCATACTAGAGTATTCTCTCTCTCTCTCTCTCTCTCTCTCTCTCTCTCTCTCTCTCTCTCTCTCTCTCTCTCTCTCTCTCTCTCTCTCTCTCTCTCTCTCTCTCTCTCTCTCTCTCTCTCTCTCTCTCTCTCTCTCTCTCTCTCTCTCTCTCCAATACTCCATTTGTACTCATTCCAAACTACACACTTAGAACTCCAAATGCTCCTCCACACATAACTAGGATTATGACGAATGATTGAATCAAAAAAATCTTACTTAGGAAAATACCTAGCCTTGAAGAGAAGGGATACCAAATTACTTGGATTAACCATGAAGTTCCACGCTTATTTACTAAGCATAGCATAATTAAAAGCATTCATGTTTTTTAAATCCATGCCTCCATCAAACTTTGTCATAGAGAAACGATTCCAAGATAGCCAATGAATACCTTTAGCTTCATTAGAGTTATGCCCCCACCAAAAAGAGTTCAAGATTTTTTCAATATCATCAATTAAAGATGAAGGAAAAAGAAACACCCTCATGACATAAGCCGAAATAGACTGAAGAATTGATTTAATAAGTGTCTTCGTTCCTGCCGAGAAACACTCCTATTACTTCAAGAATTTTTTTTTTGTTTTCAAATTCTATCTTATTTAACTATTCATATTTGTAACTATTCATATCGAGGATGAAAAATTAATTGAGAAGCAAAAGCAAACAAAAATTTTGTTCATCATATTTTAAAGCTGGAGGTCACGTTCATTCACCTTTTAACATATTTACCGCTAACTAACTAGATCGATTAGCCAAATTTCAAGCAACAACATGTAATTCATTTAAACATAGATAGAGCATCACAAACGAAACATTTTTTTTGTTCTTCTTTTAACTCTAAACCAAGAACAAAATAGTTATGACATAATTAGAAGCAACATAATTGTCTATAAGCAAGAAATTATCACCAAAGGAGAAGAATCATAACTGCCCCTAAGCATCATATTAGGCTTTCACACAGCAGTTGAAATAGCTGAGGAAGCTCTTCCTAGTCTGTAAGGGAAACAAAATTAAATAATTAAAAGTGATGTAAAAGATGTTCTTCCATACAAAATGCACTCGTAATTAGTATACTATACATGTCAATTTACATCTCTTTCAAACCTGTATGGGTCCCGCTAAAATATTCCATGAATTTTATAGTCAGGGATACTCTCTTATTTCTTTGGCTAGAAAAATATGTGTAAGTTTCAACTACATTATTCTACAATGTCATCTCTAAATATGCTTAAATTTATTCCATTTTATTGTTTTGTCCGGAGACTTAAATTTCTTTTATTTGCATTTCTGAAAGTATTTTTTTTTTTTGACAGAAATTTCTGAAAGTATATTGTGATGCTAAAACATGTTTATTCTTCAATAGATTAAAATCCATTACACTATAATTTGTACGTCTAGGGTCTAGGTTCACCTTGAATATTCTAATTCTAATCCTAATAACATAAATCAAAGGAGAATATAGAGAGGAAAAAAGGAATTCATATAATAATATTTTTTTGTACAAATCATAATTTTGGGAGGAAATGTTCAACACCAACTGAGTTCTTAAATAGGAAGGAAGAATTGATCAAGCACCTTTTCAAGGAAGAAATATATTTGAAAATACACAAGTGGGAAAATGCTCAAAAAGAGAGTAGAACACTTCAGCTTAAATCAGATAAAAATTGTATTTATTGTTGAAAAACACTTTTACCAACTAAAAGACATTTTTCATGTACCAAAAACAAAAGTTGCATTTTCAATTAGATTTTATTAAAATATTTTTTTTAGATATTTTTTAATTTAATTGAATACTTTCGGAAAAATCTCAAAATTTCACATCGATAATAAATAGAATTTAGAAAATATTTATATACGATGTTTCCTTTTATTTTACAATGAATGAATAGTAATATACGAACAAGTTATATCAAATTTAACATAATATCATAGTTTATCTATCAAATCACAGGCCGTTTATAGTTAATATTCATGAACAAAACCTAATAATATTAATCGTCAAAAGAGTATTAAAATTTTAATTTTTTTTGTGTAAGCAAGATGATATATAAAAAAGAACTAAAGGTTCTCCAACCTTAATACACAAAATACGAAATAGTCTGACAAAAAGGAAATTACAAACTAATTACCGAATATCTTCAAAGTTAAATTGAATTAATTTTAATTTTTTTTACAAATAAATTAATTTTAAAAAGTGAGATCATATATATATATATATATATATATATATATATATATATATATATATATATATATATATATATATATATATATATATATATATATATATATATATATATATATATATATATATATATATATATATATATTGATAAAAAAAGTGAGATCATATTTAATTGTTGAATAGTGGACTCATATTCAAATGTAATTAATTATGTCTTGGCGGTTTATTTGGGATTTTACTTAAGTCTCTCTCCATTTTTATTTTCTGTTCTCTTTTTCAAGTTTATCTTCAACAAGTAACTTTACATAGAAAATGAGGGCAACAAAAAAAATATAGTACAAGTTGGGGAAAAATTAATCTTACAGTTGGAGAGTGTGTTTGATGATAGCGAGGGAGGTGTTGTTGTTGTTGTTGGTCACTGCTGTGGCTGTGGCTGTGGGCACTGTTGGTGGAGATTGAATCCATGTTGAACTCTTGTTCATTTCCAAGACTTGCTCTTGAAATATTTGATTTGTTATGTTTCCTTGTTTCCCTTATTTTAGAGAAATCAAGTGAATAATCAGGTACTTGCCCCTTCTGATCCCAATCCCCAAACTGTGGCACTGATACCCAACCTGCATTTTTCTACATTCAATTTCACATTATAATATTAGCCTCAAGAGTCACTTTGTATACACACCAAAAAAAGAGAATAATATAAGGTATTATTATTTCCATATTAAAAAAATAAAAAATAATCATGAATTGTGATAAATGGACAAAAGTAGTCCTAGTGATAAATTAGACTCTTTGGTTGATTGGTGAAAGGAGTGTTTGACGACGTCTACGACTACAACAACACTGTTATCATCGTTTCAAATTCAAACCATCTAATCTAACTGTAACAAAAACGAAATAAGAGAGAAAAAACGTAACAGAAACACCACGTCCACCAGATGAATTTGAAAGATCTAAAAACACTCCCGATTGAAAAAAATAAGAACAATAGCTGAATTTATGCATGGCGAATGAAAATTTAAGAGTAGTATCGAATAACAGAGGATAGAAAACAAGAATTTCGTAAGTGATTTTGCAAATAAACTAGTAGCAGAAATTGAATTGAAACGTGCGATTACATGGATGATTAGAGAGAGAGGGGAAGTAACAAACCTTGTTGCGAGAGTCCATAACTGTGAATTGAGATGTAATTTGGATGTGAAAAGGGTTTAGAATTATGAATGAACAGAGTGAAAAAGGGAAAAATAAACACAGCGAAGCAGAGAGGTCCACTTTCCGAGTTTGTGAATTAATGAAGCAGAGAAGAGAAAGGAGGTTTTATGAAAGCTACTACTGCACACTGCTTATTTCATGTTTAATTCAACCCATTGGTTCGTCATCGTGTTATATCATATTTATTTATGCAACAGAGTCTGGGTCAAACCACTTTTTATTAAAAAAAGTTATTATTATTATTATTATTATTATTATTATTATTATTATTATTATTATTATTATTAATTATTTTATTTAAAATGTTTCAATCTATTACATACATCTTAAATTGGATGGAACAAAAAACTGAAAATTTGATGAAATAGGACGAAATGAATTCCATCATGTTCGCTTCAATTCATCAATTATTTGAAAATTCAAACAATATAATCTCATTATTTACCACTTCATTTCATTTCATTCCATCACATATGATCGATCCAAACATAGCCATAGAGACAAAAGTAAGAGTTTTATAGTATTTAAATTAAAAACTTAATTTTTTTTATCACTTTTACTTTAATTCATTCCATCACATATGATCGATCCAAACATAGCCATAGAGACAAAAGTAAGAGTTTTATAGTATTTAAATTAAAAACTTAAATTTTTTTATCACTTTTACTTTAATATTTTCATATTTAATTACTTAAAATGTGCTTTAAAATATTTTGTTATTGCATTTTTTTAATATAAGAAGGACCTAAATTCAATCGAAAAAAACTAAACAAAGATTACACAAAGGTTGGAAACTCCCAAAATGTCATTATTGATCAAATGGATCAATTTAGACAAGCTTTAAAAACTGAGGCCCAAGTTCGTGAATAGAGCTCAACTTAGTCATAGCGTCACCACACCTATTATTTTCTCTGTAAATATGAGTGAATCAAACAACAACTCCTCCAAAGAATAATTGAGTTATACAGTTCATTATGCTCTATTATGCTTGGATTCCTCGTGGAGCCTCGCAACTATGGTTTTGTTGTTTGATTGAAGCTCAACTCTTCTGTGTCCTTTATCAATTGCAAAATTGATGCCCTCCAACACCACCCACATCTCAACTACTTCAATATTACAGTTGCCAATAAACTTTGAGAAACCCCCAATCAGCAGCTAGTATGGTCTCCAAGAAATCCTCCACAAGTTGCATTAGAATGTTGATTCATTGCTTTATCCACATTAATTCACACCTATTTTATTGCGTGAATATGTTTTTTTCCCTCTTTGCCTTCCCGTATAAAGTCTCAATGAAGCTTATGAATCTCCTTAATGCACTTCTTTGGCAACGCACATGTCATCATGGTATACATTGAGATAACTTCTATGACCATCTTCGCCAATGTTGTTCTACCAGCTAAAGACAAAATTTGAGTTTTACAGCTCGTTAGTTTGAGCTTAATGCTCTCTATAATATGCTTGAAATCTCTTTGCATAGGTTTTCCCCGTAAGGGGAATCCCCGGATACTTCCCCAACTCCTTTGTTTCTTTATACCCCGACATATGAATAAGCTCACGTCTTGTATGAATCGGAGTGTTATTAGAAAAAGGACCATCGTCTTGAACTTGTTGTAACAACCCAATTCCGATTTAATTGATTTATTTGCAACATTTATGTGATTTATTTAATTATTGTGTTGTTATAATTAAATTAATAGGAAGCTTGGTGTGTGTGTGTGTGTGTGTCCTTAAGGTGAAAGTGTGGAGAGAGTTAGAGGTTGATAGAATTAATTTAGAATTGTTTTAGTTAGGGGTGGCAAAACGGGCCGCCCGCCCTGCCTTATGCCCACCAAAAAACGAGCGGGACGGGCATGCCCACCAAGTAAAATGGGCATAAAAGTCATGCCCGCCCCGCCAAGATGGCGGATTGGCGGGCGGCGGGCTTACCCGCCTATTTTTATTTATATTTTTTTAATAGATTAATAGATTTATTTTACCTTTTAATTAAACTTTTCACTTATTTTTTAAAACAATTTTTTATAAAAGCAACTTTTTAACAAATTTACTTAGAAAAATATTACATATATTTATAAATAAATGTATAAAAATAAACCATCAAGAATTGCAATTACTAGAATTAACTAAAAAAAGAGTGAGTTTTGGAGGAGGGGCGGGCTTTGGCGGGGCGGGTATGGCGAGCGGCGGGCCTAAAATCCCAATCCAGTCCGCCATTTTTTGGCGGGTGCACGGGATGGCCCAGCGGGCCACGACCCGTTTTGCCACCCCTAGTTTTAGTAATTAACATGGTGGTAGTTTATTTGATTTATTTAATTAAAATGAGGAAATGGAGAATTTGGGTAAAAAGTGGAAAATAAGAGAAAGAGAAAGGAGGAAGGAGAGAGAGAGAGGATTAAGTGAGGGGAGAAATTATAATTTTAAATAGATTAATACACAGACTATTTAAGGTTAAGCATAATCTAGGTTTACGGAGGTACTTTGACATTACGTAAAATTGGTCTAGAGAGACACGAGAATAAGGAAGAACTCGAAGGTTAGAGGTGATGGAAGAACATCCAAACCAAAAAATTTACACAGCTACTAGGAGAAACATGTAAGGGGAAACTACTTCTCTAATGGGTATAGGCATTAGGGATATAATGAGAATTCCTTAACCTCCAATAGAATTGTTGAGTTTTTTGATTGAATTTTGTAATTTGATGACAAATTGTTATTATGTGATGATGTTAACGATATAATTTGTGTACTGTGATGTGTATTAATTTTTGTTTTGAGTTGTTGATGAAATTCCACCATTTTTGGATTTTTGAAGGTTTTGGAGCATATATGGATGCATGGGATTAAATTATTAAATGTGTTAAAATTGATAAATTAATTTTTTATGGATGTATTATAACATGTATGATGTGTTTTAGATCTATTTTAGATGTTGGAAGTGAAAAATCAAAGTTCTGCATTGAACTCTATAATAAAAAATGAATTATGCAATATGCAGGTCGATGACAGGCGTCATCACCATGATGACTGGGTCATCATGGCTTTGAGGGTGCTGACGGGCATCACCTGCCTATGGGTTGGTCGTCAGGGGTTTTAGGGTTGGTGACGGGCGTCACCCTGGTGAAGTGTAGCTTGTCACACAACTAGTTAGGGTGTAATTCACCCAGTTGTTGGAATTAAATTGTCATTTCCAATTTTTGAGTTTGATTGGCTATTGGCCTACTTTATAGCTACAATTTGATATTGTTTTGATGTGACTTGATGATTAAACATGATTTTCACTGATTTTTAAAAATTGATTGACGATTTATGAAAATACTTATATGTTGATGATAATATTGTGTTGAACATAATTACTGAGTTGCGATAGTTATGTGTTGTTGCTAAACATGTTGATTGAATTGTGTGATTACTGAGTTGTTTCATGATTGCATGGAATGTATACTATCGATGTCTTGTGGATAATTATGTGGAAGTGCATAATCGTTATTGTTTATGGCTCAAAGGGGGATTATAAACATTTTGTTGCATCTGTTGTATGCCATGCATCATTTGGATCATTGTTGTTGAAAGAGGCAGGTTGCAAGTATAGAAGGGTGTACTGGTAACTTGTGCTGAACCTAGAAGTGTGGGTTCGGGGTCTAAAAGGGTGGACCCGGTTCCCATGAAGAACCTTCTTTGATTGGTACCATATGCATATGATGTCGATTTGTTGTTATTAGCCGCATTGCATATATGACTTGTATGCGTGATTGTGATTGTGTATGATGTTGAGTTAGGTGTGAGAATATGATTATGTTATTTATGTGAAATATGTGTAGATGCTTGCATTCTACCTTGTAGCTTATACCATTGAATTTGTTGAAGTGAATTCTCACCCCATTTGCTTTGATGTTGTCAACCATAGACATCTTGCAGATAACCAAGATTAGAAATTGTTGTTGTGAGTGGAAGATAGCTCGTTGGAGTTTTTTTGTTTAGTTTCGTTAGTATTCTATAAGTTACGTCCTAATTATGTAACATCGTGGTTGCGAACGTTTATATTTTCTTGTTGTGATTTGTTGAAGTTTTATACAATGTTTATTGAAGTTTTGAAATTGTTGAGAGCTGAACAATACAACTCCGTTTTAATTACGTTATGGAAGTTAAATCTTTAAGAGACTAAATTTCTGAAGTTGTTAAGTTGTTATTATTTGGTTAAATGTTGTTTCTGCTGCAGTGAACCTAATGTATGGCGAATGTGTGATGATAAGTGTTGTATGTTCTTTATTATTCCACTGTGTGTTGTTGAATATTTTCTAATTGTTGAAGGGTTGTCGTCGTGACACCTTAAATTTTCGAGTAATTCTTTAAATATAAGTTCCGGAATTTAGGGTGCCACATTAGTTGTATCATAGAAGATTGGTCTATCCAGCTACATTTTTGTAATATTGTATGTTCCTTAGTATGCGACGAGTGTGCGAGCACTGCCGATGTAATGTTCCTTCTGATGTTGTTTGCCTGTATGTAGATATATGCATGATCTTATATGTTCCTTTTATTGATTCTTATCTTTTTCTCCTTGTCTTGATACTTTTTTTATTCCTTCTACCGAAATAGTTGTCATAATATGACCATTAAAAACATTCTTGGTCATGACATGACATATTAGGTATTCTTCGTTGAGGTATAGGCGATCAATTTTTCATACAAAAAAAGGTAGAAACTTATACGTTGAGTAAAAATGATCATGTTTGTTTGGGCACGGATGATCATTTTTGTCTTGATG
This sequence comes from Vicia villosa, assembly GCF_029867415.1. Lineage (NCBI taxonomy): Eukaryota > Viridiplantae > Streptophyta > Magnoliopsida > Fabales > Fabaceae > Vicia > Vicia villosa. Next base: position 150,822,793 of record NC_081184.1, on the reverse strand, counting down.
TATAGATGTTCGTATTAGCCTTGGAACAAATGCTCTACCTTGTTGACTTGAGTATGGATGATCATTCCCTCTCTTTGGGGGGGGGGGGGGGGGGGGGGGGGGGGGGGGGGGGGGGGGTGATCATTCTTTTAGCTGAGTGCAAGTGATTTACGTTGAGTAAAAATGATCATGTTTATTTAGATACAAATGATTATTTTTTGTCTTGATGCGTAGATGTTTGTATCAGCTTTGAAACATATGCTCCACCTTATTTACTTGAGTATGGATGATCATTCTCTTTCTCTAAGGGGCCGATGATCATTATTTTAACTGAGTACAAGTGATCCATAGTTAATCTTGTTGACTTTGGATATAGATGATAATTTCGTTTGTCTGGGTGTAAATGATCATTTAGAATTGATATGATCAAACTTATTGACTCTAACACAAATGATTATTTTCTACTACAAATAATCATGTCTTTATTTTCTGTATATGATTCAAATGATTCTACACATGAAAACTAACACATTAGAGTATCAACTACACTTAATTGTATTTATATTGTTATCATAAAACTCCATAAATAAAAATGATCATTTTTCAAATCAAATTTGATTATAAATTATTCAAAACAAAGTGAACCGTTAACAATTTTATCTTTAAATTATATAGTTTTTTTTTTAATCAAAATAAGTAGAAAGCAAACACACTAAGTTGTTAATGTGGCCAATCCTATGGCAATTTTATTCTTATTAAAATGGCGATCACGAGCACGCTATACTTACCATGGCAGCACACGTGAATTGAACACTTTCATTTGTTAGACTTTAGCAAATCAATGAAAGAGATGGAATGCGACTGTAT